>NC_064271.1:41739583-42042500 GCF_003254725.2 Canis lupus dingo
CTTCTGATTCCGAAAACAGATGATAAGAGGAATAAATGAAGCATCTACGTGGCCTTTCATGTAATGTGATGCTTGACGTTGTCGAATCACAAAGGAAAGGCCTTTCTTCATGCTGAGATGCATGAAGAAAGAGTTCACTGTTGACCATGAGAGTAAGGTCTTCCCTACGGGAAAACACCAGACAGCGTACGTAAAGGAAATGCCAAGACTAGGAAGTCGCTATCTTGTGACCCACGGTGAGATAACAGATGTGGACAAATGTCATCGACGCTGCTAAAACCTGGGGTGAAAGTTTAGGGAAGCGGTAGTTTCAGTGACTGCCTGCTGACTGGAAGGGCGGCGTGCCGTGGGACCAGCTGCCGCTGTGCCTTTGGACGTGGTGTGTTGTGAAGCCCCGGCCTCACCATTCCTTCTGCATCCTCAGTTCACAAGAAATACAGGAGACAGAGGAAAACGTTAAATGACACCAGGAAGATGCCATCAGAGGAAGCCAGAATCTGGGACACCCTATAAAACAATTGGCCTAACTTCTTCAGAAAGTCAGTGCCATGGGGGAAAAAAGTGAGGGGATTATTACGGTTTTAAAAATATTGAAAAGGCCACCGGATGAATGCCTGAACGTTATTCGATCTTGATGTTAAGACTGATATCGTAAGATGATTTGGGGAAGAGTGGAGGGATCTAAATACGGACTGGATGCCAGATGGCATTTGGGAACTGTGTCCTGCAGCCTGATGATGGTCTTATGTTTACGCAGGAGAAAATCCTTTTTTATGAAATGCACACTGAGTCTTTAGTGGTGGAGGGTCAAGCAATTTATTTTCAAATTGTCCGCCAAACAATTTGAAACAAGAGAGAAAAAAAAAAGTGGCACAAAGTCAAAAATCATTAAAGAATAGATACATGGGTAATCATGGTGCTCTGTCAACTTTAATGTGTATTGAAATTTTTCAGAATAAAAAATTTTGAAGTAAAACAGATGCAGGGTCAGGTGATGGGAGGCCTGTTATGAGAGTCTTAGGATTCTGGACCTTATTCCTGAAGGTTTTGAACGGGTGCTTGACAGGGTCACATCGCTGACGTCACATAAGTGAATGTGCTCTGCGAAGCATGACGTCACAGGGACGGGGGCCATCCTGTCTTCTATTTGTCAAAGCTCGGCTGAGACCAGGTCGACAGGAATTCAGGGCTGAGCCTCGGAGGGCACGTAAGTGGACACGCGACCAGAGAACCCAGTCGGCGTACGGAAGCACCAAGGGCTCAGGGGAATGAATCTGCGAGCGGGAGCGGGGCCCACAGTGGGCAACTGCGGCTGGAGAGGGTCCCGAAAGCAGAGGCGAAGAGGCGAAGAACGAGGAGACACGGGAACCACAGGTGGACAGGCCGGGCTCTCTGCTCTTTCTTGCCCGCGCATCGGCCCTGGGGACGCACCCAGGCCCAGGTCCCCAGCGGGGAGGGCAGGAGGTTCCCGGGGGGCCACCCAGGGCAGCGTGCATCTGCCTCGCCACCTGTCGCTGGGCCGACCGGAGGCAGGGAGGCCCGCGTGTGCAGGACAAGTCAGAGGCTGACCACGCGTCCAGCGCCCGAGTGGCTGTTCTCCTGTCGGGCCGGTGGGCCGGGCGCCCAGCGCTGCCAGGAGGGCCGGCGGGACCGGCGTGGACGTCAGATGACGGCTTTGGTAACGGCACTCAGCACGGAGGAGAGGGTTGGGGACTCAGGCTCGCCAGCAGCCCGGGCTTCGGCCCCACGTCGGGGCTGAGGCGCTTCCCTCTGCTCCCCGAGGGTCCAGAGCACTCGGCCACGGTGTGGACAGAGGACGGACGGAGTGGAGGCACCGGAGGCACCCGCACCCTGGACAAAACCTCCGAGGCTGAAACCTAGGAGGGCGCATGGGCCCGGGCTGTCACTCAGCACTGTACTTCCGACGTCGGCGACAGAGCCTGGCACATCCTGGGGCGGGGTGGGGGGCTGGCCGCGAACCCCAGACCTCACAGGGCCCCAAGGAACTGCAGCAGCCCTGGAGAGCAGGCGTGTGAGCAGAGCTGGGCGCCGCCCCACGGGGACGCGTGGGCCGAAGCAGAGGCCGCGCTCCGAGCCCCGCGCCCCACGGGTCGCTAATAGCAAGGCTCTGGGCGTTTCGGTTGTTTTGTTGTTTGACTGAAAGCATTCAGAATTAAGAGACGCTGCATCGAAATCCTGACTCCTGCCCACTCCCCCTCGCGGACGGCGCACCCGGGCCCGCCCCGGCCCGCAGGACGGCTGCCCGCGACCCCGACGCCCACCCGCGCTCCCGGGCTCCCACGGCCCGCAGAGGCCCGCAGAGGCCCGCAGAGGAGCCCAGCCCTGCCATCCTGCTCCCACACCTCAGCCGCCAGGGCCCAGCGCGCAGCTTTCCGTGGAGTCACACGGCCCGTGACCCCTCGTGACAGCCGCCCCACGATCGAGGACGTGTCCTCACCAAACGTGGCCGACTTTGCAAATTCAACTACCGGGCCAGCCCTGAGGGAGTTGGCTGTAAACTGTTTTCCGCTCATTCATTCACCAGCATTTGAGCGCCCAGGACGCTCGGACCCCTCCTGGCCCTGAGCGCCGCACGGTTCCGGACTCGAGCCCTTGGCCGCGGGGACCAAGCTTGTTCTTGGGCCATTTAACGGCCCACTTCTCATTTCTCCCGACTACTTTCTGCTGAGCAGCGGTAGGTGGCACTTGGCTGCCTCCGCTGACGAAGGGCATCCACCTTCTCGCGGCCGTTCCCGCAGCGTCGGAGACCCCGGTTCTCGTCTGGCCACGCTACGGAACCGGCCCAACACCTCCACCTGGGCAGCGGCCGGCGCCCTGCTGCAGCTGCGTCTGCTGGGCACCGCTGCTCTACTGGACGCCCCCTCCTCGGCTCCTGAGAACAGTTCACTACCACCAGCACTGACATCACCTGCAATTGTGTCAGGTTCCGTGCCCGACGGGGGAATCAGAGGTCACAGTTTAACAGGATTCCTCACAAAATTCAGATGTCTTCTAAAATTTGAGCAGCACAGGATTTCCGCTAAAATCACCTGGGAAGGGCAGCCCGGGTGGCTCAGCGGTTTGGCACCGCCTTCAGCCCGGGGTGTGATCCTGGCGACCCAGGATCGAGTCCCACGTCGGGCTCCCTGCATGGAGCCTGCTTCTCCCTCCGCCTGTGTCTCTGCCTCTGTGTCTGTGTGTCTCTCATGAATATATAAATAAAATCTTTATAAATAAATAATTAATTAATTAATTAAATAACCTGGAAAATTCATTAAATACAAGAACTCCCTGCCTTCCTCCCAGAACCAACCGCAGACCCTCAATGTCTGCTGAGGGCCTCGGAATAAGAATTTCATACATTGTCACGTGATGGCCTGTCACACAAGGCCCGAGACCAGGGCGTCACTCTTCAAGGCCAACGTATGCAGCCCCTCAACTACAGGCCTCAGCTTCACCTTCCAATTCTTTTTTTTTTTAAATAAAAAATGTAACAGAGATACAGACCTTTATTTTTCCATCATGCATGGGAGCTTACAGCTATTTGTACTGTTTAGGAACAAAGGAATACTTGCATTATTACCAGGTTGTCAGATTACCACGTGAGACAACCAGTAACTGTTTTGGGGAGGTTATTTTCACAGAACACACAAACGATCTCCAAATCATACTTCCAAGACCAGTTATATTATGAGATCAGGACACGCGGATGATACGTCTAACACCCACAGAAGCCTCCATCTTTCACAGGCAAAAAGGACTGATATCCTGGTGAAGGGTCTCAAGTAAACAGCGTATCGTGTCGGTCTTTGAAAGATTTGCAACAGAACAGTCTCTCTCCTCTTGTGGATACAGGGGAAAGGGAGCATCTTTTCCTCTCTTTTTGAGACTCCCTGTTTATCCTGAAGACTTTCATTTCTAAGGCCCACTTCTGGAACTTCATTAGTTAACATTCAAAGCAAAACAGCAGACCTGATGTGATCATGACAGTGCACCCCACCACTATCACCACCACCGAGAGTCCCGATCTCCCAAAGGAGTCAAGGTTGAGCTGGCACAGTGTCGGACTTTCCATCAGTACAGGCGGGGAGAGGAAGATGCCGGGTTGATCATAATCGACATAGCCTCTCCATTTCTGTGCACGTCTGGAAACGTCCATAATAAAGCTCAAAACATTACAAAAAAAAAAAAAGAAAAGAAAAAAGCAGACCGATACAGCTACATTTTCCCATTAGGCAAACATGGGGTAAGTGGTTAAGATTTTACTTATGGCAAAATAAGCAGCATACAGCCTCAATCTTCCGCAGATGCAAGGCCACACCTAGAACAAAAGAGAAAGCATACAAAGTAACATTATTCCGTCTTGGATTTGTTCCTGTGATTTATAAAACCCACCAATGATGAGCTAATACTGGGACAAAACCGTGGGCAAACCCTCACTGAGGCGTGACACTGGCCCATGACCCCTTCCTCCCCCTCCTCACTCCCAGGAAGGTCCCTCCCCATCCTGCCTCACTGAGAGATGGGCCTCCTCTCCCGGAAGCTTCTCAAGGTTTCTATCTGCCTCTCCAGGCCCCTCCACTGCAGACTTGAGGCAAGGCCTCCCCCCCCCGCCCTTGGGGAACTCAGCACAAGGTCTCCCCTGAGGACAGGGAGGCTAGGGGGCGGGCGAGCGTGCTTACAGTCCTACGCCCCACCTCTAGGGATGCGAAGGAGAAAGAGGGCCAGCTCAGCTCTTGCGCTCCCTGGAAATGAGCCTGGTGAGGAGCCTTGTGATACACGACAGACTCTGCAAGCCCTGTCCCCACGCCCCCGGACCAAAGCCTGCTCCTAAGGGGACCTGAAGGTAGAAGCAAAGACAGCAAAGGACTGCTGAGAGGAGAAAGCTGGAGAGTAAAGGCCAGGCGGCCTCCGCCACAGGGGAGGAAACAGTAGGAGGCAACCGGATCTTAAGGGCAAAAAATAAAAGAGGTAAAAAAGGTGGAACAGGGAACCCTGGTCCACAGCACTGCGGCCTTAGGGCTTAGAATTCCAGCACGCGTGTAGCATGAAAAGAATTTTCAACCTCAGAATTAGAGTGAACCCAGGACTCAGGCCCAAGGTCTGCCCACAGACCCACCTGGCCTCGCTTCGTCCGCCCTCTGTCAGCCCAGTGTGCGAGTGTGCACGCCAGGTCCCAGCTGTCGCGCTAGCTGTACGCAAAAAGCCCTGTTTTTTTCGGTTGTTCTCTCTTTCTGAGCTGTGGCAATATTGAACCGAAAAGGGACGGGAAAAGTGGAGGAAGGAGGAGGACAGGAAAGGAGAAAGGAAAGAAGGAAGAGAGGGAGTGAAGGAAGCGCAAGTGAGGTGTGAGATGAAGTAGACACAGGCTCAGGGACCAGGAACCTCTTCGCCAGCAACCTCACTGTAAGTCTCCGGTCACGGGCTCAGAAGGGACAAGTGGAGTCGACAGAGGGCCCCGGGCTGTACGTGGGTCTGGTCCCCACCCTCACCTGGAGCCACAGCACGATGACAGCGAGCACACGTCCACACACCCGCCCCCCAGTCTGCAGGCCGGGCTCCTGGAAGGCTGGGGAGGGTGGGTGTGTGCCTCATGCACGGGCAGGGTGCCTGGGTCCACGGGCAGTTCTCGAGGTCCTCGTTGACCCGGAGGCCAACTGGGGCCGACAGTGACCCAGACAGATCTCAACGGCCAGACAGAGATGGGGCATGGAACAGACCTCGACGAATGTTCATCAGAAGGGCCCGGAGGCAGGGAGAGACATGGTCCAGAACACGTGGCACACCGCTTCTCGCTCAGCCTCCTCCATGCCCGGCAGCCGGGGACCCCGCAGGGCAGCACAGGCCAAAATCAGAGATCCAGGAGGGGGCGGCAACTGGGCTGGCGACCCCACGGCTTTGGAACAATCAGTTTGGGCTGACGGCCGACACTGTGTGCATTGTGCAGCCGCAGCAGCAGCAACACCTGCCGCGGATGAGCACGGCCAGTGCCAACACGCAGCTCAGGGAGTCACCGGCCCTGAAGGAGCAGAGCTTGAGGACACACTCGCTGGTCCTCTTGGAGGATGGCTGAGTGTCCACGTTACAGACAGCTGGGAAGGGCCAGGGCCCAGCACACGGTCCAGGCAATGCGGACAAAAGGCCGCACACACTTGAGGCGGGTGCGCCTAACGTACAAACAGTAGGGGTGAGACCCTCTAACGCGGAGCACTGATGTGAAAAAGCACGAAGGCCACGAGGAGGTGAGAGCACATGGTCGCTTATACCCTATTCTTGTAACTAAAGTCCCGGGGGGGGATGCAAGTGTGCGGAGGCCACCATGAAGACACGGCGGGCCGGGGGGCGGCCTGGTCACTGAGGCGCAGGTCCGACGGGAGGTGGTGGGGACACTAGGGCAGGGTCAGATGGACTCGGGCGCCCCAGGCTTGGGTGCCTCGGGGTCCGGCCTCGCCGGGCCCGGCCTGCCCTCCTTCCCTTTCTCGGCCCGGGCCCCCTCGCTCATAAGGTAGTACTGCAGGGGGTTGGGCCACAGCTCCTCGTTGATGATCTCCACGATCTTGTCCGACTCGATGGAGCTGTGGTTGGAAAACCACCCAAAGAAGCTGCGGCTGTTGTCCGGGCTCCCCTGGCTCAGGGACTGCAGGTCGTGCCCCGGCAGCCACTGGATGGGGGTGGAGCGGGACACCACCTGGCCCGAGGGCCCGCAGCCGTACTCCTTGATGAGCACCTTGTTCTGGAAGTAGGGGTTGCGGCCGAAGTAGAACTTGATCTTGTAGCCCAGCCTGGCCAGGCCGAGCTCCTCCACCTCCAGGCTGTTGAGGTAGCCGAGGGCCTCCCGGTCCTGGCTGTTGAGGAAGGACGACAGCTGCGGGTGGTTCTGGAAGGCGCGGCCCCAGAAGCCCGGGATGCTCTGGATGAGCAGGTTCCTGCGCTCCAGGTGATGCAGCCGCAGCTGCCCGAACTTGCGCGACAGGCGCAGGTAGGCCCGGTCGGCCTGCGCGTTCATGGTCTCCAGCTTCAGCTGCACCGTCTCCAGCGTGTCCATGCGGCCGCCGGGGCCCGCGCCCCCCGCGCCCCCCGCGCCCCCCGCCTCCCCCGCGCCCGCCCCCGCCGCCCCCTCCCCCTCCCCGTCCGCCGCGCCCGCCCCGCCGTCCCCCGCCGCCCTCCGCGGCCTCCCCGCGGGCCCTCGCCGGCCGCCGCCGCGCGCACCGACCCTCGGCCTCGCCGCCCCCGCCCGGGCCCGCAGCGCGAGGCCGCAGTCCAGGGGCAGCGCGCAGGCCTCCGCCTCCGCCGCCTCCGCCTCCGCCGCCTCCGCCTCCGCCGCCTCCGCCGCTTCCGCCTCCGCCGCCGCCTCCTCCGCCTCCGCCGCCGCCTCCTCCGCGGGCCGCGCCGGGACGTGCACCTGCAGCTGCGCCGCCGGGAGGTCCTCGCCGGGCCCGCGGCTCCGGGAAGGCTCCGGGGCGGCGGCGGGGGCGGGGGCGGCGCGGACTCGGCCTCGGCCGCGGCCTTTGCCCCGGCTCTTGGCGCGGGACGACCTCCTGCCGCGGCTGCGGCCGCTCATGCTGGCGCCGCGGCTCCCCCGACGCGCTGCCTGCCCGCGGCCCTCGCCATGGCAACCGTGACGTCACCGACGCACGCCCGGCTCGCGCGACGGCCCGCGGCGCGCCGATTGGCTCCCGCGCCGCAGCTGCGCACCGCCGACGCCCCGCCCCCGGAAGGCCCCGCCCCCGGAAGGCCCCGCCCCCGGCAGGCCCGACCGCGACCCGGCCCCGCCCCCGCAGGCCCCGCCCCCGGCAGGCCACGCCCCCAGTAGGCCCGACCGCGACCCGGCTCCGACCCCGCAGGCCACGCCCCCAGTAGGCCACGCCCCCGACAGACCCCGCAGGCCACGCCCCCAGTAGGCCACGCCCCGGCAGACCCCGACCGCGACCCCGGCAGACCCCTTCCCTGGCAGACCCCGCCCCCGGCCCGACCGCGACCCCGGCCCGACCCAGGCCCGACCCAGGCCCAACCGGGGCCCGCCCCCGCCCCCGCCCCCGGCCCGCCACCCGCGACCCGACCCTGCCCCCGGCAGGCCACGCCCCCGGCAGACCTTGCCCCCGGCCCGACCCCGCCCCCGCCCGACCGTGACCCGGGCCCGACCCAGGCCCCACCCAGGCCCAACCCGGGTCCGACCCTGCCCCCGGCCCGACCGTGACCTCGGCCCGACCCCGCCCCCGGCAGACCTTGCCCCCGCCCGGACCCCGCCCTGACCGCGACCCCCGCCCGCCCCGGCCCGACCGCGACCCCGACCCCGACCCAGGCCTGACCCCGACCCGACCCCGACCTCGTCCCCGACCCGGCCCAACCGCGACCCCTGCGGTGGCACTTGCGGCCCGGGGCGTCGCGGAAAGCCCTGGCTGCGGCCGGCGCGGTGCCTGGGGACGGGGGCAGGGGCAGGGCCTGGTCCCTGCGCGGCGAGCGTCGCCCCCCCCCCCCCCCCCCCCGGCGGTCGCAGTGGCTCCCTCTGCGCCCCAAGGACGACCCTGAGGCCGCGCAGGGCGGGACGAAGCCGGAACGCGGGCCTGGGGGCGCACAGCCCTGTCCCTCGGAAGCGGCTGGGCCCAGGCCTGTCCCTGCAGCTCCAGCTCCGAGGTCGGAGCTTTGCCTGTAGAATAGGCATTAGCGGGGCATCGTCCCTTGGGCCTGGGCGCACACCTGCTGCCTCGCCCCGGGCCCTCAGGGCGGCGGACCCCAGGGGACGCCCCGCCGATGTCCTGTAATCCAGTAGGACGGGACCGGTCAGAGGCCCGAGCGGCAGGGGGAGGCCCTAGAAGCTTCCCGGACCTGCACGGGACAGCCGGGCGACCTCTCTCGGTCCCAGAGGGACTTCCAGACCCTGGTGTCCCCGGCCAAGCGGCAGGACCTTGACGTCCTGAGACCCCTGGTGAGACCAAGAGCAGTAGGAGAGCCAGCGAAGACCCTACAGGCTCACCAAGAACGAGAAGGCCCTGGCACGCAGCTGACGGACAGGTAAGATCCAGAGCCCCTGGGAACCCGGCACCTCTTTACTCTTTTTTTATTATTATTACTTTATTTATGATAGACACATAGAGAGAGGCAGAGACACAGGCAGAGGGAGAAGCAGGCCCATGCACCGGGAGCCCGACGTGGGATTCGATCCAGAGTCTCCAGGATCGCGCCCTGGGCCAAAGGCAGGCGCCAAACCGCTGAGCCCCCCAGGGGTCCCCAGCACATCTTTACACCTGTTGTCAGTGTGGCCTTGGAGACAGGCAGCCTGGCATCACCCGCAAGCTTGTTAAAAGCAGAGAATTTCAGGCCCCAGACCTGCTAAATCAGAAGTCGAATCTTAAACGAGGGCTCGGTGTATTGGTATCCACATTAAAGTTGAAATATAAAACATAAATAAAAATAAAAAGTTGAAATATAGGAGACAGGGGAAAGAGAGATCCTGTTGACCCCAGCCGGCCTCGCTTTGGGGCAGCCCCGTGCAAGTGACCTCTGACTCTCAAAGCCTCAGGGCCCCGCAAGGCTCCATATGATCTAGCACGTTCCCGCCTCCCGTTACCCAGCTCACCTCTCTGACCTCACCTTCTTGTCTCTCCCACTCCCTCCAGGTACCCTGGCCTCTTTGCTTCTCTTCAGACTCCCTGGTAAGCTCCTGCGTCAGGGCCTTTGCATTGGCTCTTCCTTGCACCTTACTTAAATGCTCTTCCCCCACGATACTTGGTCATCTTGGCTGGCTCCCTTCACACGTGGCTCGAGGGTCCCTTCTCAATGACTGTCCTCTTTAAAATTGCCACCCACCCCATCCGTCTTACCCTGGACTACTTTTTCTTTATTCCTTAGCACTTACTGCCTTTCCAGCACCTATACCAGTTATTTATCCCGTGTATTGTTTGTCTCTCCTCTGCAGAATGTCCCTTCCACAAGGGTAGGTATCTTTCTTTGGTTCATACGGGCCTGCAACAGTGTCTGATGCTAACGACGAGAACCAACCAAAATAGTGTTTGAAAAAAATGGGTTTATAAATTGTCTGAAATTCAGAATACCCCTGTATCCCCCACAGAAGCAATTTTATAGATGAAGGTTTTATACTCAGATCAACAAATGAAAACTTATTAAACTCATTTTTTAGGCTGAGAATCATCTTTTGGTATGAGCACCAGTCAGGGACAGTAGGTGGGGGGAAAATCTAGATTGATACATTTAAAAATTAAGTCAGGGGATGATGTACCTTGCTGGCCCAGTTGGTAGAGCATGTGACTCTTGATGTCAAAGTCATGAGTTTGGACCCCACATTGGGCTTGGGCCCTACATAAAATTATAAATAAATAAAGGGGTTCCTCTTTATAAAAAAATAGGTTAGGGAAATTAATATTTGATTTAAAAGGGATTAATCCAAAGATTACCTTAAATTCTTGTTGAAGGACTTTTTCTTTAAGGTTTTATTCCTTTATTTGACAGAAAGAGAGAGAGAGCATAAGCAGGGGGTGTGGGAGAGGGAGAAGCAGGCTCCCCGCTGAGCAGCGGCTCATCCCAGGACCCCGAGATCACATTTTGTGAAAGATCACAAAATAAATGTGAATTTTCATTCAGGGGTATTCTGAGTTTCAGAATGAGCCGAAGGCAGGTGCTTAACTGACTGAACCACCCGGGTGCCCGGAAGGCCCTTCAGTCATCACTTTCTCCCAAGGCCTTCCATGCACACCCCAGACCACGGGAAGTAGTCCTGTCCTTGATCTCACAGAGAAGTGGCTAACTGTAATATTTATCTGGCAATTAGACATGCAGTTTCGTGCCAGTCCTTGTACAGAATTCCCTCTTAAACTGGATCACCACAGTCTGGAATTGTCTGTAGATCTCAGGAAAAACAAACAAACAAACAAACAAACATAAAAATCAGCTGAAGCAGTCACTGTCCCCCCTGCAAACTGCAGAGACTGGTGGGCTGGCCCGCTTCTCAGAGCGCTCCCCGCTCTCCCAACCTCCGTTATCAGGACCCTTATTCCTGCATCAGCAGCTGCGTCATTTACTGCTCACCCGTGGTTAAACCCCTGAAGGTTAATGTAGACCAGGCCCCTGGAACGCTGTTTATTATGCCTTGAACCTGTTTTCATCATGGCAAAGCGATAAGCATCAGGTGAAGGGAAACCAATGCGAGACTAACACTTGATGTAAAGCTCCTCCTCTGGTCCGGGTCACCCAGCCCACATGGCTTCTGTATTTAAGAGGCAGGTCCATGCAGTTGAACTGAACTGTCGATCTTCTTCTCAGGTATTAATATTTAACTGCATACAAGACTATACAGCTTGAGTTCCCTACTAAGCAGTAAACCGTGTAAGCATAAAGACTGTGTCTCTTTTACCCCGCAAAGCGGTTAGCACGGGCCTTGCACAGACTCGTAATGTTACTGAAAGTTCACATTTATTTTGTACTTTATACAATGTCGTGTTCTAATTCACTTAATCCCCTCAACCACCTCAGGGGCAGGTGCAGTCATTGCTCCCTTCTTAGACAAGAGGCTACTGCTATACAAAAAGGTTCAATAGCTAATTAAGTGGCTTTAACCCCGGCAATCAGATTCCAGCACCCACACTCTTTTTTTTTTTTTAATTTTTTTTTATTTATTTATGATAGTCACAGAGAGAGAGAGAGAGGCAGAGACACAGGCAGAGGGAGAAGCAGGCTCCATGCACCGGGAGCCTGATGTGGGATTCGATCCCGGGTCTCCAGGATCGCACCCTGGGCCAAAGGCAGGCGCCAAACCGCTGCGCCACCCAGGGATCCCCAGCACCCACACTCTTAACCACTTCTCCATGATGTAAAATTCTCATTCGGGGGATTAAAATATCAAACTCTCTCTAGTGGGTAAAAAAATACCTTTCAATGTCCAGTGTAAAATCATGCATATACATACGTGTTCTTACACATGCAAACATAATACATATGTACACCAGTTACTCAGGAGTCATTTTTCTGTGGGGCATTTACCCGGTGTGGTGAGAGACTCAACATAAGTGAGTTTCATTTCGACAGTCCATGTTGGGAATAAAACATCTCCATTTGCACTGCATTTATCAGGAGCATTCTGTGAATATCATGAAAGAGAAGTTTACTATTGTGAACTCAGAAATCTGGAAATTTTGCCCTTTTCTCAATAATTAGGGGCTTAAACACATGATAATACAAGCACTTAATTGTTTTTTTTTAATGTGATATATCATCATTTGTAAATTTTATTAAAAATCTGTAAAAACGGGATCCCTGGGTGGCGCAGCGGTTTAGCGCCTGCCTTTGGCCCAGGGTGCAATCCTGGAGTCCCGGGATCGAGTCCCACGTCAGGCTCCCTGCATGGAGCCTGCTTCTCCCTCTGCCTGTGTCTCTGCCTCTCTCTCTCTCTCTGTCTCTATCATGAACAAATAAATAAATAAATCTTTAAAAAAAAATCTGTAAAAACACTTTTCAAAATATTGAAGTAATTAGCGTTCACTTTTGTTCTCTAGAAATTGTACTTTCTCCATTCCTTTTAAGGTCTGTTTTCCTTGAATCACAGAAATTAACAAGCTGGGAAAAAGACATTCCAGTTGGATCCAGTGATCCAACCTATTCCACCACCAAGAGACTAACATTCCCCACAGTTTCTCCTATAGAACTTTAAAATCCCAGACTTGACATTTTTAGCCACAGTGATTTTTGTCTTTCCCTGAGGAGATAGTTTGAAGCTCTTAAATGGCAGTAAGTCTTGCTTACTCTATGGAATTTTGCCAGCTAACCCTCCCACGTTATGGAGGATCATGGAAAAGAAGGGGTTGACATAGGGAATATTTTCACAGCCCAGGAGGGAGAGAAAAATCTGCTTCTTATGGTAAATTTCAAAAGCTATTTAAGGTTAATATCTTTAGAAATGTGCCTAGATTCTTTCCAGTTCCTCCCCAAAGAGCAAAATTTTATACTAGACCACCTAAGTCATTCAGTTCGTATCATATAAGTAGCTGTAAAATATTTTAAAATATTGACAAATGTATTCTTACTTCTTGGCATTTCCTTTTTACCCTACATCTTCACCATTAAAATTAGATCTTTAGGCTAAATGCTTTTATCCTAGAAAGAGAAAGGTGCTGAAGAATCCAGCAAGAGCTGAATTCAGCAAGTCAAATTCTTCACTTTGAATTTCAAACTAAGCTCTTGAGAGGGGAAGATATAATGGTACTGAAACAGAAAAAAAAAAAAGCTCTTCAAAGGGAAATCCTGGAGCACTAAGTGCATAGAGTTTATAACATAAAACAAGGAGGAAAAACATGTGATGATGGGTAAGCCATATCTCCACCACACAGAGGCAATGAGAACTTGTTCTGAGCTGGGTTTGAGGGTGTTGGAGAAAATTTAGAGAGTGTATAGCTGGTGCAGGATCTCGAGAAAAGGATTCTCACAGTTGCCCCTCCACAGATCAGAACCCTTGGGGAATTGGTAGAGACCATCCTCCTAGAAAAGACAGACATCTGAGAGTGGGGAAGGCTAGCTCCTAACTTGAAAACTGGAACCCAGACAAGAAATCCTCCGAGGGCATCTTTCATCGCAGGGTAGCGAGGAGAGTAGAAAAATATGTACGGAGTGTTAACTTTAAAAATAAAACTGCCAGTTATTTTGCAAGCATAAAAAGAGGGGGAGGTTATTCAGGAATAGCAGAGAATTGTAATTCAGAACGTGGAAGCTATAGCAAAACTATAGGCAAGTTCAGAGAACAAAGGAGAGGAGAGGGGGAATCGGGAGGGGCTGTTACAAACAAGTCCACTGGAGTAAACTGGGAGTTTGAAGTGTGGTGGCTTTTCATTGGCTGGGTTGTTACTGGGCAAGAAGAAAACCTCCTTCCTCCCACTAACATAGCATGGACTTGGCAAGGTGTGAGTCTTCCTGTTGCATTTGCAGTTGTCAACAGGCGGTAGGGCATACAGGCTCCCCTTCTGGCCTCCTGACTTTAATTTATAGAAGACTTCTTTTCTTTTTTTTTTTTTTCAGATTTTATTTATGGGAGAGGGAGTATGGGCATGGGGGAGGGGCAGAGACAGAGGGAGAAGCAGAGTCCCCCCCTTCCACGGAGCAGGGAGCCCAATGTAGGACTCGATCCCAGGACCCTGAGATCATGACCTGAGCCGAAGGCAGACGCTCAACCGACTGAGCCACCCAGGCACCCCACAAGGTTTTCTTTATCTTCACAAGGTTAAGTGCTGCCAGAGGCATTTCTGCAGTGGCCCGTCCCACCCTCCAGCCACCCTCTTCTCCATCTCTCCCAGCCTCAGAATAGAGTGCAAGAGCAGCCATACGCTTACCCACGTTTAGTGGAGAGAGGTGTGGAGGTTGGTTATGAGCATTTGGGGAATTTAAATGGGCTGCGTGTTGTTGGCAGAGATGCCGAGTAAAAGACTTGCTGGGATCCCTGGGTGGCGCAGCGGTTTAGCGCCTGCCTTTGGCCCAGGGCGTGATCCTGGAGACCCGGGATCGAGTCCCACATCGGGCTCCCGGTGCATGGAGCCTGCTTCTCCCTCTGCCTATGTCTCTGCCTCTCTCTCTCTCTCTCTCTGTGACTATCATAAATAAATAAAAATTAAAAAAAAAAAAAATAAAAAAATAAAGGACTTGCTGATTAGAAACCGTGAGGGGCACCTTCGTCAGTGGATACTATGGGAGCAGAGGCAGACTTCAGACTCCAGGCAGGTCCAGCTGAGCCCCAGCAGACACCCGCAGAGACTGAAGACGAGATTCACACCAGAACCTCCTCAGCCCTGGAGAGACAAAAAGAGGAACAGGGAATATCCTACATGGTTAAGTATTTACCTAAAAGAAACTGGAATTTTGGATGTCAAGTTACCAGGTCTCTTGAATTGCCCTGTTTAAGTTATCTGAACTTTATGAGCTGCTGCAACCATGGAAATTCATACTCAACTACAATAGTGTTAACTAGTCCAGACCCAGAACCTAATGGGTTTAGTATGCAACTCCAAAGCTGGAGAAACTTAACAGACAGGATTTTAAAACTCTTTAGAAAATAAGTGACATTGATACTTTTATTTTTTTTTATTTTTTATTTTTTGACATTGATACTTTTAGAAAAAAATAGCAGGTATTGAAAGAAGGCCTCGTAAGACATGGTTGTGACTATAAAAATTATTAAATCCATGAAACTCCAGTCACCAAATATGAACATTTTCACTACACTTTAGGGAGGGCCCCTAAAGCAAAACTAAGTGCTCTCCAAGAAAGTCTCTCATTAATTGGTTACGGGTTGAATTTAGAGCTGTGGGTGCACCCCATTTCTTGCAGTTACTGCTTTTAATATGCGACTTCGTAACTTACCACACGCTTCAGTTTTTCCCCGGTTGGGCCGCCCTATGCAAGCCGTTGTCGCCAAACAGAAGAGAAGCTCCACGAGTTGCAAACGCCAGACTTGCCTTATATGCCCGGTGTGTAAGCTGCACAGCGCCTTCTCCTTGCATTGCCCCACAGCCATTCCAGTACCGAGCCACCCTCCCTTCCCAAACCCAAACAAGGTGCCTCTGAGCCAGCGCCGTCTCATGTGGTGCAGTGCGGAGAACGGTGGGATGCAAGGTCCCTCTCTGCACACTCAGGAATGTTTTGTTCGTGCCACGCCCTTAGTTGTCTTCATCTCAGTTCTCCCCTTTCCCGTATAGACACACAGACACACCGTTAACATCCGTACCCCTCCTTCTTTCCCAACAACACGGTAATAATTCAGAAATGTTCTAGAAAACGAGGTGAAGCTGGTAGATTTTCACTTGGGAGACAAATTGGGAGGAAAATATTCCAACGGGACCTGGATATGAATCTTGGCGTATCCCAGGAAAAAGTCATTGACAAAGGGCAACGTGGAAAACCCGACACCGGAACTCCCTACACTTCATATAACCTAAGACCCTGCATGGTTTGCAGGAGGTCCTGAGATTGAAGAAGGACAGTATCTTCACGGAGGATGACCAGAGCCTGCATGGAGGTAGGGTCCCTGGGATGGAGGCGGGGAGAGAACCCTCTCACGGCCCCCAGCACGTCTCCCACACCAGATGAGTAACTGTGGTAATGAGAGGAACCAACTAGAGACCCCCCCCCCCCATTTTATCAAACAAGCCATAAATCTTCATGGAGCTAGGAATTTACACCAGAGACCTGGGGGAAATGAACAAAGATAAATAGAATTTTAAATGAATAGGCAAGCACTGTGTGGTTAAAATGTTCAATTTTATGTTGTAATCAACTAGTGCCCATAACATGGGGTTTTGTTGTTTCGTTTCCCTTTACCCGAGCCAGTTTCACCGCAGATACTCCGTGCCCTCTGGAATACCCACCTCGGTTATTCATTCTGTCTGTGTAATATCTGATAGCAGCAAGATATTTTAAAAAACACTTAAAATTAATAAATGGTCAAGATAAAGATCAAAGGCAAATTAAGAGCAAGAAAATTAAGAACAAAACAAACAGAATGAAGTATCCAGGTGTGCCCCATTCCTGGGTGCGTGCTGTACCTGCGGGAGGCTGCCCACGTGTGTGATTCTGGCCTTCAGCCCACAGTGCAGAGAAGTCAGATGTGGCGTCGCCTTTATAACATTTGCAATGCTTAAAAAAACAGCAACAACATGAGAAAACGGATTCTCAGAGGAAACCCATTTGTTCACAACACTGAATCCAGGAAGGAACATGGGGCCTGCAAGGGCCAGGGCCGTGCTCGCGGCGGCCCAGCACCCGGGCAGGTCTCTAGCCCCATCCGCAAGGGCAGGCGAGCGGGACGCAGAGCCACTCCGGAAGAGCAGCTCGTGGTGGGCCAGGTCCAAAGCTGTGGTGGCTTCGTGCAAGGAAATGGGGTTCTTAGAATTCAGGGGAGACGGTGGACATGCACCGCGAAGCCGGCCCTGCAGGCGGAGCCTTCTCCAGCTGGTGCAGAAGCTGGTGCTGGGCCAGGGCCGCGATCTCACCGGGACGGGCACCGGGACGGGCTGCCGAGCTCCACGGTGGGTAGGCCTGCCACCAGGCGCCCACGAGGCTTCCCCGGGAGCCCCCCCACCCCAGGTCTTCATCCATCTCTGTCTCCATCGCTTTCCTTTCTTGGCCCCCCGCCGCACATCACTGCGCTTGGAGAAACCATATGGTTGCCTTTGAACACTATTCCCCGCTTCGGGTCCTCTCCTAGTCTCACACTCAGAGTTGAGTCCTCCGGGACTTCTGTTGTGTTGCCTCGCGGAGTGCTCTAAGCCTCAGTTTCCCCATAGTGTGAGCTGGTTATGCAGGTCGGGCTCAGGCAGAGGACCAGGCAGCTGGTGACGGCGAGAGGCCAGCCCAGGACGAGTCTGTGGGCAACTGAAGGGTGCGTGAGGCCCTGTCTCGGGCTGGCAGTTGCCACTTACCTCCAGTTGGTAGCAGCCGGGGGGAAATCTGCAATTTTATGTGAAATTTCTTAAAGATCCTGTGAGAACCAAATAAAATAACTCCACTTTTTAACCCCTGTTCTACACCCTTATTTTTTTAAATTAAGTCTTTAAATGAAATTGTGAATGAACGTCTGGAAAATCACTTGAATTCCTCCAAAGAAGAGAGATGTTCATGGCTGTCAACGGACAGAAAGCTTTGAAAACACAAAGCAGCCGTAGGATCCCAAGCCGGGTCTATCCCGCACCATCAAGGCAAGCCCCGAGCGGATGGCAGCTCAGGGACAGCTGCTCCTCAAGGCAGGAACAAGTGAGGGCAAGATTTATATATATATATTTTTTTTTCTTCCATTTTGAGCTTCCAAGAGGATGATCATTATTTTTAATTGGCTTTATTTTTTCAGGCACAGAACCCCATGCTCCCTCTAATTCCTTAATGCACGTAATTTAGACTTCAAGAACATTTTCATCTTCCTACAACAGGAAGGCTTTGCAAGACCAGCTCAGGGGCACATCGCTGCTGCTCGGGTCCCCCAGCAGCTGCTCCTCCAAATCTTCACGGGGCAACTAACACGCTTCTGACACGAACGGTAGACTTGAGTGACTAACTGTGTGCCTCCGGATTCTTTTCTCCTCCGCTTCTGAACACCCACACGTTGATCGGGTGGGCCATATGGCCTCTCTGATTCACACATTAGGACAATTAGGACACCAGCCAGTTAATTGCTCAAGCTGGCATTTTCATAACTAAAGCAAAACAAAACAAAAAAAGAAATCTGATGCTTTGTCTTCTTCAGGAAAAGCCAACTCCATCTGGTGTTGGGTATGATTCAGATATTAATTCATATAATATCTAGCTAAAAATGGGTATAAGACAGCCCTGTTTCGACAAAAATACCGAATGGAAGTCAACTACGTGGCCGTAAGTTTTCCCCCGCAGAATCCAGACTGGAGTGTAATGGTAGAAATCTAACACGGGGATTGTGAGCACACTGTCGGTGCCAGGATTGTATACACACCTGTGCCGGCCCCTGGACAGCAACCGGACCACCCTTCCCTAGCACCAGGTATCAGAGAGGAGGGGAGTTTAGAGGTGGGGGATGGGGCAGGTGGCTCACAGCTGTGACCCCTACAGTGATGGGGGGACGCTCCAGGTACAAGGTCAGGTATTAAGAAATCGAAAGGACTTATTTTCCGGCACCAGGACTCGTAGAGGGCACCCCTCCCATACTGCAACCCTACTCTAACAGTAGAAAATAATAAAGCTAATCAGCATGGTGTGCTTGAGGAGAGTTCTGGAAAGTTGTCTACTCCCAGCCTGGACTCCGAGTTGGGAGCCAAGGAGATGCAAAAAAAGTAGCACTCTGAGCACAGAACTATTGTTTTCTTTAGACCAGAGAGAGAATAGTTACTGTTTTGTGACTAGACCTATGAACTCTAGCTGGAGGGGTCAGGAAGTTTCCACTTCCCATGTGACTCATTCTCCCACCCCAGGCAGGAGCAATGGAGGAACCAAGGACCCCTGAAGCAGAGATCGTCCTGGAAATGACAGCACACTGAGCAGGGCTTCTTCCAGAAGGGTTAGAAGCATAACGGAGACCCCTGAAGCACCCGCACAGCCTACCCACCACGGGGGGGGGGTGAGCTGAAATTTTTTGCCAAGTGCCTGTGGCAGAGATGACTAGTACTTCTCTTGTCTCTTGTCTGCCATCACTAAAACCAATAAAAAGGAAACTGGAATGGATATTCCTAAAAAATTAAAACTAGCACTACCCTGTGATCCAGTAATTCCTCTACTGGTTATTTACCCAAGAATACGAAACCCGTAATTCGAAAGGATATATGCGCTCCCGTGTTTATCACAGCATTGTTTGCGACGGCCAAGATACGGAAGCAACCCGAGTGCCCATCGATGGGTGAATGGCTGAAGAAGGCCTGATATGTGGAATATTACTCAACCATAAAAAAGAATGAATTGCCATTTGCAACAACATGGTTGGAGCTGGAGAGTATTAATTACGCTAAGGGAGATAAGTCAGAGGAAGACAAGTTCCATATGGTCTCACTGATAAGTGGAGCGTGAGAAACAAATGGACAAAGGGAAAAAAAGACAAAGCAAGAAACAGACAAGTCTTCATTATGGAGAATAAACATGGTCCCCAGAGGGGCGGCTGGTGGGAGGGTGGGAGGGTGGGTGGGGATGGGTGATGGGGCTTCAGCAGGGCTCTCCTGATGAGCACTGAGTAATGCATAGAATTGCTGAGTCACTGCACTGTACACCTGACACTAATATAACACCGTGTGTTAAGTGCACTTGAATTTAAAAAGAAAAGGAATTTACAAAGTAAAAATCTGTCTAAAATATCTAAAAGAAGCAAACAACAACAATCAATTCTCCCTGTTTAGGATCAAACGAGATTTCAGCAACCAATGATGGTAAAAAAAAAAAAAAAAATTACTGCCATATGCCCCATGTATTACTCTAGTAAATGAGTTCTTTCATCATCAAGAGAGTTTATGTTTATATGACATTCTCTTGATGATGAAAGAATTCACTTACTAGAAGGGAATTCTGGAAAAAAAGTCATGTTAAGAATCATGCTGGCGTAATTCACATTTATCTACGGATCTGGCCTTCTGGCCTCAATTTTATCATTTAGTAGGGACTGGAAAGTATTACAAACCACCCCTGAAACTACACAAAGTGAACAAAAGTATAACATGCCATTTTAAAAATTATCATAGAGAATTCCTTTTATGACTTGAAACTATGCATGTGGGATTGATAGGGCGGGCTCATGTGAGATGGGGGAGGGAACTAGCAAGAAAGCATGGCCCCAGGCAGGGGCCTAATTTATGAGTCAGCACGCTTTGGGATCTAAAGAAATCCTACCCAAACCGTTATGATTTTGGACTCAGGAAAATGAGACGACCTGCTGACAAGAAGCAGCAACGCAGAAACAACAGAAAAAGGCAGTTGGGCCTGAATTTGTTTCCTATTGATGCTACAACAAGTCACCACACACTCAGCGGCCTAGCAAAACAGAAATGTATTATTTTACAGTTTTGTAGGTCACAGTGGACTGAACTCCAGGTAGTGAAGGTCTGTGCTCCTAGCGGAGGCCGGAGAGAACACTCGGTCCGACGGCTTCTCCGTCTGCGGGAGGCTGTCTGCCTTCCTTGGCTCTTCCAGCCAGTGGCTGGATCACCCCTAACTCTGCTCCCATCCTCGCAGTCTCCTTCTCTCACCTACTCTCCAGACTCCCTCTTTTGCCTATAAAACCCCTTGCGATTGCATCAGTCCTACCTGGACCATTTGGGATAAATTCCCGTCTCTAAAGCCCTTCACTTAATCACACCTGCAAAGTCCCTTTTGCTATAGAGGGTGACAGACTCATCGACAGGTCCTGGGGATTGAGATGCGGACACTACAGGGACCGTAGTTCTTCCAACGTAGAGCCATAAAGGCTGATTTAAAAATTAAGTGTTAGGGGATCCCTGGGTGGCTCAGCAGTTTGGGGCCTACCTTCGGCCCCAGGTGCAATCCTGGAGTCTCAGGATCGAGTCCCACGTCGGGCTCCCGGCATGAAGCCTGCTTCTCCCTCTGCCTGTGTCTCTGCCTCTTTCCCTCTGTGTGTCTATCATAAATAAATAAATAAATAAATAAATAAATAAATAAATAAACAAACAAACAAATAAATCTTCAAAAAAAATTAAGTGTTAAAAGAAGACTTACGACCAATTACCCTGCTCCATCATCGTTCATCTCTTTCATGTGCACCCATATTTTTTATTCCTGTGCCCTAAATATATTTTATAATAATAACAGGTAACATGTATCAAGTGTTTTCTAAGTACTGGGTACTGCGCTAAGCACTGTGCTTGCATTTTTGTATTTAATCCAACAACCCAGTGAGATAAGGGCCGTTCCTGTTCCCATTTCACGAATGAGAAAACGGAGGCTCTGAGAGGTTACGTGATTTGTCTTCGGTCCCACGGCTGAAATTCAGGGCCAGGTCCGCGTGGCCCCGAAGCCAAAGAAACGATGCAGCTGGAGCGAGGCTTCGAGCGCACAGGTCTGCGCCTACCCCGTGTCCGCCTGGGGCCTGCTGCCCTGTCACATCCCGCTCGTCCGGAGGCCCAGGCGGTGTGGGATATTGCCCCTTTCAGACGTGGCCCCTCGTTAGCGGAGAGAAAAGCGGCGCAGTAGAGCTTCATATGGACTTTCAGAGCGTTATCGTTGACTACGTTGAACGTCCTCGCGGTCAGGAGCTCGTAACCTGTCACTAAACAGGGTGGCAACTATGTGCAAAGAATAAATCAGTGTATAAAAGCTTCGGGTGCAGCGCTGCACCATTCCTTGAGGATGAGAGGAAAAGTGCTGGTCTGTCCACACGGCCTAGGACGCCCTGGACGTCCCTCAGGGCCCGCTCTCCTCTGCAGGCCGCCGCACAGCTGGGCCGCGGACGGAACTCACCCGCATGGAGGGACGGACGGTCTCTGATGCTGCAACGCTGCTCCAGGTGCTTCGGGCACCTCACCCTGACCGTCGGAGAGAACGCTGTGTCCCCCGGGGTGGCTGTCCGGTGCTGGGAGCTTGTCTCCACGGGCATAGACTCCCTCCGAGGAGCACTTGGGGAAGACTGGGAGACCCGGAAGTCCTCGCTCATCCAAACCTCCAAGGCCGCTAATCCAGGTGAAGAACACTGTCCTCTGAGCTGTTAGGACCGAGGATTGGGAGTGATGATTACAGCATGTGCGGTGGCCCCGCAGTGCCGTAGGGAGCCAGCGAGGCTCAGTGAAGCCGGCTCAGAGGTGGCTGGACGATGGGACCCACAGCACAGTCACCCTCACCTCCGTGGGCCTTGGTGCAAGGGCTGGGCCGAGGGTCAGAAAAGGGGCTTTTGGGGGTGAGCCTCCACCTGGAAGAAGAAAGAGAAGAGTTCCCTTTGCTCACATCTGCTCACAGAGGCTCCAGTTAGTATTCCAGAAGGTTCTCAGGCCAAGTGTGCATTCATTCCCCCTGAGGTTGTAAGCGGCTCTGTCCCAGGCCTACTCCTGGGAGGATGGAGCTGGATGACGGGACATCCCAGCGGGAAGCTGAGGACGGGGTAACAGGAGGGAGGACGGAGGAGGAAGGCAGCCTGGGCCAGGGGAGGAGTGGGGACGAGAGCATCTGTGAGGGGCTTGTCCTCAAGCCAGGAGGGTGGCAGGTGGCCGGGTGGCCGAGCCGCGGGGCTCCAAGCACCCGGATGCCACCTCCGCTACCTGCCCCTAGCGCCCTGGGGCCCAGCCTGCGCGTAGGGCCGCCAGCAGCAGGGTCTAAGCACCTGGTGCCAACGCGGAGACGCCACCTGCACAGCCGTGAGGACTCAAAAAGAAAGAAGCTTGAAAGCTCACCTTTTAGCTCCATCTTCAATGTCTGGGCGAGGACTGAGGATCCTGGCTGAGGGCTTGCCCAGGGTCGTGAGGAGGCAGGAGAAAGTTGGACCCAGGCCGGACTCTGTCCCTCCTGGCAGCAGCTTGGCCCCGATCCCCGCGGGGGGACAGCCGTTGGCTGCGGACGAGAGGAGGGACCTGGAGCTGCAGCAGCACCGTGTGCCTGGGGCGCCCCACCTGGGGTGCTGGGCCCGGCCAGGACCTCCCGCCCCTCCGACCCCTTGAAATGCCCCCCGCCCGGGCGTCAGGGCGCTGCTGCCTCTCGCAGGTGGGCGGGCTTGGCACGTTGCGGGGACAGGACCGTGCCGAGGCCCAGCCGCTTCGGCTTAAGTGACCAGCACATCTGGGACCTGGAAGGAGTCCAGCTGCACGTTACAGAAAAGTCTGCGGTGGAAACAGAGCCAAGCGACACACAGCTGGAAACCGTGGAGTTAGGAGTGAGGTGGAGACGCAATCCAAGAAGAGGGAGAGAAGAAACGGGAAGGGAGGGAGACGCGTCAACAGGGATTTCTGCGTCCAGGAGGCTCCGAGTTACAGTGGCTGGGAAACAGCCGTGGAGTAGGGCCGTTGAACAAGAGCAACCCTACAGAAACGACGGTTGGCACTAACTGACCCCGAAGCGGAGGCTGAGCAGGGCTGGGAGGCTCGGCCGCTGGACTCCGCAGCCTCGGATGGGTCTGTTGGGCCGCGTCCTCCCGTCTGAGTCTCTGCGTGGCCTCGTGGTGGGCCTGGCGGAGGGGCTCGGGCCGCCCTGGTGAGGGAAGACCTTGGGAAGCCTAGTGGGTTCCCAGGCCCCGGGGCAGCCCCGGCTGGACACGCCTGCTTCAGACATGCAGGGGATGAAAGGGGAGGCCAGGAATGGGGAGGAGGAGGGGGAGGAGGAGAGGGAGGAGGGGGAGGAAGGGAAGGAGGAGGAGGGGGAGGAAGGGGAGGGGGAGGAGGAGAGGGAGGAGGGAGAAGGGGAGGAAGGAGGGGGGAGGGGAAGGAGGAGGGAGAGGGGGAGGAGGGAGGCCACGAGGAGGGAGAGGGGGAGGAAGGAAGGGGGAGGGGAAGGGGGAGGGAGACAAAGGGGAGGGGGAGGAGGGGGAGGAGGGGGATGTGCACAGACATCTCCCTTCCGGGCGCAGAGGCCCGGGCAGGTGACCCAGCAGCAGGAGCCAGCAGTGGCTGCGGGGGGAGCCCCCCTAACACCTGCACCCCCGGGCCGGAGGCCAAAGCTCCAGTGACATCACTGGGCAGAGGAGAGGACCTTGAAGTAAAGGGGAAATCAGGACAAAAAGAAGAGAGAGAGAAAAGACTGTTCTCCCTACTACTGTGACCTCCGGGGATAACAAACGCCCCAGATGGAGCGTCATGGAGCCGCGGGGACGCCGCCCTCTAGGCAGAGCCGAGTGAACGAGGTTCCCCGGCCTCCCGCGCCCCCAGCCTGGTCCTGGCAGGGGAAGCAGGGACCCCGGGCTCGGTGTCGCCCCCTGAGCCTTGTCATTTGCAGTCAGGCCGACGACTGGCAGGACGGGCGCCCGGCGACTCTTGGCGGGCCGGGGATACCGAGCGCCGTGCACTCACAGGGATCCGAGGGGACAGGTGACTTTCTTGGGTCTCAGGGAAACACTGTGACTGGCAGCAACTCCGTTTGAAGACCTCTTACTGACTGGATCGCACGCGGGACTCGTCGCAGATGCCCAGTCCCAGGCCCGCGGTCCCACTGTCCAGCCGCCGCGGTACCACGGCGGCGATGCTGACGCCCGCGACCACCATGGCTCAGGGAACAGGGTTAGAAACAGGCACGATTCGGTTTCGAGCTATGCAAGGTGTTAAGAGCTTTGTTCGCTTAGTCAAGAAATGGTCATGGAGTCCTTTCTCAGGACCGCGCGTTAGGCCAGCAGCGGGCGAGGTCGTGGCAGGTGACACCCTGGCCCAGGTTCTGCAGCCAGCGGGGGGAAATGCTGTGAATTCTGTTCAAAGTTAATTTCTCGGAGTACCAGTCAATTCTAGGAAGGAGAGGAGAAGGCTGCGCAGCACCGGACATGTCCCCTCCCCCAAAATAACCATAGTATTGAGAAAAATTCTTAATTTTGTGGCTTTTTTTTTTTTTAGATTTTTTAATTTATTCATGAGAGGGAGAGAGAGGCTCCATGCAGGGAGCCCAATGCAGGACTCGATCCCGGGACTCCAGCATCACAGCCTGGGCTGAAGGCAGGAGCTAAACGGCTGAGCCCCGCAGGGATCATTTCAAGCACATGGAAGCTGCATAAGCAGAGGTGAGAAGGAATTCTTTCTTGCAGCCTAAAATCTCCGGTAGAAAGACCCCAAACCTACATGGTATTTTGGAGACGACGGTGGCCTGGGGAGGTTGAATTCAGTGGAAGGCACGTGTCCTGGGAGCATCTCATAATTCACGATCGGTCCGATTCCGTCCTGAGTGCCGACCGAGGGTTGGGGAGGGCGCCCTGCTGCTGCTGTGGAATTCTGTGGTTCCTGGCCCGGTTTTTGGCTTGGTTTGGGGATCTTCCCGCTCCCCGCAGGGAGTCGATCCATGGTTTTGAATCAGCAAGTCCCCCTGCCTCTGGCTTCCAGCCAGTCCTACCCGTGGGCAGCACCTGCAGGGAGGCAGGGACATGGAAAAGAGAGTTAGGGTACCGACTCCTGGGGGCCCACCTGCTGGGCCGCACTGCTCAGCGGGGTCCCCGGCTGAAGGCCCGAGGCCCCGAGGGCGGCCGTCCCCATTCTCCTGTCCCTGCAGGTCTCCCTGCACCCTGCCCACACCTCTGTAAACAGTCCTTTCATCCGTCTCAAGTGAGCCATCCATTTCCCACTGGGAACACGACAAATGAGGGGAATTTACATTATCCAAAATGTGGAACCTAAAGGGAGGCTTTGCTATTATTTTCATATTGCACGATCTCAAATTCGCATGAAAAAGTAACAAATCTCAAAAGATCCACAGGCTGGTCTGCATCAGTAGCAGGGTCGAGTCAAGGTTTATAGCAACCTGCCTTCGATATCCCTCTCGAGCTTGAACTATTATCCTTCACGACTTTGGGGACCTTCCTTTTCTGCTTTACTTTGAGCTTAAAAAGCGGATGTTGTGTTGTTCAGTAACAATCCCTCGCACCTCAGCTTCGTTAACTCCCTGGCGGAAGGATGAGCAGGATTAACGGGCAGCGCATCAAGGCTGTCATCCCTCTGCCTTTCAGTCACTGGAACTCCATTCCCAGGCAACGATGATCCCTGAAATATTCAGCAACGGGCACGTGACAGCCCTTCTTCTTCCACTGCGGCAACGCACGGGGTTTGATTTTTATTTGGCTTGATTTCATCATTTCAGCCCCTCTTGTTGGGTCGCCGATTCAGGACTAGGCAGTTTGGCTTCCACTACGGCTCAGCAAAGCCAAAGCCAACGGTTCAGCCGTGGGGCAAACGGGCGTCTGTCACCAAGAACCATACACATGGGCCGATTTATGGACACGACCCATCATTTCGGCATTTCTCACCTCCATCTGGAACTCCCTACTCATCCCACTCATTCCTACCCATTTCCACTGCATTGTTTGCAAGGGAATGCATCCTGGACGCATAGCAGGAAAGGGAAGCCAACAATCTCGTGAGATTTGTGTCCAAGGAATATGGATTTAAATCAAAAGGCAGGGACGGGCAGCGGCCCACCTCCTAAGGGGTGCGGGGCCCAGGATGAGAGCACTGCCTCTGGGTCACATCTGCATTCCCATCCTAGTTCCACCTCCTATTACTCGCATGACGTGGGCTAGTTGCTTAGTCTGACTCTTCCTTTGCTTCTCTGTGGATATTACTGATACCTAGCTCAGTGGCTATCCTGGAAATTAAGTGAAATAATGGCAGCAAAGCTCTTAGCCTCGGGTTTGCCCTGAGTCTGTTACCTACACAAACTCCGGCCGTCGCCTTACGCTTCAAGGCGACGCTCCCAAAGGGAGGTTGGTTTCGGTAATGAATATGTCAAGGGGAATAGAAGCCGTTGTTGCAGAAGAATATTCCATCTTCCTGGATTTAGATAAAACAGATCAAAGAATCCCCCTCCCCACCTCAAAATGCTCATTGAAATCATTATCAACCCAAGAGTTAAGAAGGCAATTTAAGAGGCGTAATTGTGGAGACAGGTTTGCTTGGAAAATCAAGGAGGAACTGGAACTGGTCGTCAAAATATGTGTTTGTCCTTTTGTCTAAACAGGAGCAGAGAGAAAGACCAATGAAAGCAGATGGGCGGCTTGAGCAAGAGGGAAAGGAAGGTCTCCTTAGGGACACAACTGGGGTTTTAGACACAAGGTAGTGGGTTTAAAGGGAATAATAAGACACGCCCAGACCTAGGCACTCGCAAAGAGAAGATTAGGAGGAAGAGCCAGCCCTCCCCGCGCCTGCTCAGGGATCCCGGGTTTGGAAAGCATCACGAGCCGTCCTCTTCCAACTCTCGGAAGAGAGTCCCTGGTAAGAGCGACCGGACACACGACGGGCAGGAGGTGGTGGCCCATCCGCTGGAGGGTGACGGCGATTGTGGACGTACTGAGAGGGGAAGGTCCGTGGGTGAATTAGCGGGTGGGTTTGTGGGTGGAACCATCCTTGTGGGTAAAGATGCAGATAAAGGCCCTGTGACAGGAAAGAACGTGGCCAGGAAACCCATGGAAAGACCCAATGGAGAGGAGGCCTCTTACAAAGAAGCAAAGCGGGACCAAAACACAGATGAGGTGCAGGCCTCGGGCTGTGGGTCTGATGGAGCTGCGCCTCCCGGGTTGGACTGCGCCGCTCCCGGAACCAGTGAGGTGGGGTGAAGCGAGTGAAGACAGAAAACTTCTTCTAGAACAGGGCAGGCCGGCAAGAGCCTCATCTCTGACTTCCCAGGCCTCAGCGTGGGGAGCTCCCAAGGCAGGGTCCGAAGGGGTGTAGTAGAAAAGCAGTCCCAAAATGTCTGAGTTTCAGTCGATTCCCCGGGAGAGAAATACACGTCGGATGGGGCGTGGTGCCTGGGGCCTGACGAGGAGGAGGAATGCTGCGACGTCCACCGCTCGGGGGGCAAGGGCCCGGCCGCTCGCCCTTCCAGAAGAGAAGAGGCGACCCTTTCGGTGTTGTCTAGTCCTTCCTTAGACTTACTCAACCAGGGGAATTCGGGTTGGATGAATTCACTTGAAGACCCAGAAGGAGAGGCCTTGAGGGAACCGCCCCTCCCCGGCCTGCTGCTGCCCCTCCTCCTGTCCCTGGGCCCTGCGCACCCCGCTGCGTGCCCCCTCCCTGCCGCCCCTCTGCACCCGGCCCTCCGGGCGCTCTGCGGGACCTGAGCCACGCGCGGCAGCTCGACACTTGGAACACAGCCCTTCTGCGCTGCCATTTGCTGTCAGATTAAAACACACACTGGATTTTGAAGACTCGGCATGAGAATGAAAGTAAAATATCTCACTAATCATTTTTATTCCGATTACCCGTTCAGACGATAATCTCTAATATGTTGGGTTAAATACATCAAAATCAACTCTACCTGTTGCTTCTATGTCTTCCAATGGGGCTACTAGAAATTTCCAAATGACAGAGGTGGTTGACATTACGTCTCTAGTACAAGTGCCCTGGGTCCCAGGCATCCCGCTCCCTCCTCTGCCTCAGGTGCCCCTCGGCACCCGGATCAACCCGACTTTCCTTCTTCGGAACAAGCACGTCTCAACCAAGTGCTCCAGTGTTCTTAGCCAAAGACTTGTTTGATGAGTGAACCGTCCTCTTACGGTGCCAGGGGTTGACCACGCCTAGGCCCGGCTCTCCACGCGTGCTCATGAGACGCCTGCCATGTGTAGAGATTGTGCTTAAGCCAAGCAGGTGTCCTGGGAAGCGTAAGGCAGCTCTGCCGTCCAGCCGCTAACAACCGAGGTGGGCATCACCCCTCGATCAGAATAATCCGCAATGTTGGCGTATCTCCGTACTTTCCCAGGGAGACGGATCGCACAGCAATTCTAGGCCCAACGGCAGAATGGCGGGCCCTGCATCGTGATCACAGCGGGATTTTCATGGAGGCTTCCGACGCCTACTGCTTACGTCCATGTGCTTCTGACCCACCGCATTATCAAGCCCTTGAAGACTTTTTTTGTTTTTCCCCTCCCTGGCAAGAAATACAGGACATACTTTTCTTTGGCGTAGGTGGCGCCGCGAAGGGAGGTAAATGACTTGAGCCAACTTACAGCATTTAAAACAAAATGTCGAGACACCTTCTGCTTGTTTGCTTCTGTTTAAAGAGGGAGAAATCTGGGGGGCTCTGCTTCTCCTGGGCCATCCCGCAACCTCTTCTCCATTTCTTCCCGCAGGAAAAAACAGCAAAACCAATTAAACGGGACGGAGGCTGGAGGGAGGAGGTACTCCTGGGGAAGTGGCTCTTCTTTCATTGAGGAAGCCAATCATGGTGGTGGAAGAAGCCAACGATAACTTCACTTATAAATTGCACACCCTGGCCACGTGGTTCTTAGCACAGATTAGGGACGGGGTTTAGTTTCGATTCTCTTTCTTCTGAATTTGATCATTTTGAAAGAGGAACGTCTTTCCCGAAGCATTCCGTATCTGCAGCCCAGACGTTTCTGCTCATTCTGCGTACAGAGTGGCCTTTTGGACACAAATGCCCCCAAGAGATCGCAATAGACTGAAAATGGCCATGTTTATCCCAAAATGTTTATTTCCTCCGTCCTTCTATAGACACTATAGTCCATTTCCTTTCCTACCGTTTTTTTTTTTTTATCTCAAAGAAAGCAAGTTTTATCATTTGAAAGTATCTCGTGCCGTAAAAGCAGATCAATATTAAAACAAGGGCATAATCATACAGATCAGTCTCAGGCAACAGATGCGGGATTTAGGGTGGAGAAAAATGAGACCTTTGCCACCACCGTGATCAACTGCAAAGAACAAAGGAAGCAGAGCCCAGCTTCAGGGCGGGGACCTCCCCGCGGGCTCTGTGCCCTGGGCCCGGGCTCCCTCCGTCCGCAGGCGGGAAGGGCTTGACTCTCTGCCTTCAGCCGCCAGAGTGAAGTGTGAGTCCCCGGCTCTGATTATGGTAAATCGTGGGTGTATTTTCCACGTCAGCTGTGGCTCCACCCCCACCGTCGCATGCCCCCTTGTATTCACGGACACACTCTCCCCTCTGCCCAACGCCCTTCTCCTGCCAGCACCACCACCCTGCCCCCGCAGCCGCTCCTGCCAGCCGCATGCCCCCACCTCCCTACTCCAGCGGGAGCCCCTCTGAGGACACTTCCCCGACCAGCCTCCCAGCCACCTGCACCGGGCCCCCCTCACGTCCTTTGCACAGATCCCACCTTGGCACTTGCTCATTTGTTTATTATTTGCCTGTAGGTCTGCCTCCTCCCTGGATGGTAAACCCTTGAGATAAGAAACTGGATCTTACTTAAAATGGTACCTATAGGGCCTAGCACAGAGCTAGCAATGCTCAGCCTGTGTTTTTTTGAATGAACACATGCCCTTATGGGCTCAGGGTGATGATGGGAACCGAGGATGATTGGACAAAACCCCTTCCTTACGGAGTCCAGAGTATTAAAAAGGTGCACACACCTGGCTTCACGATGGAGCGCGTGATGGTTAAGCTCTAGACCGGGAGGGGCAGCTCTGCGGCATTGCAGAGCCAGGAGCCCATCTGGAATACCAGCCCCAGCACAATGTGAACGTCCATCCCTTCATCCCGTAGGTGGTCGTGGTGGGCTGATGCCGATGTAGGGGCTGCAGGCACATCAGAGAATTAAAGTCTGGAGCACCTGGGTGGCTCAGTTGGGCAAGCATCTGAGTCTTGATCTCAGCTCACTTCTTGATCTCGGGGTCGGGAGTTCAACGCTGGGTGTGGAGCCTACTTTAAAAAAAAAAAAAAAACAGGGATCCCTGGGTGGTGCAGCGGTTTGGCCCCTGCCTTTGGCCCAGGGCGGGATCCTGGAGACCCGGGATCGAATCCCACGTCGGGCTCCCGGTGCATGGAGCCTGCTTCTCCCTCTGCCTGTGTCTCTGCCTCTCTCTCTCTCTCTCTCTGTAAGACTATCATAAATAAATAAAAATTTAAAAAAAAACAGACAAAATTTGATGCCCTCATGAAACAGGAGACAGACCAACAAGTTCAAACAACCCCGAAGAAAGCAAGAGATGCCACGAAGGCCGAGCACGCGGGCAGGTAGTGTGGTGGGGACGCTCGCACGCCGGAGAACAGTCGTCGGGCAGATCAGTCACGCAGACGAGCTCCTCGGCCCTTGAGACCCAACGAGAAAGACTGGAATGAGACGAGTCTCCCTCAACCTCCTCGACTCCTCCAAATCACACACCCTCCTCACGCCTGGGGCCTCTTCTCCCTCCACCCACCCTGGCCTTCAGGGCGCAGCCCGGCCTCCTCCTCCCTGGGGAGGCAGCATCTCCGAGCCGCTGCTCCTGCTTCCCAGTGTCCTCGTCCTCGGGAGAGGACCGTCTCTAATGTGATGCACCATAGAATCACTGGGGACGCTGATGCCCGCCCCCCCGCCCCGGCCCCGGCCGGCACAGCCACACACCCATTAAACCACATTCCCGGGGACTGAGACCTGCAGACTGGCACAGCCAGGTTGAGAGCTCACAACTCACACGGGTCCCCGCACCGTCGCCTTCCATGTCCCCGGCCACGGCACAAGCCCCGGCCTACCGTCCCCTCCCCCCGGGAGTGCGTTCCATTCCCTAAGACCCCCTGGGTTTTCTCAGGGACCATCTCACTTGGCATTTCTCCAGATCCTGACACTCTTGCCCCTTCTCTTCTCTTGAAGCGACCTTCCCCCGGCTTCCAGTGTCCCATCGTCACCCCTGTGCTCTGGTTGGTGCCTCTTTGACTCCTTTGTCCCACTTTCCTTACCTTTTCCTCCTTTTTGCTTCTACGGTGCGGGTGTTTCCAAAGAAGCATCTCAGCTCAGTCTGCGCACCGTGCGCCCACCACGAGGCTCGGCGGCATCCCTCTGCTGAGGACCCCTAATCTGTCCAGGCGAGACCCCTCCCCAGAGCACGCGGCCTCGGCTCTGCCTGCCTAGACGCCCACCAGTTGGCCTTTCCACCCCCTGGGTCGCCCCCGCCCACGTTTACCCCGGCCCGGTCTGCAGCCGGCTCTGCAGCCCCTGGCTCCACCACCCCGTCTCTCATCTGGACTATCCCACACATCCTGTTTCGTCCCAAACCCCCTAACCTGTACCTCGCTATAAAACACAAATCCAAGAGCCACCCCGGGCGCCCCAGGTTGTGTCAGGACACAATGCAGGTTTGGCTGGTGGCCCACGAGGTCCCGACTCCCCCCCCCCTCCCGTCTTGCCGCAGCCCTACTGAAGCGCTTCCTCAGATGAGGCCCGGCTGGAGGCCCAGAGTCCCTCCCAGACCCACCTCTTTGTCTGGTGACGTCTCTTGCATTCTTCTCAGGACTCCACTCAGAACCCGCTTCAGGAAGCCTCTCGTACCAGTCAGGATGCTTTCAGCTTCAAGCTAGAGATTCAAGACGGTAAGACGCAGGCTTGGAATCCTCCTGGCAGGCCGTGCACCGCAGGCAGCCCCCGAGCAAGTTAATTCAGCAGCCTGCCCATGTCCGCGCTGTCGGCGGCCTCCTCGGTGCCTCGGCTTTCCCCACGTGGTCTCACACCGCAGGCCTCGACTCGGAACATCAGATCCACACGAAACCACATCCAAAGGCAGAAAGAAATAACAGCTTCCCCCTGCCCCCCACCCCAGGACATCTTTTATCAGAGAGGGAAATCCCTCCCAGCAGACTCTCCCGCTGGGCCCATTAGGGGGGTCTAGGCTCCTCGCTCCCCCTGGAGAAATCCTTGGCAAAGGAGAAGCATTGCTATGGTTTCCGTGTGACTGGGGGACGGGGGAGCCCCTCTTCTTTGAATACATTCTTCCTCTTCTTAAGCAAGTTCCCATCGACAAGGATGAGCGGGGACATGGCTGAGGGATAGGCTGTCAACGGCGTCAGCCATGCGCTCTCTCCTCGCGTCCCTCCTCGCCACGGCCTCACCCCTGTGCCCAGCGCCTTCGAGTACTCGGCCTTTGGGCTTTCCCAGCTGTCCCGTAGTGCTGGTTCACCTACCGGCCCCTACACCCGCCTCCGTGCGGCTTATTCCTCTCTGAGTCTGCAGCACGCAGCAAGGCCGAGCGCAGAGCGCCAGTGAAAGCTATTGCTTGAGTGTTTCAGTGGTTGAATTAGTGGCATGTTCTAGAACTGTGCTTGTGTCAATGCTAGTAATTTGACCCATCTGTGGAGCAATGGTTTGCCCATATGAAGAGACTTACACGTGACCGCACAGTTTGTACCTTTAGCTGCATGTAATTTTTTTTTTTTTTTTTGGTTTTGTGACTTAGTCCTCTGCAGCATCAACCAAATGACTACTTTCTTCCTTAAATAGAGTTGATGTTTCTGGATCTCCAAAGGACCATACTGGTGTTGAGCCGTTTTCTTTTTTTTTTTTTTTTCCCTCTTGCGCCATTAAGCGTCTGCCAAGCCAGCGTAGATCAACACCATCTATTGGCGTCCCAGCCTCAGAGCAGAACTCCAGAGGCAGGGCTTCCTCTTCTGGGTCAAGGTGACCCGTAACTTGCATCTTCTTCGTGCTAACCCTCGGTCCGCACAGCTGCAGCATCTCTGTGACGTGGTCAGCGGCTTCTCGCCCTGTGCCTTAGCAAATATTTATTGAGGGGATTAGTGAATGAATCATCTGACTCGCGTGTAATCTTCAAAAACAGCCATAGCAGACAAGAGTCTTATTTAAGAGGTGTCTGCCTCAGCTCAAACAGCTTTAAGAATCACCAAATTAGCAGCTTTTATCCACGTTGACACTCCGTTCTCAAACTAATTACCTGCTTATGCAACTGACCTTATGAAGGGCTGTTGACACCTCCTTAAGTTGTCTTTGGAAATCAGAATTGAACCCAAAAACAATTATGATCTTGCCAGGTTCAAAAACTGCCATTTTGACACGGCCAGAATCTCCCCATTGAATTCAGAAATCGGATTCAAACCCTAAAGTCGGGAAAAGAAGGGATGCGAATCAAACCAGCAGAGGAATAATGAACAGAAACAGCCATTGGTTAACTTAGGCACGGAAATAAGAATAGAAGTGTCCACGGAAGCACACACCGCCACTATTCTATCATAGAATGAACGTTAGCTGGTTGATGGAAATTTTGCTTTTGACGTTTATATGGACAATGGTTCCTTAGCAAAAAGAACTGCAGAGCACTGTCACGCCAATGTCCCATGTGACAATAAGCATCATCCCTTCAGCAGAAGTCACCGCTAGCGTCCTAGACCGTCCCTTCAGAGCAATCAGACATCAAACAGGGTATCCTATTAGACGTTAGGGTCCATGAAAGCAAAGTCATGGCATCATGGTGTCACGGCCCAGACTGCCAGGCAGGGGTACCTTCCGTCACGGGGCCCACGGGCAGGACTTGTCGGAGGATCACAGAGACCACGATGGCAACGTAACCAGAGGCCCGGTAACTCCTGCTGGAATGGAGCCGCGTCCTCACGACAACATGCTCAGGCACAGCCTCCAAACTTCAGCAGTCAGAAATGGGGCTCCTTGGGCCCAGGATTCGGCCTGGGAACGAAGGAACAGAGCTCCCAGCAAACGTGGCCCTGTCACAACAAACCAAGGGCCGATCCTGGCTCACCGGGCCATAAATTCCTGGGGAGCAGGAACAGCTCGGTGGTGACAATATTATTCATAAATAATATTCAGGTTTGGGCTGACTCTGCAATGCACATTCATAAAATCATCAAGTGAAGGTGAGCTTTAGAATCTGTTTAATCCAAAACTCCTCATTTCACTAAAGAGAAATCAAATTGGTTTTGTTTTGTTTAAAGACTTTATTTATTTATTCATGAGACACAGAGAGAGGCAGAGACACAGCAGAGGGAGAAGCAGGCTCCAGGCAGGGAGCCCGACGCGGGACTCGATCCCAGGACCTCAGGTCACGACCTGAGCCTAAGGCAGATGCTCAACCGCTGAGCCCCCCAGGCGTCCTGAAGAAATCAAGTTTTAAAGATGGGAAGGGCAAGACCCTTCCCACACAGTTTTGGACTCCATATGCTCTGATTAACTCTTCATACAATAACAATTGTGTAATCTTTTCTAAAGAGAAAAAAAAATTCAGCGTTTTAGCAAAAAATATTTTTTCTCAACATTTATTAATGGTATAGAAAAGTTACTTTCAGCTTCATAAGTTATTGTATTGAGCTGCATGCTTGTGCAATGAATTACTCTTATGCTGCACAGTGAATCAGAGACGAATCTGGGTCGGGCTTTTGTTCAGGGAAACACGTCTCGTCGGGCTGCTGCTTGCATGCTGTTTCCTCTGCAACCAGCAGGCTTCCTCAGAACCGGATAGATCAGATGCACAAAAGCACAATCTGATATGCGTGCAGAAAACACAACTTCACATTCAGGATGGGCTCAGCATTTGTAGGACACGCAGGAATTCAGGCTAAATTCTATTTTTTGAGGCTTTCCGTCATAATATGAAAGACTGTAAGGGCTGTTTATCCGTGTCCACGCTACCTTCCCAAGTATGTTTCTGACAGCAGAGAACTTCCCTTCTGACGAAGATGATTAGCACAGAATTCTCCAACTACAGTTTTATCCATCCGTGATTCAAAGAATGCTTCGCAGCCTTGCACTGGGTACGCTTGGAGCCTTGCGTCTCTTGAGCTCCTCCTAGTTCCAGAGTGGGAGCTGGGGCCTCGTGCAGAACGTCAGCGCCTCCGGCCCCCACCCCGTGTCACTTCACTGCGTCAGCACAGTGAGTGGGAGACTTCCAGGAAGTCCTTTGCAGGGGGGGAGCTAACACCAGCCCAACTATAGGTTCAGGGGGCTGGAAACCACGTACATCCCACTAAACCACGCTCGGATACGTCCTCGTTAACCTCTGTCCTGTCAGCGGGATCCCACGGAGTTCACAGCTGTGATGAAGTCACCTGACCCAAGACGACAGGCAAAAGACAGTGGTCTTAATTTATTGTGGTTAAAACACTATTTAAAATATTTTTACAAACACAGTCATGGGAACATAGAGCTGGTGACCCCATGAGGGGCCCTTGAAGCTTTATGACCTTCGCGCTCCTTGTGACCTCTGTATCCTCCTGGAAGAGGCATAGTGAATCATAGTAATTAACTTTCTAATGTTAGAACTTCACATTTTGTGGATAATTACAGCTTATTCATGATATATTATTAAATTTCACATTGCTGAGTTAAGTCTGCTAATATTTTTGTGTAGAATGTATCTGTGTTCATAAATGACACTGTATTAATTTGCATTTCTTGTACCATCCTTGCCAAGTTTGGTATTAAGACAGGTTACATTCGCATGTTCTGGAATAATTTTTATAAAATTGACCTTTTTGTTCCTTGAATGTTTGATATCACTTAGCAAAACTGCCTGGAGCTGGATTATTTTTTTTTTTGTGGGGATATTTCCTGTTATTTGACTATTTTTATTGATTATGGAACTATTTACATTTTCTATTTCCTCTTGAATCAGTTTTGGGGTTTTATATTTTTCTAGGATTTTTCAATTTTGTCTAATTTTTTTTTCAATTCATTGGCATTAAGTTGTTCAAAAGATGGTATTTTCTTTTTAATATATCCAGTTATGTTTTTTACATTTTTACATTACATGATTTTTACATTTACGTTAGAAAGTCAGTTACTATCGTTAACTTGTGCCTCCTCTTTCTCTCTCTCTCTTTTTAAAGATTTTACTTATTTATTCATGAGAGACACAGAGAGAGAGAGGCTGAGACCCAGGCAGAGGGAGAAGCAGGATACACGCAGGGAGCCCGACGTGGGACTCGATCCCGGGACTCCAGGATCACGCCCTCCTCTCTCTCTCTTTTATTAATCTTGCAGAGAATGTCAATTTTATTAGTCTTAAAAACAAAACTTTTGCTTTGTGGATCTTCTTGATTATGTGTTCATTTCCTGCGTTAATCTTTGTTGTTTCCTTCTACTTTCTTTGAGTTTATTTCACTCCTCTTTTTTAACTTCTTAAGAAGAATACTTAATTCACTAATGTTCTACCATAATTATTATCTGACTATCCTCCAGATGACAAAGGCATAAGAATTAGAAATAAAGGTATCCTGACAATATGATCATGTAGAAAATACAAAAGAATGTACCTATCAATTATTAAGTGACTAAGTGGATTTAGTCTGATTGTTAGATAAATATGCCAAGATCAATCTAAAAAAACAAGTTATATTTCCAAATACTTGCAAGAAATGATTAGAAAATGTATTCTTTTTAAAAATATGATTCCTGTGCTTGCTTCGGCAGCACATATACTAAAATTGGAACGATACAGAGAAGATTAAGCATGGCCTCTGCGCAAGGATGACACGTAAAAATATGATTCCTAAACTAGTTTCAAAATCCTCCAATATCTGTAAATTTAACAAATATGCACAAAGCATTACTGATGAGAAATTTTAAAGACCTAAGCAAAGTAAAGAACTCTTACCCACTGATCAGGGTTACCCGCTTATGTTTATACCACTGTGGGTGGAAAATAAACTTGTACTAAGGCGATGAAATTCAGAGATTTATTTGTTATAAGTATTTTGGCTAAAAATGCATGCCAGTGTGACATGACTTTCTCAATTCAAAGAGTTTTAATTAAAAATCATCCTCTCTTTCTTCAGCCTTAACTCTGCTCTTTTCAGAAGCCGAGGGGCTTTCCCGTCTGCTAGGCCTCAGGGATAGCTTGGATTAATTGGCCCCAAGACCACTTTCAAGTCTAAGGCAGGGAGCCCTGGCAAGAACACCCCTTTCATCGTCTCTCTGTCCTGATTCTCTAAAGCAGTTTTATTAAGGGGCAGAATGTCAAAGATAAATCTGCCACGCTTGCCCATCGGTGCTTCTTAGAATATCTACTCTAACCTCAGCTTCTGGTGAGTGGTCCTTCCCCTCCCCCAGCAAGTGAGCAAGTCCCCAAATCTAGTTGATTTATTGGTTTGTCAGGGACAAGTCAGATCCTGGGGCTGGAAGATCATCGAGATCTGTTTTTAACCACATTCAGGCTGATAAGTAAACAGGGAAACCAATCTTTAATGAAGCCAGAGAGTGGTGCTCCTAACCAGAGAGAGCACTTGGAGTGGGGGAGTGTGAGGCCTGGCTATCTTTCCCAGAACGGAGTCCCATGAGACCCTTCCGGGCTTCTAATGAATTCCTTCTTGTTTATGCTAATTTGGATCGGCTTCTGTTGTTTGTAATAAATAGATGGAGACAGAGTGTTGTGACAGTAGTCAGCCAGGAGTCTGAAGAAGACATGGGGCCTGTCTTCTCTCAGTTATCCTTCTGTCAAAGTGTAATTCCCAAAATATTAAAAACCTGATTTTCATATAGATAAGTAAGCACATGTCAGAGTTTTATTTAGTTCATTAATGAGGGAACCAGGAAGATGGCAATGCTGGATCAGAAGAGAAAATGAGAAAATAGGACTTCTGTCGTCAGTGGGGGAAGCAAGGAGAGCTGAGGTAAGATTCCAAAATCAGATGCAAAACTGGTTTATAGCCAAGAAGGCAGTAAAACCATAATATTTAGGGTTGTCCTTTCTATCTGGGCAGGAAATAAAATCGTCACCATCTTACTAGTATTGTACAAGGTCTGAGCCCAAATCAACGGTACAAACTATGTTGCATTCCCATAGAGAGTGAGAGAACCCTTGGGCAAACTGCTCCGATCAGTGCTTCCCAGACTATATGAAAAGACAGACTTCTGGGCCCTGCTCCTAGAAATTTTGATTTAGTAGGTCTTGGGCTTGGCCTGAGAATTTGCATTTTAGCAAGTTCCCAGGTGACATTGCTAGTCAGCAAACTACATTTTAAGTAGCATGACTTAGATGACATCAAAAGGTCATGAAATAACCCTTTTGCTTATTACTGAGGTTTGACTAGGTTTTCTCAAACCTCCACCCTGTGTTCCCAAGAGAGCTAAACCTCTGGATGAAGAAAAGCAAAGCGAGGCAGACAGTTCTGAGTCCAAAACTGAGTGTAGGACTGAGATGAGCACAGTGAGGTCATAGAGGGGAGTCGTGTTTCCCTGCGCTAGGTAGGTCTCAGTAGCACAGACCCGCAGGCAGGCACTTGCAAACCACCCCCCCCCAGATCCCATCTGCACCTTTGGTTTTATTGCAACACAAGGAAAAGCTTATTCAAGCCACACCAGCCAGTGACAAAGAAGAAGAATCTAAAGAAAGAGGCAGAAAGCAAATTCCTTTTAAAATCAGGAACTCTGTTGGCCTCGGCTGCCTTCCCAGGAGGTCTCAGTAGCACTAAAAGGAAGTGCTAGAGGAGAGAAGACAGTCGCCTTCTCCCGAGGCAGCAGTCCTGAGCTCACTGCAACAGCCCCTTCTTACCCTTCTGGCTCCAGGAGATCAGGTTGCCAGAGAAATCACAGGGCACTTGACTACATTTGAATTTCAAATAAATAACAATTTTTAATGTAAGTATGTCTCAGATATTTCACGGGACATATTTATACTCCAAAAAAAAAAAACACACATTTTTTAAATCTGATTTAACTGGGTATTTATTTGCTGTATTTGGTGTATTGGTATTTTTTTTAAATTTTTATTTATTTATGATAGTCACACAGAGAGAGAGAGAGAGGCAGAGACCCAGGCAGAGACCCAGGCAGAGGGAGAAGCAGGCTCCATGCAGGGAGCCCGACGCGGGACTCGATCCCAGGACCCCGGGGTCACACCCTGGGCCGAGGGCAGACAATCTACCACGGAGCCACTCAGGCGCCCAAATTATTACATTTTTGCTGAACTAGGCCCTAGTTGTGCAGCAGTGTCACTCGGCAACTTTTTCAAAGATGACGTTTGTTTAGAAAAACTGGCGTATTTCACTGACGCTCCCCGTATTCCCACAAAGCACTTTTGAAACCGCGGAGGCTTGTCAGCAGGACGCCCCACACCCAGGGGTGCCAAAGGTCTCCTCAGCCCTGGAGGCCACTGCAAGCGGTCGCTGTACCTGGCGAATACACCTGCTGCCTAGGGCGTCAAGGAGAGCGTCCCCGTGAAACTGCCCGGTGCGACAGGACGGGGGACGCTACGCCCCTCCCGCCTCAAACTTTTCACGTTTAACTTCCTAAAAGGGAAATCGGAGCCTTAAAGGAAAATACCCGGACGACAAATCCACTCCGTCTTCCAAACCCCGATTTGGTGATTGAGCCCGGCCCGGCGGGTCCGCAGGATGAGCCTTCGGCGCTCACCCGTTCACACGGAGGGAGGAGTCGTGGACCCCGGGTGCTCGGCCCTCGTGCGGCCAGTCGGACTCTGTGAGAATGTCTTGGGTCGAGTGTGAAAGCGCGTCGCCGATGTCCTCCCCACAGTCACGTCTGCGCGACCTAGATTTCAGCCGCGACCCCAGGCGGACCGTCCACCTGTACGTGCGGGTCGGACCCACGCGTGTCCCCCGGTGGCTTTAGGATCCCCAGGCAAGCGCAGCCGACTCATCCCACCATCTCCAGCGGAAATTATGGTTCTTACTGTTCAGAGCTGTTTCAGCGTTGCCCTGGGGGACGAACCTCAAAGACCCTACGGGGTAGTGCACTTTACGTACAAAGCAAGGACGGGATGTTCCGTGGGATGGCCTGTGTGCCTGGTGCGGGCAGCACTGGGTGGAATGAGAGTGCCTGTGCCTACCGGGGGGATGAGTCAATGCCCTCAGGCCTCCCCGAATCCTCCGGGAGAGCGAGAAGGTCGCCACCTTCACACAGGCCGGGGGGGGGGGGGGGGGGGGGGGCAGGCTGCGCAGCTGGGGGCGGCGTTCAAGGCCGCAGCACGGAGCCAGCAGCTTGGAACTGCGATGGCATCATCGTGTCCTGAAGCTTCCCGCCACCCGGCCTGTGCCTGCCACCTGCCCCGTTCCCGACACCTGCCCCGTTCCCGCCACCAGGCCCGTTCCCGCCACCCAGGCCCCCGGCGGGCGCTGCTCCTCACTTCTCTTTGTGATCCCGTCTCCTCACCGTCCCCCCAACCCACCGCCGCAGGTGCACCCGGGAACTCCACACGCACTTGCACTTCGCTCCAGGAAAGTTCATCCCCAGCTCTCCTCACCACACCCCTGCCCCCCAGCAGTCCCGAACCACTCAGGTTCTCAGCTCAGCGAGCACAGGCCGCTTCCCTCCAGCAGACCTCTGCACCTTCACATCCTCAGGCTCCAAACCCGTGGGTCCATCCCCCCTTCGGTCAACCTGGGGAGTCGGGTCCTTGAACAAATCTTGAGGCCACTGTGCCTTATCCTCAGGCCCTCTTGGCTCGTCCTTGCCCTCGCAGCCTTGCCTCTCTCTCTTCTCCCCCCAGGCCCTCCCGCGATGTCACCCGTAACCCTCAGTGTCCTGCAAAGGGCCTGCCCGTGAGAAACCCCCCTCCACGCACCCCGGGCCACTCTGCCCACAGCCGCTCCCCTCGACCTGCCCTGAAAGTGGCTCCACAAGTGACACTCATGGGGCGCTGAGCTCTCCAGACGCCACGTGCTTTACACACATGACCCAGCAGCCCAGCAGGGGGATTCGCTTAGTTCCAGGGTCTCACTGGAGGGACACGCAAGGCTCCTGGACACACGTGACTTTCCCATTCGTGCGACCTGACCTGACCTCGGCCGCTGCACGTGGGACCGCCCCTGCCTCGCTGGCGGCCGAGCTACTAAGGCGGCGCCTTCCCGCCGGGACCGTGCCCCGGGGGAGGGGGGCAGCGTGGTTAGCACCCCCAGTGCCGAGCACCCAGCGTGGGGCCCTCAGGCCGCGCTCACGTAGGCCGGGCCATGTTTTGGGGTCCAGGAAACCCCAGGTCAAGGTGCCAACCCGTTCCGTCCTCAGGAAGACTCTCCTCCTGGCTGGGAGGCGCCTGCTGCACCCCAGACACCGCGCTGGATCCCGCAAACTCAACCAGCCCAAGCCGCTGCCGCCACGGAGAGGCAGAAAGACAGGGAAGGAAAATAGGTGCTGGGGGTGCTACAGGACCACGGGGAGGTAGGCGCTGCTAAGAGGAGCGGAGGTGGGACGGGATGGGCCTCGGAGGGGGATGAGCGGCGTCCACGCGGCCTCGTGCACCTGGAACTGATGACGCTCTGTGTTAACTGCGCTGGGATTAAAGTCCCAAAGACTTAATTTAAAAAATAAATACAAGAATAGTAGAGTGAGGGCTGTTGCTTTGCCCAGGGTGGCGGTGTGTGGGGGCGGAGGGCGCAGGCGGGGCGGGCAGTGCGCTGGCCCAGGCAGGTGTCCCCCCCGCCCCACCCCGCGCCCCGGGCCTAAGGGGACGCTGCTGGGCCGCCCGGGGCGCTCGGTCTAACACCCCGCGGGGTGGGTCGGTCCAAACCGGGACGTTAAGTCAGCAAACGCGCGCTTCCGTGATGATCACCAACATCGAGCACTGCGGACGCCGCTGCCCGGAGCTGCACGAGGCCTCACTGGCTGGAGCCCAGGGCCCCGGGGACAGGAGCAGGAGGGGGGCGGCTCCGGAGCCCCACGTGGCACAGCCCCCAGGCCTGGGAGAGGCGGGGCGGGGACCCAGGACAGCGCCTCAGGGCGGGGACGTGGCATGTGGGGTGACCTCAAGACCTGAGACAAGGAGGGAGTCGTCCCCTGCATCGGCCAGTGTAGACGGAGGGCGGGTGGAGTGACGAGGCGTGGGAGCCGGGGGGCAGACTGGGGAGAGAACAGGTGAACCAGTGGACACAGCCAGTGGCCGCCCCTGCAGGAGGGCCCCGGGTGAAGCCGCCCGGAGGACGCGGGGACGCTCGAGGTGCCGCAGCGGGGCCAGCCCTCGGCTGGGGGAGGGCTGGGGGGGCCTGACCCCGAGGCTTTGGAGGTGGGGCCGTGGGGGCAGGCCTGGGGGCAGGTCCAGGGAGAGGAAGTGGGGGTCCGTGCGGGGCCGGGGCTCAAAGCCGCGGTGCTGCTTCCGGCCTGGGTTGTCCTGTTTCCTACCGTCCGTCTGTCTGCCACAGGCTCCCGCCCCGGCCTGGCCCCTGAGCACCTGCTCCTCCGACCAAGGGCACCAACCTGAGCTCACGTGCGCGATGAGACTCACTGCCAGCACCAGGGAGGTGGGTGGGCGGGTGACCGCGGGGGACGGTGTGGTGGCTGTGCCATACCTGTCCTCACCTGTCCTTACCTGGCCTCACCTGGCCTCACCTGGCTGCACTTGGCCCCACCTGGCTGCTCCTGGCCTTACCTGACTGCACCTGACTGCACCTGGCTGCACTTGGCCTTGCCTGGCTCCTCCTGGCCTCACTTGACCCCTCTTGGCCTCACCTACCATCACCTGGCCTCATCTGCTCTAACCTGTCCTCACCTGGCCCCACTTGGCCTCACCTGGCCCCACCTAGCCCCACCTGCCCCCACCTGGCCCCACCTGCCCTCACCTGGCCTCACCTGGCCCCACTTGGCCCCACGTGTCCTCACCAGGCCCTGCCTGCCCTCACCTGGCCTCACCTGGCTTCATCTGGCCCCACCTGCCCTCACCTGGCCCCACCTGGCCCCACTTGACCCCACCTGCCCTCACCTGGCCCCACCTAGCCCCACCTGCCCTCACCTGGTCCCACCTGCCCTCACCTGGCCCCACCTGCCCTCTCCTGGCCCCACCTGGCCCCACCTGCCCTCACCTGCCCTCACCTGGCCCCACCTGCCCTCACCTGCCCTCACCTGGCCCCACCTGCCCTCACCTGGTCCCACCTGCCCTCACCTGGCCCCACCTGCCCTCTCCTGGCCCCACCTGGCCCCACCTGCCCTCACCTGCCCTCACCTGGCCCCACCTGCCCTCACCTGCCCTCACCTGGCCCCACCTGCCCTCACCTGGCCCCACCTGCCCTCACCTGCCCTCACCTGGCCCCACCTGCCCTCACCTGGCCCCACCTGTCCTCACCTGCCCTCACCTGGCCCCACCTGCCCTCACCTGCCCTCACCTGGCCCCACCTGTCCTCACCTGCCCTCACCTGCCCTCACCTGGCCCCACCTGCCCTCACCTGCCCTCACCTGACCCCACCTGCCCTCACCTGGCCCCACCTGCCCTCACCTGGCCTCACCTGGCCCCACCTGCCCTCACCTAGCCTCACCCGGCCCCACCTGGCCCAGCAGTCAGGGCCCCTCAGGGCTCCGGCAGCAAATAAAATCCCTGAGCGTTATTCCCAGTGAACACACCCACAGGGCCTGCAGCGGGGAGCCGGGGAGCCGCCGCCGGAGGCCCCCGTGTTATTCGCCTTCTCTCCCGAGGGATCGCGGGCAGGGACTGCGCCTCCCAGCGCGTCCCGGCCCCTCTGCCCCCACGAGCCCCTGGCGCCCTGACACCTGCCGCTTTGCCTCTTCTCCCTGGAAGTTCCTCCTGAGGCTTCAAGGTGCGGGTCGAACGCCACCTCCTCTTGGAAGCCCTCCTTGGGCAGCGGCTCGGCCCTCGGCCTGGGGGCTTCTCCCTCAGCCCTCCCGTCCGCCCTGGTGAGGTGGCGGCGCCGGGGCTCACCTGCCCTGGGTGCTCCTGGCCTCACCTGCCCTCACCCTGCCCCGCACCCCCACCCCTTCCCCAGGCCTCAAGTCCGCTCACCTTCAGGCTCCTGCTTAGGCCCGGCCCTCCCGGCCCCTGCGCCCCCCGCACCCCATCTCAGTCCCCGGTGTCCTCCCGGCCGGGGTCCCTCACCTGCATGTCCCCCGCCCGGCTCCCGCCCCCGGCCCGCCCCCAGCACAGCCACCCACACCGGAGCCTGCGCATCCATCTCCCGTCACCCCCGACATTGCGTGTGAACCTCCCCGTTCCCCGACAGCTGAGGAAGACACACCAGGTCGCCGCCACCCGCCGGTCGGAGCCCCGGTTTGGAGGAGTGTGCGGCCCCCGGGAGGGCCGGGTGCCCCCAGGGCTGAGGCTGCCCCCGCCCGAGGGGGGCCCCGCGCGGACCATCCCCAGCCCCGTCCCTGCGGTGAGGCAGCGAAGGAGCCGGGGGTCCCCGAGACTTCCCTTAGCCCTGGTGGAGGCCGGGCCCTCGGCGGCTGCAGCGCGGCGGCCCCTCCCTGGCCCGGCTGGTGGTGGCCGAGGGGTCCCACGAGAAGGCGCAACGAACTTGGCGACGCTTCTCAGCACGTTTTATTTCAGTCCATAAACGACCCGTGCGTGTGTTTTCAAGACGGCCATTCCCGAACGTGGCCGCCCGTCGTGCACACGTGCCGCGAGGCCGCGCTGCTCCCAGGCTGCGGAGGACGGTTCCACGGTGAGCCGTCCACGTGCTGCCCCCGTGTGTCCCTGCGATGGGGACAGCGGGGTCTGGCGGGGGGAGAGTGGGACGCACGAGACCCAGAGGGCGGCCCCTTCCCCCATCTCGGTGGCTGACGGGGTCCCGCTGGCCCTCGAGGCCCGGGGTCCCTTGTCTACAGGACTTGTGAGCGGCACGTGGGACTCGCCACGGCCCCCCAGCCTGGGCTCCGACTTGACGGGTCTGGGGACGTGATGGGTGTCGGGGGTTTGCAAGGCCCCTTGGGTGACTGCAGGCCGCAGTGGGGTGGGAGCCAGCGCCGCCGGACGAGGGTTGTGCCCACGAGGCCCAAGGAGCAGGGCCCGACTCGGGCCACCGCCCCCGGGGCAGGCCCTGCCCAGAGGAGCCCACGGTCTCGGCCCGACGCCCCGCACAGCCACCCTGCCAGGCCGCGGTGGGCGCAGGTCTCCCCCGGTCGGCGTCAGCGGGGCCTCTGGTCCCGGCTCTAAATCTCCGGGATTCTGGGACCCCTGGAGCACGAGACCCAAGACAGAGCACGGGGTTCTCGAGCGACCGGGGCCCCGGCTGTGGTGCCGACACGGAGGAGCCGACCCGGCGGGGGAGCCGGGGGAGCCCGGGCTTGGGCCGTGGCCGGTCTTCTGCGGCGGAGGCCAGGCCGAGCCCCTGGCAGGCGGTGATGCGGGAACTGGCCCTTCGGGGGCAGAGAGTCTAACCCAACGACAACAGGAGAAAATTAAGGGCGTCGCGCCCAAGTCTGTCGGAAGTTCCCTGACATAATGGGACTTTCTGGGCTTGAAACACCGTTTCCCGAAGTTTCTTTTGCTCGGTGTGTTCTGTTTCCGGAGACGAGCACCATGGCCTGTAGGTGACGCCGCAGCCGGGCGCGGGAATAAGGGAAAGGTTTGACCTTCCGTGTCGGCCTGACGTGGTCCTGGGCGCTCCGTGGCTCTAAGCACAGGAGCACGTGCCCGGAACGGCAGATCGTGACCAACAACGTCCTTAACGGAGTGACGAGAACCCGTGGGCTTTCTCACTTTAAAAGTCTGCAGCGTTGGGCGAGGATTGCCAAGGCAGGGATTCTAGACATCCATGTCTCCGAGGCCCCGCAGGCGGTCACTTCGGACCCGGGCTTTTCCTGGTTCGATTCATTTTAGGGAAGAGAAACCGCACGGTCCGGGCCCCTCGCTCGGCTCCGCTGGGGACGCGTCGGCATCACTGGGGCCCTAAGACACCGGCTCTCGGCCTCGGCTGCGCTGGACGATTACCTGAGAAGCTTCACAAAAACGTGGACGCCCGGGCCCCATGCATAGGGGCTGCCCGGAGCGTCGGATGGACTCGGGCTCGAGGGCAGCCTGGGCATCGGGCGTGCCAGCGTCCGCAGCTGGAGCGGCTCTCGGGGCGCGGCGCCCAGGACCAGGGCTCAGGAGGCCGTCGTCCTTACAAGGAGGGGGTGGCGGCGGCGCAAGCGGGACCAGGCTCTTCACCCTCCAGTGCTGGGCCATCCCTGCCCCCTATTCGGCCAGCGCAGAATTAGGAACCAGGAGGGAGGGAAGTCCGGGAGAAAGAACGATGAACAAGCCCAGCACCGTGAGCTGCACCGCGGTCCGGAGGGCACCCCCCGCCCCGTGCACTCTCCTTGGGACCTTCCAGCTGGAAGCCAAGGTCCTGGGTTGCAGCACTTGGGGCCTAGACTCAGAAAATGCAATTCTTGGGTCCCGCGGGGTCAGAAATCCTTACAGAGAGAGCGAGAGAGGGAGCTGCAGTCTTCACTGGCTCCTCGGCCGACGAGGGTCCCCACCCGGAGAGGAACCGGTGCCCGCGCTGAGAACGGGCGGCCGAGGGAACGGAATAAACTCGAAAACCTGGAAACTGGCGACGGGCGTGTTTGTTTATATTCTGCCCCCAGAACAGGGAGGCCTTTGAACGTCTCCTCTGCTCAGAGCGTCTGTTTTCCACATGTCCCAACGGTGCGTAAAGGGAAAGAGGAAAAAGGAGAAAGGGATTTTAAGAAGCACGGGCCATAAAGCCCCGTTGGCCAAACAACCCCTGTGCCCGGTGCCAGACATTTACCTTTCACGTAGTCCCGGCAGCTTGGAATGAAAAACCCTGACCTATAAACATCGCTTTATGGGTAACAGTCCCAGAGGCAAGCTCGATGGAATAATTCCGCCATCATCGGGGAACTGTGTTTTCCAGAACCAGCACCGAGTTCATTTAAAATAAACGACCAGTTTGTGGAATTCGTGCCACGCAGGATGCGGAGTCATTTCACGCAGGAAAGGTAGATGCTTAACGGAGCGGGGAAACCTACACCGGGCTGACACCTGTTTCATACAAAAATTCTGGGCTTTCTACAAACGTATCACTGAGTTGCAAATATTTTTTATTTGGGGCCGGGGCGGGGGAGCTGCGCTTTTGCTCTATAAACAACCGAGGTTGTGAAGGCCTTCGAGAGAGTTTTCTTGATTTGGAAGCAATCCGACATGCCGCTGTTGGGTCTGACTCCGATCCCCGCTTTTTTAAAGATTTTTAAAATTTATTCATGAGAGACACGGGCAGAGGGAGAAGCAGGCTCCCTGCGGGGAGCCCCATGCAGGACTCGATCCCAGGACCCCGGGGTCACGCCCTGGGCCAAAGGCAGATGCTCAACCTCTGAACCCCCGGGTGCCCCCACCTCTGACCCCTGTAAGCATTTCGAGAGCAATGAGGTCTCCCAAGTATCCAGGTTCCCACCGACCCTAAAAGCCGCATCGCTCAGGCAATCCAGTTCAGCCAAAGGCAAATCCATGCAATAGGGCTCTGCATTATCTTCCCTCAGTTGATTTGCCCCCTGGGCTGTGGCTCCCATGGGGCGGGTCCCCCATGACCCGGGGCTGTGGCTCCGACGGGGCGGGTCCCCCCATAACCCCAGGGCTGTCCTCCCCTGCTGCAGGGGTGTCCCCAGGCGCCACCCCTGCTGCACCCCCCCCGGCGGAGTCCCCTCCTGTGGGCCCCCCACATCCTGCCCCAAGCTCACCCCGTGCACGTGCAATGCCCCCATGGCCTCCAGGACTGCAGGTGCCCTGGGCCCGCCTCCCTGCGCCCGTGGGTCGGAGGCTCCTGCACCAGGCGCGGCCACACCGCGGGCTCCGACACGCAGGGGGAGGCTGGACCTGCAGAGCATCAGTGCCCGCGGGGGACATGCGAGCCCCCTCCGCCAGGGGCCCCTTCCCGCCTCTGTGGGGAGCCTGCCTGGGGACGGGGCGCCCACCTCGGGAACCCAGAGCGACCCCCCCGACGGTGCCCCAACCTGGGAGCCGTGTCCTGCAGGCAAGGGGTGGAGACCCTTGGTGGCCCCGGTCGTGGGCTCTGCCTGGAAGGAGGACAGGATGGAGGCCCACCCAGCATCCCCCCCAGGTCGTGGGGTACACCCAGTCTCCCCCGGCCTCCCCCTGCACCTTGGGGAGGAGCAGCAGGAAGCGGGCGGTGCTCCTGGGCAGGAGGGAACGTCGTTTCCAGTATCAACGCGTCTCTGCCGAAAACCAGTGGCAAAGGCACCAGCTTCCTTGTCGACCTGAGGTCTCCCCCCAACCGCTGTGGTTCCCCCTTGGGGGGTGAGGGGCGCCCAAATGTGAAGGGAGCGGGCCCTCTTCCCACCGCGCCCACGCAGCCCCCGGCTGGAGCGCCCAGCACCCCGGGCAGGAGGCCGTGCAGCCCCCCCACCCCGCCAGGCCAGGCCGCCCCCGCCTCCCGCACCCCTGCCCCGGCCTCACCGGGAAGAGCGTCCCCTGCGCTGGGCTCACTGATGGGGGGAAGGCGGTGGGAAGCCTCGCTGTGCTGGGACAGCAGGAGCCCTGCCCCGCGTGTCCCCTGTCCCCAGTCCCCAGCCGCACCTCTGCACATGGGTGTCAGGGGCCTGAGCACAGGCCGGCCTAGATCTCCTAAATCAGGAGACTCTGGAGTCACTCTCTTACTGTGTGTGTACGTGTGCATGTGTGTATATCTGTGAGAGGGTGTGTGTGTGTGTGTGTGTGTGTGAGTGGGCATGTGTGTAGGTGCCTGTACATGCATGTGTGCGGGTATGTGTACATGTATTGTGCAGCTGTGTGTAGGCGCACATGCATGTATGTGCAGGTATGTGTACATGTGTGTGTCTACATGCATGCATGTGGGTGTGTGGCTGTGTGTTGATGCATGTGTATAGGTATGCATGCATGTATGTATGTAGGTGTGTACATGCATGTGTAGGTGTGAGTACCTGTATGTGTGCAGCTGTGTGTGGATGCATGCGTGTAGGTGTGTGTACGTGTGTGGGTGTGCGTGCATGTATGTGTGCAGCTGTGTGTGCATGTGTAGGTGTGTACACGCATGTGTAGTTGTGCCTACATGTATGGATGTAGGTGTGCCTACATGTATGCGTGTGGGTGTGCATACACGTGTGCGTGTAGCTGCGTGTCCGTGTCCTACACTCCCCTGCTCTTCCACCGCCATCAGACTCCCTGCTTCCTGCCCCCAAACGGCTGCTCTGTCTACGGGGAGACAGTTTCTAGAGCATCGACAACCTGGGTTGGGCCTGGACTGCTCGCCTTGGCCACGTGCCGCTTTCATGACCTTGACAATATGTGCCCTGTGCCTCAGTTTCCTCGTCTGCAAGCCTGGCAGTTGAACCGTTGTCTTCATGTCATGGGAGCGGAGCCCAGCGTGCCACACAAGCTGTAAGTGTCCGCCTGCTGTCGGCACTAGTGGCGCTCACGATCCTCCGAGTCAGGGGCCCGGTGAGAAGACGGCTCAGGGCCCGTGGGTGCTCCCCTCTCCCTCCCGTCTCACACTTGCCGCAGGGGCCACGGGAAACCGGGGCCTGGGCTCCTCGCAGCCCCGAGGGCGGAGTGTGGGGCAAACGCAAAATAGTCCGAGGCCCCAGGTCCCCACGGCGGGTCTCACCCGAGCTTCCCCGAGGTTTCCGCGGGCGCACGTCTTAATAAAGCAGCTCTTTGCTCTCATTTGTCTTCTGCTCTCGATCCCTCAGAAGCCTGGGGGCCAGACAGGGGCTGCAGGCGGAGGTCAGGTCGGGCGTCCCCGGGGCCTGGCCGCAAGATCAGCAGAGAAGCAGCAGGGGCACCGCTTGTGCACCACGGGCCGGGCGCCGGCAAACCTCCCTGGACTCGTGGGCACCAGGAGAGCTTATGGTCTCACAGGTAAGACCATCTCTCCCCGGGGGGGGGGCGGGTGTCTAACCTTAGCAAGACTCAGAATCCCCGGGAGGGCTTGTTAAAGCGCAGATGGTCGGCCCCAACCTCACCTTTCAGGATCCTGCAGGCCTGGGGCCTAAGACTTTGCGTCTCTAACCACTCCCAGTGGTGGTGACGATGCCGGTCTGAGAACCACGGTCCGAGCCACCTGCCTCCTGTGGTGTGGACGGGCACGCAGAGCACCGGGTAGACACCTGCCTGCACTTCGGGGGTCTCCACGGTGCTGCAGCCCCACAGAACTCCACAGGGGCACGTGTAAGAGCCAGAAAGCGAGGGTCCACACCACTGACTTTAGGTATTTAAAACAAAATTCTGAGGCCATCCCCGGGCTCAGGTACACATACACGCTGGGAATCCGGGAAAAGGCCTGCAGGGATGGACCTAGAAGCAGCCCCATGAAATTTGCACAAGGAATTTCAGCGTCCCAGGTTCTCAAAGTTCAGTCTAGACAGAGTACGTCTTCCTAGATCCGTGGACTCAGGACTCCTTGCCGGGGGGGAGGTAGAAAAGCCCGGAAGGATGCCCTCCAGAGCTCAGGGCAGCAGTGGGAGAGGTGTGGGCGGGTGACCTGGCACGGAGCCGGAGGTTTTCCAGAAGTCGCCGCGTGTCCTGGTTTCGGGGTGAGGAGGTGGGGAGAAGCAAGGACGGGTGGTCCTTGGGCAGGGGCCTCGGGACTGACTTGGCCCACTCACCCCACCCGTCACTCTCCGACCCAGGAACCTCAGCCAAGACACCTGGCTGCCCAGTGGCCCCGGGAGAGCGGAGACGGTCGCTGCCCCCCAGGACCTCGTGAGGGTTCACCGAGGCGGGCGGCGGGGCACCTGGCATTCCCTCGGCTGGGAGCCTTCGCTCTGCCCCCAGCCCTCTGACCCGCCCGTGGGACCCCCCTCCCCCGGAGTACCCTGGCCCCACCATCGGCCGGTGCCTTGCCCGGCTGCGAGCTCCAGCTCCCCACCAGGCCCCAGGCGAGGCCAGCAGCTCGCGGGGACTCGTGGGGCCCAGGAGGGGCTGCAGGAGGTGGGCCTCACAGGAGCAGGGCCTGGGGGCTGCTAGTGGGGAACCTGCACTTCCCGGGGGCTCCATGCACCTCCGTGAGCACCTGTGGGCTGCACGGCCCTCCCTGAGGCCACGGCCGAAGAACCTGAGCCTGTGACCCAGAGCACGGCCGCCCGCCCTGGGGACCCCAAGGGGCCATCGCTGAGGGCGCCCCCCCCACAGACCCCCAGGGGCCAGCGCTCAGGTCCCCCATGGACCTCACATGGCTGCAGCACCCCCAGGCCTGGACGCCCCCCGCTCACGTCGCCCCCAGAGCCATGACGGGAGCAAAGCACCTGAGCTCTTGGCTCAGAAACCCAGTGTCTTTCCTTGTGTGGGGCGCACGGGACAGTGCACGGGACCCCTCCCGACCTCCATGGACCATTCCAGTGACCCCTGCACAAGGCGTGGGGACTGTCTCCAACTTAGATCCCGTGTGGCCAGGAGGGGGCTGCCCTGTGGACGGGGTGTCCCGTGGGTCAGGGTGTCCCGTGGGGCTGCCGTCGCGTCAGTCCCTGTGTGTCCGTGTCTCACACGTCTGCACGTCGCTTCCTCGAGGCTCTGGGCCCCTCCCGGGCCGCCGAGGGTGGGCGTTAGCCCCCGATGCTGGGCAGAGGTGCCACCTGTCACTGCCTAGGGCGGCGAGGCAGCTGGCTGCCCCTGCGGGACGGACGTCCTGGGAGGAAAGCCTCAATAGGGGGCGTGAGGCTTCTCGACAGCTGGGCTTGTGCTCCAGCCACAGGGTATCAGAAGCAGTGACTCCTGGGTCTCGCTGCAGGGCATCCCCACGGGGTCGCCGCAGTCCCGTACCTTGGGCCCACCCTCCCCAGGGCTCTAATCTGGTTACCCTGGGGTGCGGCCAGACCACGGCAATTGTTTTGGGCTGCGCCGGGCTGACTCCGACTGCGCGGCCGGGGCTGAGGCCCAGCAAGGCGAGGACCCCCTCCCTGATCTGTGTTCCATCCCTCTGGGGTCGGGCGACCCGGGAGCCGGGACGGGCTGGGCGAGCGGCGCCTCTGCCTCCAGCGGTTGGGGCCAGTCACCGCCCGGTCGTGAGCCCCGGGGAAGGCGCCCGGAGTACACGGGGGCGAAGGGATGAAGGATTTTGGCTTGGGTCATGCTCCTTCCCCAGGAGCCCACTTGGAGACCCCGCAGGAGCCGCGGGGTTCGCACTCCTCTCCTTGAGGACCTGCAACGGCGACGGAGACGAGAGGGCTCCAGAGGCCGGTCCCTGCCGCTCTCCTCCAGCGCCCAAAGTGTCCCCTCCCGCCCACCTTCCCCCGCCCTCCCCGCCGAGGCCCCCTTCCCAGCCGGGCTGCACCGCTCTGCTCCCGCGGCCCCAAGTCCTCCGTTTCCCCCACGGGGTGGGAGCCGGTCTGCGCTCCAGCCCACGCTCCGGGTCCTCAGCACCAAGAGCCCGCGTGTCCGTCACCTCTGCACCACGCTGGCCCCTACCCTGGTGCCCCCGGATGACCCGCCCTCAGCAGGCATTTACCCAATAGGTACGGATTGCCAGAAGCGTCTCCAGAAGTCTCATTTATCGTGCTGCTCCCGGCGGGGAAACACTTGACGCTTGAGCTTCTCGGAGAGCCTTTCAGATCCACTCGGACGCTTTGGCTGGAGACTCTTCTTAGGCCTGAACAGGATCAGAAGACTCCCTGCGGACGCGCTCGCGTTACTTATGTTCACTGAGACAGCGGTCCAGGGTCCCAAGTGGCTCCCTTCCAGCCGCCGCGACTCATCTGACATTTCAGAATAAAGCAAACATCCCTCCTAAGGAAGAAAAAGAAAAATCCTAAAGTCGCTCTTTAGGGACCTTAGGGTTCTTGGGGAAGAAGGAAAAAGGGAAAAAAAAAACCAAACAGGGGCAGGTGGGCTCCACTGGTCAACAGTGAAAGACAGACAGTCGTTGCAAACAACAGCTTTTAATGATAAAACCTAAAGAAAGGGGAGGAGGGCGGGGTGTGGGAGTGAATGGGTGACGGGCACTGGGGGTTATTCTATATGTTAGTAAATTGAACACCAATAAAAAATAAATTAAAAAAAAAAAAAAAGAAAAGATGCTTTCCAGACGCCGAGTCGTTCTTCAGTGGCACGAGACTGTCCGTCTCCAGGGAGCCTGGAGGACGCGGCGGAGAACAGGCAAAGGACGTCGCCGCCAGACACATTTCCTGCTTTTTTAAAACTGTAAAGACGCAGCCGAACACTCCGCCTCCCGGGCAAGAGTCACGTGAGGTGTGGGCACGTTTGCGGGGTCGACAGATCCATGGTATTCTCGTTGTGAAACCCACACAACCGCCAGGAACAGCTGGCACCTTACGCACGTTTCCTGGGCCCCGTGTCCCTCCGGAGCCGCGGGAACCCCCGGGAGGAACAGGAGTCGCGACCCGCCTTCCACCGAGCACGGAGCTGGGGCGCTGGTTCCGGGAGGACAAGGGGCCAAGGGCCGCCTCGTGGTCGTGGCCGGGGTCACGCGCGGGGACTCACCAGCCTCACGTGGCGACAGGCTCCTCCACCGTAGGAGGACGTGGTCCCGCCCGCGGGGCTCCCCAAGGACTGAACCGACCCTCAGCGGGTGGCAGCTGCTCACATTAGCCCGAGCTTCGCACACGAGCGAGAGCACAGCACCTGCCGCCAATGCCCCGCGGCTACGGCTTCTGGCTAAACACACAGCCTAGTGTGAAAACATCTGCGGTCCCTCTCCTGGCCGGGAATAAACACTAATTTCTTTTTTTTTTTTAAGATTTTTATTTATTCGTGAGAAACATCCAGAGAGAGAGAGAGAAACAGAGGCACAGGCAGAGGGAGAAGCAGGCTCCATGCAGGGAGCCCGACACGGGACTCGGTCCCAGGACCCGGGGTCACGCCCTGGGCCAAAGGCAGGTGCTGAACCGCTGGGCCACCCGGGGATCCCCGATTTTTACTTTTAACAACCCCTCGTCCTCAGCAGCTGGACGTGAGGGATCTTTAACACCTTCCGCCCAGTTGGCAGAATCGGACGCATCTCTTTGGGATCGGAATGAATTTGGGGAGAGAACTTTCCTTTCATTACAGACTCCAACAGCTCAGAATGTGTAACAGGCAAGGGAATCACGTTGGAAATCAAAGCGCTTCCACCAGGCTTGGCCCCTCTGACTCCCCGAGAAGAGCAGAACTAAGTCCTTCCTTCGTTTTCAGAAAACACGTGGGTGCTCGTCTTCACGAAGGATTCCGGTTCATATCAGTTTATTAACCAGCATTCTTCTCGGTGGCTCGGGTGCTCTGTCCTCGCGTGTGCACCACAAGGCTCGGCCTCCCCCGACAGCCACTGGGGTGGGCGCGCAGGGGCAGAGGCTGACGGGAAGGTGGGTCGGGGAGCCAGGGGCCGGCAGGGGGGCCACGTGGGGGGCCGGGAGAGGCAGGCGCCGGGGATTCCCAGGCCCCACGCGTCCAGAGAAGGGGCAACAAGATGAGAAGGTAATGCCTCCCCCTGGAGATATTCTCAAGAAATACAGTAACTGGGGATCCCTGGGTGGTTCAGAGGTTTGGCGTCTGCCTTTGGCCCAGGGCGTGACCCTGGAGACCCGGGATCGAATCCCACGTCGGGATCCCGGTGCATGGAGCCTGCTTCTCCCTCTGCCTGTGTCTCTGCCTCTTTCTCTCTCTCTCTGGGTCTTTCATAAATAAATAAATAAAATCTTTAAAAATAAATAAATAAATACAGTAACTGAGCCCGACTAGATGACTGACGAGATAAAGGTGGACCTGCCGACAGCCCGAGTCAACGCAGGGGATGGAAGCGTTGGGACGTGGGAAGGCTTGAAGGGCTCTGGTGGGTTCCCACGAGCGCCTGCGGGGTGGAGAGCCCCGGGGTGCCCAGGCCGTGCCTGGCTGCCTCACATGCTCGTGGAAACCCGGAGTGGGGCCGGCCCCGTTTCCCTGTGGGGCGCTCTGCACACGCAGCGGCATCCACGAGGTCAGCGGCTTTGAGCCCGGGGCTCAGAAGAAACCGTCTTGCAGAAAGCAGCCCTGGCGCCGCTCAGCGTCCTCGGCCCTTCCGGCTCCCTGCATCTTGGCTTGGGCTTCTCGGGCCCCATGGCGCTCACCAGGAGGGGGGTAACCGGTGTGTGAAGCCCTGGGAGGTGGGGTCCAAGGAGGAAGGCGACCCACACGGAGCCGCCACGGGAAAGAGGGAACAGATGGTTTCCTGAGGGTGGGCTCGGGCACTGAGGAAGGTGTTGGTCGAAATGCTCTGCAAGCCCCGTCCTCCTCTGGAGCCCATGTCCCAGCAAACGTAGCTCAAAGCAGACACGGAGAGTCGGAATACCTCGGTGGCCAATGCCACTGGCTGCAGCCTCGGAGCTGGTGCGTTCCCGGCTCTGCCCTAGGCCCGCGGCGTGGCCCCGGACTCCCCCGGCATCCATCTGGCTTCTTTATCTGCAAAATGCGACTGACGCCCGCTCTTACCTCGAGGACCACCATGAGCGCTAGATGCGAGAAGTGTAGGTTTCTGCTATTATCTTAGCCTGGCCCCAATATCTGACTTATGTAGGTTTTGCATTGGGCACAAAACACAATTTATCTTATCGTCGCTAGACTGCAAAACGCGACAGTAGACGTCAGGCTGACTTGCACGAGCCCGCTTACCTTTCCGGGCAGCTCTCCCCCCCTTAGAGACTTTGGAGTTCCCTGATATGCCGAAGTTCTCTTGGGGAAAGCGGCGTCTGAATAAGTATTTATGGTTGATCGTTCACTTCTGGAGCAACTACGGGGTACCGCAGCCGGAGCTACGTACTCTGGTGTGGGTGCGGGATAGAAAAATAAATCAGACGCGGGCCTTGCCCTCAGGAAACTCAACCTTGGGAAGAGGACGGAAGATTGATGGGTACTTTTTTTTTTTCACAAAAGGACCAGTCCACGTCCACTCATTAGTTAATATTTTGGGGGTAAATGTCCACCCCTTGTTATAGTTTGAATTATGTTCCCCCCCAAAAAATGTTAGAGGCCTAATCCCCAGTCCCTAAGAATATGACCTTATTTGGAGATAGGGTATGTAATAAGACGTAAGCAAGTTAAAATGAGGTCATTAGGGTGAACCCTAATGCAATGTGACTGGGGTCCTTATTAAAAAAAGGAGAAATTTATACCAGAGAAAGATACAGAGGGAGGACGGCATATGAAGATGAAGGCAGAGGTCGGGGTGATGCTCCTGTGAGCCAAGGATTGCCAAAGATTGGCGGCAAACCATTAGCAGCCAAGAGAGAGGCGAGGACACGTTCTGTCCTTGGCCTCCCAGAAGGAACCAGCCCCGTCGACACCTTGGTCTCAGACTTGGAGCCTCCGGACTGTGAGGCGGGCCCTCCTGTTAAGGCTTCCGTTGGTGGTACTTCGTTGCTGCTGCCCTGCGCCAGGTCTCTGCGAGGCATTTGGGGAGATACCAAGTAAGAGGCGCAGAGAAAAGATTCGCATTTGGTCGTCACACAGTGTGATGTGATAATAAGATGAACAAGGGGGATCCCTGGGGGGCTCGGAGGTTTGGCGCCTGCCTTCAGCCCAGGGTGCGATCCTGGGGTCCCGAGATCGAGTCCCGCGTCGGGCTCCCTGCATGGAGCCTGCTTCTCCCTCTGCCTGGGTCTCTGCCTCTCTCTCTCCCTCTCTATGTCTATCATGAATAAATAAAATCTAAAATAAATAAATAAATAAGCACATTAAACAGGGGAGCCCAGCGGCTCCATCAGTTAAGCGTCTGCCTTTGGCTCAGGTCGTGATCCCAGAGTCCTAGGATCCAGCCCTACATCAGGCTCCCTGCTCAGTGGGGGCATCCGCTGGATCTCCGTCTCCGTCAGCCTCTCCCCTCACTCGTGCTCTGTCTCAAATAAATAAATAAAATCTTAAAAAATAAAGAAGCACATAAGCAAATAAACACAGTTTCAAATAGAGCAATGAGGAAACTAGGATAAGTTCCATGGGACAGAAGATGCCAGTGCTGGTCAAGGAAGGCCTCTCGGAGGAGGTGGTATTTTTGCTCGACTCCAGAATTATGAGGGAGCTGGCGACGCGAGGATCTAGGGGAGACTTCCAAGCCCAGCATGCATGATCCCCAACGTGGGGGTGAGTTTGGGATTTTAAGAAACAGGAAGAATGAGGGCATGGCTGGAGGCAAGGGCCGGTCCTCAGGGTCCCCCAGGCCTCCTGAAGACGCTTGCATTTATTCTGACTGCAATGAAGCCGGCAGGAGTGAGCCTTGTAGTGAGAGGATATAGGTGACGTGACTAATCCGTGACCGTGCACGAGTGGACGTCGGAGGCGGAGTTAGGGGTGTCGTGGTGGAGCCGGCAGTGGACGAGGTGACTTGTCCTGGCAGGCGCCGCGGGGACCGTGAGGAGCCGTGGAACTGGGGACGTTCCCTCCAGGGAGAATTGCGGGCCTGGCGTGCTTGATGATGGTACTTGAGGCTGCGTAAGGGGTCAGCCCAGGGGGCGGCGGGGGAGGAGCAAGTTTGGTGGGAGCGGAGTAGGTGGGAAGCTCTATTTTGAATGCTTTATTTTTTATTTTATTTTATTTTATTTTTTAATTTAATTTAATTTTATTTTTATTTTGAATGTTTTAATTTTAATTTTACCCAGGGGACAGCCGAGTGGAGACTTCTGCTCTACGCACCCAGCGTTAGGAAGCATCCCGTCGTGTCTACTCGGTTATAACCAGTCTTATCTACGGGCCACTGACAACTAATTTATTCTTGACTTTCGAGCATTCATCATCACAAGTCCCGATGGTCTCAGCGCAGTGAACACTTGTCTTGCCCGAACATTCCTGCCGCTTGCTCCTCCTCCAAGTCATCGAGTCGGGTCACTACCCAGAAGGTCTCCGGCTGCTGCAGAACCGGAGGCGCAGGCTCCCCACCCAACAGCTGGGGTTGAATCCTGGGGCAGCAGCAGATAATTTCTTGCTTTCAGAATTCAGAGAAAAGGCCTATGGAGCAGGAGGCTGGCCCAGGGGTGGACCAAGAAGCCCGTCAAGGCGGCCGGAGGGAGTGGGTCACCAGTAGCCGGCAGAGAGGAGGGCCCCCCCGCAGCTTGACACCTCCGTGGCCCGCGCGCCTCCGAGGGGAGCCAAGCGCCCTGGGAAGCAGAATGCAAACTCTCACTCGTAAGCTCCCCCTTTTTAAAAAGTCTATGAAATCGACCCGTACGTTGTGGAAAATCCTGCGTCACGGGCCAGGGAAAGCCTAACACTGGGCTTCGTCAGGCTGGAAGCAGGGACAGACCATTAAGGGAAACGCAACTGTGCACCGTGCGCACAGCTGCCCCAGTGAGCTGGTCCGCCAGCTCGGCTCCCCTCCCTCTTCCCAGTCCTCGTTCCCTCTCGCTTCCTTCCCCGTCTTTCCCGCTTACCTGCGTTGGTTCCTCTTTCTTCAGGAGAGGCTCGGTGCACGCACTTGACGCCTTCCTGAGTGTCCGCCGCGGAGCCGTCGCACTGTCTCCCGCTGGGGGGCCTGTGCTGCTCGGCGGCAGGACCGGGCACGGGGCTCCTTCCACGACCGGGGGCCTCGCGCACACCTGCTGGCTCCCGAGGGACCGACAGACAGCATCTCTGCTCCCCGCCGGGCTCCGAAGCAGCCTGGGGGCAAACACAGACTCTGCAGAAAGGATGAAGATGTCACCTCGACACAAACGGAAGGCTCTGTCGGAGGACGTGGCGCCGGCCTGCGTCGGCAGCAGGTGCAGCTGGGACGTAGGCTTCTCCTGGGACACCAACCCGTTAGGACTTTGCTCATAACCAAGAGCAAATGAGACACCGGCCCCTAGTTAGCGGCCTAGCGATCAAGTGTGAGCCTCCTTTTTTTAAAAATTTTTTTATTTATTTTTTATCGGTATTCAATTTGGCAACATATAGCATAGCACCCAGTGCTCATCCCATCAAGTGCCCCCCTCAGTGCCCATCACCCAGTCACTCCAACCCCCTGCCCTCCTCCCCTTCCACCACCCCTAGTCCGTTTCCCAGAGTTACGAGTCTCTCATGTTCTGTCTCCCTTTCTGTTATTTCCCTTTTTGGGGAAGAACGACATAGGAGTGGAGGGGGCAGGGTGTTCCCGTGCTCAGGAGGAGCCGCCAAGCCTGGAGAGCAGGTGCTCCCCCTCTCCGTGCCCTGCAGCAAGAAGAGGCTCAGCCAGGTGGACTCCTGATCTCCTCCCCCCCCAAAAAAAATGACACTAAAGGCAAAATTGTAGGCATCAGTGGAGGAGAGGTTTGTGCAAGGTTTTGGACAGTTGCCTCCTCCTGCGTGAGACTAGCACACCTGTCATCTCACTATTGGGTAGCCCGTCACTCTCAGAAACCTCCCGGGGGGCACTAGATGGCATTTGGAACCAAGCTCGACCACTTCTTCCCCAAACTCTCATCAGGTCTCAATGTCCTATGAGACCAAGCCTAAACACTTCAGGCTGGTATGACATAATCAGCTTATTTTCCCCAATATTCATTTTCTCCCTCTTGCTTTTTTTTTTTTTTTTAAATACAACCTTCACCCCCCAAACCTGCCGCTGAGGTTTAACGGGGCACAGGCCTGCTCAGCAAACGACGGTTTTTCCCAGCTTCCCACGTGGCCACTTCTAGCCTGTGGGATATGAGGCACCGTGGGCAACATCCGATCTCCCCCTTTAGGGAAAACCACGTGCCCTCAGCCCGGAACGGAGACGTGGTGGAGGTAAAGCAGCTTGCACCCGGCAGCCGGCATCTCAGGGGGCAGCGGTTCAGTAAGGTGGAAGGAACGCGGGTCCTTAGATGACTTGTGGAGTAGAGCCAGTTGCTCCTTTGGGCCTCCTACCAGCGTAGACATTTACGCGATTTAGAACTCACCCTTCTACTCTGCTTCCTGCTAAAATGACCAAGCGAATAGACCACTACCGGCACGTTAGCCTCTATGATTTCCACTCACCGTCCTCCCGTTTCCCTGCCCAGCCCTCTGGGAACCTGCAGACGTGCTCCTGAGCTTGACACGTGCATCCTTGCTCTGTGCCCCCAAGAAGTTTGCACGGGGGATGCCCTCATCACCTCTTCTTCCTCTGCCCGGGCTCCCCCATGCATCGAGGTCCAATTCACACTCACTTCATTTTACCCGTTTAACAGATAATGATTAAATCCCTACTCTGTGTCAATCACTGGGTGATTCTCACCTACAATTTAAGGGCGGTTGTTGCAAAATGTCAGTTACTACGTGCAACTCACCTGCCCCACAGATCCCAAGTCCCCATGTGGACCTCCTGCCACGGGCCCCGCTCACCATATTGACTCCTGGTCAACGGCATCCAAATTAGGTCTCAAAGCGTTTCTTACGCAGCAGGGAATTTGACTCTTTGGGCCTTTGTTCCCAGTTCCTGGAAAGTAGCCTCTAAATCCTTGAAACCTCCCAAGTGACGAGGTGTCTTTGTTATTCATGGTGAGCTGTGACAGTCTATGTTACCCGTGTGACTCGTGGTGGGCCTATTTAGATCTAAACATCTTGTGCTAACGCCTGCCTCTGGACTGGCGCCAGCCATGCCGGAAGGACCCAGTGTGATTAGAGGTTTGACGCTTTGAGCTACGTGATAGCAGCCTGGCCTCTGGCGAAGGAAGGGAGCAGAAAATTGAGTTCCATCATGTGGCCAATGATTCAATCAATTACGCTTATATGTCAAGCCCCTGATAAAAACTCCAGACACCAACCCTTGGATAAGCTTGGTGGACCACGCCCTGTGCGTTTCCTTCGTTGATGTACTTCCTGGGAAGGTGATGCCTTCTGACTCCACGGGGAGAGAACATGGGAGGTTTGCCTTTGGAACCTCCCAGATCCCACCCCATGTGTCTCTTCTTCTGGCTTGTTCGAATTTGTATCCTCTTTGCTATTAAAAAAAAAAAAAACTCATAATCCTAAGTATTGCATTTCCTGAGTTCTCTCAGCAGTTCTAGCAAATTATCAAACCTGAAGGGGTAGAGCGACCCCCTATATTCGTAGCACTTGATCAGAAATGAGCTTGGTGTCTGGATCCCCGGACTTGCACCTGGTACCTGAAGTGAAGGCGGTCTTGTGCAGGGCTGTGCCTTTAGCCCGTAACGTTAGATTTGGGAGTGGTTAGAAGCAGAAGTCAGCATAGCATTCTTCCCTTGGGCTGGAATCTGAATTACCCAACTGTGTGCTGCATTCGCTCAACCAATGAGCAAAACTACCCTGAGCATTGGCTACGTGTCATTGAATTGGGGGCTGAGTAAAAATAGATGAATTAATTCCAATCCCTGCCTTCAAGGGACCTGGAATTTAGCACAGAAGGAAGTTGTAAATGTATGATAACTCTTCATAGAACCACGTGCAATGGGTACCATCAAAGGGAGGATCAAGGGCGGCCCCAGTGGCCCAACGGTTAGCGCCGCCTTCAGCCCAGGGCGTGATCCTGGGTCCCAGGATCGAGTCCCACGTTGGGCTCCCTGCATGGAGTCTGCTTCTCCCTCTGCCTGTGTCTCTGCCTCTCTCTCTCTCTGTGTGTGTGTGTGTGTGTGTGTGTGTGTGTGTGTCTCATGAATAAATAAATATTTTTTAAAAAAAAAAGGGAGGATCCATTATAACACGTGGAAAGAGAGGAGTCCAAGAGAATTTCATAAAAGAAGGGGACCTCTGAGCTGGCTCTTGAAAGAAAGATAAGCGTCTGCTTCAGGGACAAAGAGAAAAGGGTCCACTATCCCACAGGAAGTGCACGTGCAAAGGTGCAGCATGGTCAGGCCCACCTAAGCTCATTCCTATCGTCAGAGCACAACGTGGCAGGTGAAGAGGGGAGTCGAAGGTAGTAGGTCCGGGGAGGTAGGAAGCAGCTTTCTGTTCCATGCTAAGCAGCTTGAACTTTACCCTGAAACTTTCCCAAAGTGCAGCCGAGGGCCCAACTAGAAGTGAGTAATTTTCAACAAGGAAGCTATTCTGAGAATGACCCTAACAAGTGATAAGAAGAACGTGCATGGACTTGCATTTGAAAGCCTATCTTCCAGCACCCAGGAAAAGTGACCTAGGTTACTCAGATCAACTTGCCCGCTGAAATCAAAGACAAATGGTGGATAAAATGTAAAAATAAAAACAACTTAAAAGCATTAAAGACCTGAAAAGACATGAGGAACTTCCTGGCTGATGATTTTTGGTGAAATCCTATAACCAGAAGAAGGCTAGGCCAAAAATGAGACCTACAAAAAAAAAAAAAAAAAACCACTTGAGATTTGGGGGTCTTTGCCACTAAAACAAGTGTCTACACTCAGGTCACCAGGAGAGAGACAGACCTAGAGAGACAGGCGTCCGGCTCAAGCCCACCGAGGGGGAGGTGTCCTGGGAGACATTTCCCCCACTGAACTCAGGCCCAAAAGGACAGACACCACACTTGATTTTTGCCAAAAGGCCTAGAAATGAAACTAAGGCCCAAAAGGGCCGTACTCTCAATGCAGAGCAATCCAATCTCCCCAGAACCTCTGAAAACATCACAAAAGGGCTGTTTTGGTGATAAACAAAAGGGGAGAGAGAAAAGAGAAAAATGAGGAAAAGCATCTGTTCTGGGACACCTGGGGGGCTCAGTGGTTGAGCATCTGCCCTCGGCCCAAGACGTGACCCCGGGGTCCTGGAATCGAGTCCTGTGCCGGGCTCCCCGCACGGAACCTGCTTCTCCCTCTGCCTGTGTGTCTGCCTCTCTCTCTCTCTGTGTCTCTCATGAGTAAATAAATAAAATCTTAAAAAAAAAAAAAAAAGGAAAACAAGACAACCTGAACATAAACTGGAACGATCAAAAATCACAGACCATAGAAACAGACCCACACAGACTTTCGGCAATGGAATCATCAGACTCAAACTCATTTTTAAAACATGACAAACCAAAAAAAATTTAAAAATAAAAAAATGAATAAAAAAATTAAAAATAAAATAAAACATGACAAACATGAAAATAGATGAACTTCCAAAATAAAAGAAATACAAGGACGAAAAATACGATCCCTGAACAGTGGTATCTGACTGCATCTTGGACGTATCAGGAAAGAAAATAGCGAGCGGAAAGAAACTTTGGACATCTTTCGGGGTCATGAGGAATCTCATTTTCCAGGATTTTGGGGCAAAATCATTTTCTCGTCTCTCAATGGCATTGGGTGAAGTGTCACGGGCTGGGCTGTTCTTTACAGAGCCTGTTGGATAATTATTACCTCCGTTTCCTTGCGGAGGCCGCGGCTCTCGAGATGTTTGCCGGGTGGTTGGCTGCCCTCGAATCTTTGCTGCGCAGCTCAAAGAGCGCCGCGGTTCATTTTCCCATTAAGGAGCCGCGCAGCCTTGACATTCGACCCAGGCCTCTGAAAGACTGAACATTTGCCGTCTCTGGCAGGTGGACTTATCAGCAGGTGCTTGATGAGTGCCTACGAGGTCAATTTGATAATCGTTCCCTTTTTGATGAAAAGCCAGCATTCTTTTGTTTCTCCGCATCCCCACATCCTGTGTCTGGGGTGCTGCACGGGTACGGAAGTCAACGACCCTCCTCCCAGCCCCATATGGCACCTGCAAGGCTGGGGAGATTTATCTGAAGTTTCCAGAAGCAAAATCACGGTAAAGACCTTTTCGTCCTTCATGAATTAAAGCTCGACTAACTCTTTTTTGGAGATGGAGCCAACCCTCTGGGAGCTGCCGCGGAACCCTACAGAGCTGGAGGCGGCGGGAGAGTCTCTTTGAAGGGAAAGGCAGAGCGTGGGCACCTTTCATCCTCCCAGTTGTCCAGAAGCCAGAGCTCTTGGCCACACGGGGGGAGAGCGCCCGGACCTGGGGGAAACGCACGGTTGCCAGTGCGACATGTCCACGGTCCAGGAAAGGCGAGGAGACGCGGCCACGTGGGTGAGTGACCGTTCGTGACAAAACCGGCCCCGGAGCCCGGGCTTCTGGACGTAACGGCCCACGCTGAGCACCCACGAGCCCGTCTCGGCCCGGCTTCCCGGCGCCCGCCAGCCCGCAGGTCCTGCTGCGACGACAGGGGACAGGGCCTCACCCCCTTGACCGGGACGGCAGAAGCGGCCCGGGGCCTGCGCCAAGCCCTGGCAGGGGCGTGAGGTGGGTGGCAAAGCCTGCGTCACAGCTGCGGGCTCCAGGCCCCGAGCCCGAGGCCACACGGCCGGCCGGCAAGGACTCCGGACGCAGCCCCACCACGTCTGACCCCGGCCCGCTCACCTTCGCGTTCCACGGCCTCCCACGACTATTCCCGAGCTTCCTACTTGGACCCCGGGCGTATTCTCTTTCCATCTCAAACCGCCCTGCGCTCTGGAGCCAGGTAATCTTGACACCAGCCTGTGACCACGTCCCTCCCTTCCTCGAAGCCACTCGAGTGTCCACCACCTGCTCCGACCCGTGTGTCCAGCCTCGGCCCCAGCACCGGCCTCGCCAGTCTGCGGACGTGTCCCGCTCCTGCAGTGCCCGCCCTGCCGTTCCCTCTCCCTCAGAACACCCGCACCGATCCCTTTCTTTCCTCACCACTAATTGAACACCTCCTGATTTCTCCCCAAGATTCATCACCAAGAGGCAGTATGGCTCAGTGGGTAAAGCATGGCCTGGAACAAGGTAACCGATTAGCTACGTGACCTTGGGCAACTTTCTCAACCTATCTGAGCCTCGATTTCCCAAATCATACAATGAGGATCCTTCTGGCTCATATCTAGAAGACGGTTGAAACACTTAAATTACTTCATACGTAGGAAACGCGTGGAACAGTGCGTGGAACAGAGTAATAGCTGCATGAGCAGGAGCCAGCCCCAGCAGGAGGAACAGGCGCCAAGCCCCGGGCTTGTTGCCGGGACACGGAAATGCATGGATCACAGCCCAGTAAGCGAGGGGGGCACGACCGCCAGGAATCACCACCCGGCGCCGAGGGCTGGAACACGGGCAGGTACAGAGGGCGCGGAGAGGGCTGCGTGATGGAGGGGGTAAGGGCTCTGCGAAGAAATGACGCTTCGTTGCAGAATTCAAGACGTGTAGCCCTTGGCACCTACTCCTTGTGGCATCAGAACAAATAGGGCACAACACACGGGACCGCAGGGAGGCCCAGGGGCTGGCACGTGATGCCGGTGAGCCGACAGCACACGCTCCACCGCTGAGCCCCCAGGCGATGCCAAACACCCAGAGAGGAGAGGAAAACAGGCAGAGGCAAAGGAAGCAGAAAAACCCACTTCGCCACATTCTACCCCGAACCGTCAGCCACGGCCCAGATGCCGTGCCTGGTCTTCGGGCAGTTTGGCACTGCAGTGATTAAGACAATTCTCTGCTTTTCCCCATTCCCTGAGCATCCTCAAAATAAATCCCAAAACCCCCTGAGCAAGTGGCTTCCTTGCTTCCTGAATGAGAGCAGCGTGGCAGGGACGTGTCCTTCCTGCGCAGCTAGAGGTCACGCTCCACGGGTGCTTCCTCGGGGGGCAGAAAAGCAAGAAACAACCCAACGTGTGCAGACGGCTTCCAGGGCTCTCAGGGAGGGGACGCTGAGCGGGAAAGGACCAGCTTCCAGGCACCAATCCGGGCCTTACCCTGACATTAGGGGGCTCCCTTTAAGAGATTAGGAGACAGTATCAGGCCGAGCTCAAGAGTGCTGGGTCATACGTGACTTCACCCAAGGAGCCGCTGTCGCTGTCGCCATCCGGGGGAAATTCAAAGTATTCGGGATTCCCGGGAACTCTCTGTAGCAATGACCCACCCTCTGGACCAGAAAGGAAATCAGCTTTCGGGGAACACTCACTGGCCAAGGAGGTCAACAGAACTGAGACGAGTCACATAGTCCAGTGTCCACCGGAGGCCCCCACACAGCGACCCGCCCAACGGTCACTTCCCGAGGAGGCACAGGAGGAAGGCCCGGGGCTGGGAGGCCCGTCCTGAGAGCGGCTGTGACCTGGGACGTGGGGTCTCCAGGATCCGGGGAGTGATGGCTGCAGCGGCATCCTGGGGGCCCCGCGGGTTCACCCTCCTGCCTCTACTCCCCACGGCCGAGCCGTCAAAGCCTCCAGAAGCCTGCGCTTCAGCGATGCCCCGGAGCCACGGACACAGGACGCTGCAATGAGAGGCCGGGAGGGAGGGACCGTGGGGCTGCTGGGAGGGTGCAGGCCGTGGGGTGGGGAGCACAGCGGGGAGGGCGCAGGCCGTGGGGTCACAGGGAGCACAGCAGGGAGGGCGCAGGCCGCGGGGTCACAGGGAGCACAGCAGGGAGGGCGCAGGCCGCGGGGTGGGGAGCACAGCAGGGAGGGCGCAGGCCGTGGGGTCACAGGGAGCACAGCAGGGAAGGTGCAGGCTGCGGGGTCACGGGGAGCACAGCAGGGAGGGCGCAGACCGTGGGGTGGGGAGCACAGCAGGGAGGGCGCAGGCCGTGGGGTCACAGGGAGCACAGCAGGGAGGGCGCAGGCCGCGGGGTCACGGGGAGCACAGCAGGGAGGGCGCAGGCTGTGGGGTGGGGAGCACAGCGGGGAGGGCGCAGGCTGCGGGGTCACAGGGAGCACAGCAGGGAGGGCGCAGGCCGTGGGGTCACAGGGAGCACAGCAGGGAGGGCGCAGGCTGCGGGGTCACGGGGAGCACAGCAGGGAGGGCGCAGGCCGTGGGGTCACAGGGAGCACAGCGGGGAAGGCGCAGGCTGCGGGGTCACGGGGAGCACAGCAGGGAGGGCGCAGGCCGCGGGGTCACAGGGAGCACAGCAGGGAGGGCGCAGGCCGTGGGGTGGGGAGCACAGCAGGGAGGGCGCAGGCCGCGGGGTCACAGGGAGCACAGCAGGGAGGGCGCAGGCCGCGGGGTCACGGGGAGCACAGCAGGGAGGGCGCAGGCCGTGGGGTGGGGAGCACAGCGGGGAGGGCGCAGGCTGCGGGGTCACAGGGAGCACAGCAGGGAGGGCACAGGCCGTGGGGTCACAGGGAGCACAGCGGGGAAGGCGCAGGCTGCGGGGTCACGGGGAGCACAGCAGGGAGGGTGCAGGTCGCGGGGTCACGGGGAGCACAGCAGGGAGGGCGCAGGTCGCGGGGTCACGGGGAGCACAGCAGGGAGGGCGCAGGCCGTGGGGTCACAGGGAGCACAGCGGGGAAGGCGCAGGCTGCGGGGTCACGGGGAGCACAGCAGGGAGGGCGCAGGTCGCGGGGTCACGGGGAGCACAGCAGGGAGGGTGCAGGTCGTGGGGTCACGGGGAGCACAGCAGGGAGGGCGCAGGCCGTGGGGTCACAGGGAGCACAGCGGGGAAGGCGCAGGCTGCGGGGTCACGGGGAGCACAGCAGGGAGGGCGCAGGTCGCGGGGTCACGGGGAGCACAACAGGGAGGGCACAGGCTGTGGGGTGGGGAGCACCCAGGGAGGGCGCAGGGCCTCGGAAGCCGCTTCCCAGCACCAACCGCAAGTGGCCGCAGCCCCTTTGCTTCTGTTCCTACAGGCGGAGCCCTGCCAAGTGCCATCAGGTTCCCACCGGACTTCTCTGTAAGGACATGATTGCTAAGCCCCAGCCAAGGGCAAATTGGCTTGGGGACATATTGGATACAGGGAGGGGCAGAGGGCGGGTGCCCGGCCTGCGCTCTCCCGCTGTCCTCAGGTCCCGTCTAGTCTCCCTTCCACGTCAGCTCTTCCCAGTTTCCAGCCTTTGTTTCCGCTTCATGGTCTCCATGTCTCCTCGCCCTCTCCTGCTACCTGGAGCATGATCCAGAAGGTTCTCTCCTTTGCTACAGCCGGTGGCTTGTGGGGAAGAGGGAGGGGGCAATGAGACACCCTCAGGGTGTTGGGTACTTACCGTCACATCAGCCACTCGGAGCTATTTAATGACCGATAGGTCCCTACGAGGGTTTCCCAGCTTGAGAGCAAGAGAAGCAGCCCCTGACGTGCAGGAACTGCCTGGTTCGGTCGCCAGGCCGGGGTTGCTAGGAGCACCCCCCCCCACCCCGCACACAGCAAGGCCTTGTGGACTGTGAACGATTCCATGGAAAACCAGAATCAGACGGGGCCACCCTGCCCGTGGGAGGCCAGAGCAAAACCAAGACAGCCCACGAGCGTGTCGGAGAACGCACAGAGATGTGAACGTCGTCCGAGGCACAAACGCAACCCAGCAGCCCCACTGCACAACCAGCCTCCCTCCTCGCCCGGGTTACGTCCCCGAGTGCGCTCCAGGATCTCCAGCATTATCTTCCCTTTCAGCCAACACAAGGGAAAAGGCTTAAAGCCAGCAGAAAACCTATGAGCGGCCCTGCGCCCCGTGGTGCCCGGCTGCCCCCCTGAGGCCCGGCTGGATGCCCCGCAGCGAGGCAGCTGGAGAGTCGGGAGAAGAGCTTGGCATCCGCTCTGTGGTCGTTAAAGGGGCTACGGTTACGGGGAGAACTGAGCCACTATGACCAACAAACCTCAAATTCCGGGGACTCGGGGGCGTAAAGGTTGCTTTCTCAGCCCAGGGACATTGCAGCGTGGGTGCTCCTGGTGAGCTCCCCTCCCCACGATGACTTCCGTCCCCGGCTCACACCCCGACCACCAGTTAGAACACCTGACATCCTGCTGCTTGGCCGCAGCCCGGCCCACTGAGTTAGCATCTGGGGGGCAGCTGGAGTTCTTAGAGCTTTCCAGATGATTCCCCCGGACTGCAAGGCTGAAGCCACTTCCCCAGAGCTCCCGAGTCCCCCGTGACCAGCCGTGAAGGCACTCGGGCCCCCTAGCCCGGCACTTGTCTGCCCACGCGGCACCCCTGGGGACCTGCCCCACAGCCCCTCGCGTGTGCAGGGGCCGGAAACGCATCCCCGCCTGGCATGTCTCCGCCCAGCGACATTCCCGCACCAGGAAAGAGGCAGGGGCCATCTGGATGGTCGGCTGTGCTCCATCGGGCGGTGGCATGTGCGAGGGGCTCACAGGAGGAGGAGAAGGGGAGACGGAGGAGGGGAGAGGGGAGGAGGGGAGGAGGCGAGGGGCTGCGGCTGCCCAGTCCCCCGGCCCTGCTGCACCTGCAGCCGCGCTCCCGCGTCCTCCCCCCCCACCCCGGGCTCCCTGCCCTCCTCCCTCCCCCCCCCACAGGGGTTTTGTGTGGGGTTTGGGCTTCACTTCTGTGGTTTTCGGGAGGCAGACCGTCCGCGAGCAAGCCGCTGTGCCTGACGTGATACTCGGGGAGGCGAGCCGGACCCGACCCTGCGGGCAGGACAGTGGGGAACCTCGGCAGCAGGAGGCTTGGTGCAGCCGCGGCCCAGGCAGCGGTGACCTCGCAGCACAGATGCTGGGACCCGCTGCCCGCGTGCCCAAGGACGGTGCCCTGGACGCCTCACCCAGCTCGCGGACGGTCCCTGGTTTGGAAACTGAACCTCCCGGGATGTCATTTGCTCGGAGACGGTTGTGGGCCCTACGAGTCCCGAGTGACATCGCCCCGGAGAAGAGGGATTCAGCTGCAGAGCCCCGCACGGGAGGGCGGGTGGGTGGGCGACGAGCGTCAGAGCCTGGAGCACCCTGACCCCAACCTCGGGCCTGCAGCCTCCAGGGTGCTGTTGGGGCGGCCCGGGAAGGCCCACAGCCCCGGAGACCAAGGACGGCCACCGTGCATCCGGGCGGCCCGACTCCGCTCACCCTGGGCTCCAGGCCATCCCCTGAGCCTGAGCGGGGACCCCTGGCCCTGAGGGCCTTTTTCATTCAAACGCTCCTCAGTCTTCCTCCTTTTAGCATCTGCTGGACCCTGGAGCCGTAAAAGCGATGCCAGGCCGCGGTCAGCGTCCTCCCCAAGCCTCACGCACACTCGTGTCAGGGAAAACTCGATCTTCACGCGTCCTTCCGGCGAGCGTGGTGCCCACTGCCCCCGGCTACGGCCCGGCGACAAAACCCGTTGGGGCCCCGCGGGATTTACCTTCGCTCCTACGGGGACCTGACGCTTTATTCCTTAAACTACTCCCTGGAACACATTCCTAAATCATTGCTTTCCACCCGGTCGGGCCTGGTTTTCATTGCTGAGTTTCAGCTGGAATGGCTTTCATAATGAATTCCTTTTTTTTTTTTTTTCTACGTTAAAACCTCCGCCTCCTGAACGTTTAAAAGGGAAATTCAGGCCCTTTTTTTTCGTCGGGCTGTTTATCACAGCTCGCAAGTCCTCAAATCCATTTCCTTTGGAAAAGGTTTGTCTTTCTATGACAGGCGTATAAAAAGGCTTCATTACGGGTTCTCTGGGCATCAGAGCTGCTCCACCCGGAGATAAAAGGGAATTCATTTTCTGGATTTTCCTTGAATGTCAGCGCCATCGTTACCCTTCCATCATCGGAGCTCTCCCCCCGGGAGGAGCGGGAGGGAGGGAGGCTTGGAGTCAATACACAGCATCGAGCCCCATTATTGACAAACAGGAATATCAAAAAAACCCAAACAACATCTGAGTTCTCAGGAAAGAGGCTGTGAGGACAGAGACGGCCTCTACGGGGTCTAACAGTGGGCGAGCCCGGGGTCCCCGCCACCTCCCGCGCTGCAGAACCGCACCAGCACCCCCTCCAGGAGCTGCAGCCGAGCTTCCCGGGCTTTGATGAGTCTGCAAGTCCCCCGGGCATCTGGTCAACATGCAGGCTTGCCCCCAGGTTGCGGGGCCGGGCCTGGGACTCTGCACCTGAGCGGCAGGTGCTCTAGGTCAGGGCGACCCTGCTGGCGGCCGGGCCGTGGAGCTAGAAGCAGCGCGTTCGGGCTGCGGGGAAGCTTTACTTCGCTTGCCCCCTTGGGCTGGATTTGCCTGCAAATCGCCCCAGCATCACACCCCCGGGGCGCAGTTTCTCGCTAGTTTGTGCCCACACCGGGACCCACGGCGGCCGGCCCGTCAGAAGGGCGGCAGGAGGCCACGCCGGAGACTGACCACAGCCAGCGCCTGTGGAGGCTGCAGACGCCAGTCAAGGTGCCGTGTGCAGGGGCCTCCCCCCGCCCGGAGACTCGGAGCGCCTCGCCTCTGCACAGGGAGCTGCTGCGGGGGCAGCAGAATCTGCAGGCGGCCCAGGCCCCGCGGGCCCCGCAACGTCTACCACTTGGGAGCATCAGAAATGGCACAATGGAAGCAACAAGGTGCCGCCTGACGCCAGAGGCTGCCAAGATGGTCCAAAGTGGAAAGGGCGCTTGTGAGCTCCCACGACGCGGCCCGGTGGCTCCCCGTAGGGGCTTGGTGGAAGCTCGAACGGAAGCGCACGGCGGCCGCTACACAACAGGTGCATGAGCCGGGCCCCCGAGTCCCCCCACCCGGGGAAACCCAGCGGGCTTGAGGAAATGTGGGTGACATCTGCTTCCGGGGCCGGGCCCGGGGCCCAGGGCAACGCACGAATGGTGAATCCTTGCAAGGCCACGCTTGTGACCAGGAAAATAGCTCGGATGCAGGTAGTAAGGCTTCCAAGCACGTTTGCATCCTCTGGTCTCGGCCGCCTCTCACTTCCTCAGCCCCCGAGACGGCCAATCCCCCCAACAACTAAGCCTCGTATGGGGACAGGGAACTGGGGGAAGGAACCAGCGGTTTAGTATCAGCAGCAGCATCCGAGGAGCTGTGTGAGCTCAAGTGATGTCCCATAAGGGATAAAGGATCTAATCAGCCCCGTTCCATCCTGCCCGACCAAAGACACGCTCATACCCTCTGTCCCCGAAGCGACCACCCTGGCCCAGGGCCTGAGCCTCTCTGTTGTCTTGAGATGCTGCTTTCCCCGACGTCTACATTCCACTGGTTGCTTGTTCCCCTTTTCTTGCCTGAAAAAGGTGGACCCTAATATTGGTAACTGGAACCTGGGGACACAGAAGAGCCCGAAGGTCCCTCCTTGCTTTCCTTGCTTACGTACCACCACAGCCCCGCTAAGCCGATACGCTCTCCCCGCACACACCTGTACCCACAGGCTTCCCACCCCACAGGCCCAGGGCGGCGAGATGCTCAGAGCAGCAAGACACAGGTACGGCGGGGGAATTCCCTGCGGTGGGGGAGGCGGGCAACCTCCGCGCTACCCCGGAGTGGCCCACGTGACGGCGAGAAGCCGCACATTTTGCACGGTGTGGACGTGCTCGCAGCCAGTTACGCGAGACCCTAGATCAGCCTTTCTGAAAACAGGTGTAGGTCCCTTGCTAGCGCTTTAGTCACTCTGATGGCACCTGTAGCAGCTCAAGCCCGGCTGATGCTGATGCTTCGTCGACACCACCACACCAGCTCCATCACCCTAGTGGTGAGCTGTGCCTCAACTTCCCCTTCTGCAAGATGGGAATGAACAGAACTGACCTCATAGTGTTGTTAAGAAAGTACGTGAATAAAGCATGGAAGAGACCGAGAGCAATTCCTGGCATGTAGTAGGTGCTCAATAAATGCTGCTGTGCCTCCCACTGCTAGGAGACGAGGTGGTGCAGCAGTTAGCAGCAAAGGCCGAGGCTGGGTATGTAATCCCATCTCCACTAACCATCGGCAAGGTATCGGCTCTGTCCCTCGGTCGTCTCACCTACGAGATGGGGAGAACAGTGACCTGGCCCCAGGGGTGTTCAAAGGCTACGGGGGATAATCCTGGGAAGCCCTGAGCTCCCGGGAGCCGACACCCGGTGTGCACGTTCACTACCCCGCTCTTCCTGCTGCCCCACACCTGTAGGGAGACAGGAGCTCCCTCGCGAGCTTCGAACCATCTGCCATCAACCGACACCGGCGCCAGCACCCTGGAGCGCGTCGCTCGGCCTGGGCACCTGCCCCTTCCTACCAGTCAGAGGTTGGCCTGCTAGTCCCGGTGAGGACGAGAGGCACAGTCGCTCTCTGCAGCTGCACGGCGGGCCCTGCTCCGCCCCAGGCAGAGGCCGCTGTCCGGGGGAGACGCCACTCTCTGGGGTCTCGAGAAGCCTTCAGGGAGGAGGAGGGGCCTTGAAAGCAGGTCCCGGGGGCTCCTGGGGGTTCCGGGGTGGAGCGTCTGCCTTCAGCTCGGGTCGTGACCCCGGGGTCCCGGGATCGAGCCCCACGTCGGGGTCCCTGCGGGGAGCCTGCCTCTCCCTCTGCCTCTCCCTCTGCACATGCTCTCGCTCTCATAAATTAATTAATTAATTAATCTGTTTTACAAAGCACTTGACTGGATGAGCCCTGGGTGTTACACTATATGTTGGCAAATCGAACCCCAATAAAAAGAATATACGAAAAAGTAATAATATAAATAATCAATGGAACAAAGCCGTTGGCCAGGCGAGTAGGCCTCCCTCCGACAGCCGACAGCCCAGCTGGCTTACAGGGAAGCAAAGGCAGAAGGGGCCAGGACTAAATCCCATGCGTCCTGTCAGCCTCCCCTCGTCCCGCCCCTCGTGAGCTCCTTCCTAAAACCAGCCAAAGCTCGCACTTCCCTGCGACAATGCCGTGCCTGTGGGCACCCCGCTGGGCGGCAAGGCACGGGCTCCTGGCTGGTGGGCCCCCCCCCTCCGCAGGCCGTCGAGCCACAGCCTCTCATTCTGCGCAGGCCTCTCTGCTCGGCTTCCCTGTGACCGCGGCCCTTCGTCCCTCGTCAGCTGTGCTGAGCACCTGCTGCACACCAGGCTCCGGAGATCCAAGGGGCCCGTCCCGACCCCAGGGCGTGCTGTGCTGGTAACCAACCCTCCCAGCGTCACAGCCCGCACTTTGCAGCCTTTGCCAGATTCCGCAATGCATAAGGTATTGTCACCACAGTCGATCCAAGCTGTAGACGACGGGCCCTGTCCGTCAGCTCCGGCCCCCGTGACGGTCGGCAATCTCCCTTCTGGTACCAGCGGGTCCAGGACCACCCCGGGACCTCACAGCTGAGCCAGGGAGACCAGCCGCCCCTCGGAATACGTGGGCAGCCACGGGGAGCAGAGGCAGACTCGACCCGCAGAGTCTGGTCAAGGGAAAGCGGAAAAGAAAGATCACGAACTTCAGCCACTGGAGGAGGAGGGAGCTTAAGGTTTTCAATGTCCCACCAGATCCTAAGCACAGACTGCTTTCGTTTTTTTCTTTCTTTTTTTTTTTTGCTTTTGTTTTTTCTGTATCTCCCTGGTCGCGTCTTTCAGCGGACTCCCCCGCGTATGACATTCGTATACATCACAGCGATTAACTTGAGATTTTGAAGCAAAGGGAATTCGTGGAAGTCAACGCTCGCCTCCTTTTCCTGGTGACCATCCAAGTGGTTTCCAGATTTCACAAAAGGAAACCTTGCCGTTGCTAACTGCGCCCTGAAAACTCGTTTTATTATTTTGACTTCGGTTTTAATTAACTGTACATATGGCTGCTTGCTCATTAGGGTCAGATGGCCCAGCTGGGGACGGATCTTCATGGCATCTGGGCTGCGTTAGCGTGTGCCTTTGGGATTTGGGTCTCTGACAAGAGTTCGTGAAGGAGAAATTCGGGAAAGGTTACAAACTCAGGTGCCAAAAGCAACTGCATTGGCTCCTCCACAGTGAGAGCAAAGGAACAAAGAACCATAGAGGAAAGGTCCAAGGGAACAAACCAACTTGCCGTGAAGCAGAGTTTGATCGAGGACCAGTCAAGCTCCCTGGGGAGCCGGATGGGGGCTGGCGCATCTGCTGGTTTGAAGAGTTGGCAATTTCCAAAATAAGAATTCAATGACACGCCACCAAGTCCAAGAGCAGCGAATGCCAGTGGCCTGGAAAACACCGCTGCCCAGAGATGCAAGTTTTGTTTGTGTTACTGCTGACTCTCGTGTTTTTAATGCAAAGCCCAAAAATCACTTAGTGGAAAAAAACAGTTTTGTGACCCTGGTGGGCCCCACGCGCTTGCCGCCTTCCGAAGAGCCTTCCCTCCCGGAAGGTGTACGTCTCCCTGTATTTATTCAGAGTGTATATCAGGTCAGTTTGTTGTTGTTCAGTTATTTGATCAGGTCAGTTGAGGGGGAAAACCCACCAATCCACTATTGGTCTTGAGCATGTAAACAACGTGGTTGAGTCACCACGTTTCCAGCGCGGCTAAAGCATCTGGAATGAAGGCGCCACTCCAGAACATACGTAAGAAAGGAGAAAACGGGAAAATAACGTGATTCGCAAAAGCCTCTAGCATCCCGAAACATCGATTATAAAACACCAATCAAGTTCTCTTTGGTTCCGTCACGGAAAATGAATAATTCTTTACCAGTGGCTCCCAAACCCAGCCCTTCCCTTTCAATAAAAATCTTTGCGTGAACTCCCTTAAATTCAAATTTTCTACGACATAAATACATCATCAGATTGCTCCGCGGGCCCCACAGACGTATCCTTAGTAGCAAGAGACAGTGCAACGAACATCACATTTACAATAAGTTTGAGCGAAAAAGTCAGTGGCATAGAGACCCCATAAAACACCAAAAATCTCCCTGAATTCATTAGCATGTACTCTACTAAGTAGCAAGGTTAATAATACGCATCGGATCGTATATATCACTTGCATCCTAGTTACTTCCAAAAGTACTTGAAGTGGTAAAGACATCACACACATACACTTTTCAATCATTAAAGGTAAAATATCAAAAACATTTACTTGGGAGGAGGAAGATTATTACACCAGCAACCAAGGCTAAAGCAAGTCACCGTAACTGAATCCTAAATTTTGTTTGATTTTTCTAGTAGCAAACAGAAAATTTGGTGAATTATATAATCGTCACTCATTAAAAGAGAAATAAAGTTTTTCCCCTGGTGCTAAAATCTAAGAGGAAGTCGTCACATGAGGCTCAGGTAAGGACCATATAATAAGAAGCGACTCTTCAAACAGTTTCAAGGATGGGAGTACATACCTCATGAGCGCGTTTCCCGTATTTGACCCCAAGGTCTGGTGCTGGGCCGGGACCCCACTCGGGCCTGTGCCCGGAGCAGGAAGCCGCCGCCACCCCGGTAGCTGGGTCTCTCCTGCTGCGTCTGATGCACAGAGAGCCTGGAGAACCGAGGGCACTGGCTGCTCCTGAGGCGTGTTAGGGTCCCCCTGTCGAGCGTGACCTCGCGGCCCAGACGCAGCCATAGAGCACGGCAGGTCTACACCCTCTGGGCCCCAGGTCAGGCCTAAGCTGTCAGCGGCGGGATCACGGGGAGCATGACGCCGGGTGACCTGAGGCTCCAGGAGCAGAGCCAAGGACCCCAGCCTGGTCCCTGCCCTGCCCTGCGGGGGGGCCCGAGGCACACGTTCAGAGCTCAGAGCTCAAGGGTCCACACCGCCTGACTCCGTCAATGGGCTCGGAGTGTGTCTGCAGCTTCCCGGGTGTGTGCAGCCTTAAGTGGCGACTCCCTGCAGGTGACATTCTAGGTCCCTGCCCCTTCACCCAGGAAGGTGAATTAAAGGGCGCTGCTGCTTCATCTATGGAAAGAAATGTGGCTTCCGGAGCAGGTCAGCGCCAGAGCTCCCAGGCCTCCAGCAGCTCTGCCCGCTGGCCCTGACACACTGAAGTCACCTGAAGCCCCCGAGCTCTAACATGAAGGACAAAACAAACAACTTGGGCCCCAGAGAAATATTTAAGAGGAAGCATTTCCAGGGTTCCTTCTTGGGAGGCAGGAGGGGGCCTGCACACCCCCCTTGGGTACATGTCTGACTCCCGCAGCCCTGCTCCCTGGCCGGGCCCAGCGAGGATGGATAGGGCGATGAGTTCATCCTAGACATCTCCAGGATAGTCCATCGAAATGCTGAAAATCGTCAGCTCAGAACATCAATTTTGATTTGGAAGAACCAACAGAAGATAAAAAGAAAAAGATGAAAGTAATTAATGACGTCTTTTGGGAACAGGCAGCTGGGTGTGAGTCTGGCCCCCAGGTCTGCTGGACGGTGGAGCTTTCTGGGTCCTGTGCCTTTGTTTCCTCACTTGTGAAACACGGTGAGCAGAGCACCTCCCTGGAGGTCACAGGTCTTACATGAAGTGGCTGCGGTGACCAGGGAGCACCCAGGTGCAGGGCTCGTTACCGTCCCTCCTCTGGGCACCACGCTCCTCACCTTCCAGTCACTTTGTTCTCAGACGTGACACTTAGGCGTTGTCTTTGGGAAAAGGTGCCCCGGGAAGGGGGTGCCACTGACACGGTGACATGAGCCTATCCGGGGGCCAACTGCACGGCGGTGAAAGGCTCAGATTCCAAGAGGTTGGTCAAGGTTGAAAAGCCATTTTGTGACAGCCAGGCTCCAAATGCCCAACCAAACATCCTGCAGACGGGGCGAGAACATCTGTTCTAAAAATACAAATGAAAACACTAATAAACCCATTTGAAAACGGCCTTCTGTTCCTTTGTTCTTTGCACACTCACTATTACGGGGCTGGTGCCCCGTGAGCTGGCTTCCGGGGAACGTCTCTAACTTCCCAGTGAAGTCCACTGCGAGCCCAGAGCGGAGGCCTTCGGGCGTCCGAGCCGCTGACAGGGCGGCTGGTGCCGGGGTCCCCGGGGCAGCAGGTGCGCCGAGCCTCTGGGCTTCCCCGGGCCACGTGGCCGGCCAAGTGCCAGGACTAAGGACCCTTGGGCGCAGCCCCGAGTGAAGCCCCTGGGGGCAAGCACCCCAGGCCTTACCCGCAGGTGGGATAGCGCGGGGGCCGGTGCTTAACCCACCGCTCGGTTTCTTTTTTTTTTTTTTTTTTTTTTTTCACCGCTCGGTTTCTTAGGGTTGAGGCCCCATTGCCCACACGTCCGTGCTGTTTGTCGGCTACCTTGGGCCTCAGTGTCTCCTGTCCACCTCCCTTCTCCATTTTCCCGCTGACACACCCCTGCACCTCCCAGGTCAACCGCTTGCCCTCGAATCCCTGTCTTGGGGTCTGTCTCGGAGGAAGCCAAGCAAAGGCAGCCTCTCTTCCTTAGGAAGAAATCTAAACTATCCGGAGAGCAGCTAAGCCCCAGTCTTTCTCCCTTCTGCCCGTGGATTTGCCAAACTGTAGGACCGTGCGGGACCGCAGCCCAGGCACGGGAAGCCTCCAGTGGGTGGGTGATGAAACCCCAGGGCCACCCCTCAGGAGGGAGCCTCCCTGTCCGTGGACACTGCCGGGGGCGGGGGGGAGGGAGAAGGAGGTCGTGCTCGCCCCTCGGTGCCCCCTCCAGCCCCGCCGGCCACTTGGCCTCCGCCCAAGCAGCAGAGCTCCCGGGATGAGCACGGCCACGCAGTTAGGTCCTCGCTCTCCCCGAATTTCAATAGGAACACAGAAGTTTTATTTTTAACTGTGCAGAAAGGCATCGCCATGGTAACATAATGAACTCCAAGAGCAATTTGATTGATTGATGATGTGCTGGCGAAGGAGGATTGACATGAAAGGCAGAGGAAAAAAATCATCCAGCTTTATGACCCTGGGCTGCCTTTATAGATCCCGGGTACTAGACGCTAAGAGTAAATGATAATCTACTTATCCCTATGCAAAGGGAAACACCGATTTTTCTTACTCTGGTCCTCAAAGGAAAGCGATAAAGAAAGAAGCTGGTGAGTTGACCCTCAGAGAAGTGAGCTGCTCTCATTAATGTAGGGGACCGGAGACCAACGCAGCTGAAGGCACATGGTATTTGCCAGGCCGGCGCAGCAGTGGCCGGGTGCCCGCCAGCAGGTGCCCGGGGAGCCCTCCGCCCCTCCCGGCCCCTCCCGGGCCCCCACGCACGTCCCGTCCAACCATCCTCTCCTTGACTCTTGCCCTTAGTGGAGGGGGTAACACATTTGAAATAATCCTGTAAGTATTTTCCCTCTTAAAGAAATTCCACGCCTTTCCTTCCAGCCCAGACACCGTCTGGGGTCCAGGGAAGAGAAAGGAGATGGCCAGCAGGGAAGGAGGAGGACAGGACCCAGGAGCTGTTCCCATCCGACAGGGAAGGGACGGTGGCAAGCTTTTCCTGGTAGGGGGGAGAAAGTTCTAGAGCAGCAATTCTCAGAACGGTCTGGATCTTCCTGTGGGCCCTCGAGATCCTTCCCGGGGGCCACGGTCAAGGCTAACTTCATGGGGCGCCCGGGTGGCTCAGTCCGTGAAGGGTCTGGCTCTTGGTTTCGGCTCAAGTCGTGATCCCAGGGCCGTGAGATCGAGCCCCACGTCATGCTCCATGCTCAGCGCGGAGTCTGCTTGAGATTCTCTCTCTCCCTCTCCACCCCCACTCCTCCTCTTGCTCATACTCACAATCTCTAAAATAAATAAATATTTTCTTTTTTAAAAAAAGCTATTTTCATGATCCTGCTAAGACACTGCCTTTTTCACTCTCGCTCTGTCGCAAAGGTACAGTCGTTTTTAAATGGAGCAATGACATTTTTAAATTTCTAATACAGGACATATCAGTAGATACAGATCTTCCTCGACTTTCAATATAGTTATGTCCCAATAAGCCCATTGAAAGTTGAAAATGTCATACATCAAAAACGTGTTGAGTACGCCTAACCTGCTGAACGTCACAGCCTGGGAAGAGAACAGAGGAGAAGCCGGAAGAAACTCTCTAGGAAGATTGTACTTTAAGTCAGTTATATGTTAATTAAGGACTGTTTTATTTATGCTGCAGAGACCAAGTTTCTAGATTTGGGCAAAAAAAAAATTTTTTTAAGATTTTATTTATCGGGACCCCTGGATGGCTCAGTGGTGGAGCATCTGCCTTCGGCCCAGGCCGTGACCCCAGGGTCCTAGGATCAAGTCCCACATCGGGCTCCCTGCATGGAGCCTGCTTCTCCCTCTGCCTGTGTCTCTGCCTCTCTCTGTGTCTCATGATATCACGACCTGAGCCGAAAGCAGACGCCCAACTGCTGAGCCACCCAGGTGCCTCACTTTGGGCAAATTTAAACTGTGTTTTTTTTTTTCCACATCATTTGAAATTGTTGTTCTCAGCAACATGAGATCAACCGGGGGTGGGGAGTGTTTATATTTTGACTCCGACTAGATGTTTTTTTTTCTCTATTCCTTTCCTATTAAAAAAAAAAAAAAAAAAAAAAACACCTTTCCCTTTACCAATGTTTTCCTTCCACTTTTTCCTTCTCCATCCCTCCCCACTCTTCCTCTGCCTCCTTCTCTCTCGTCCATCACTCTTTTTCCTTGCTCTCTGCCCTGAGTTGCTGGTAACCCAAACCCACACCCAGCAGAATTAGCAGCTGTTTCCTTACTGTGGGCATACTACAGTTCCCCGGGACCTTTGCACGGAGGATTTCATGTCATCCTCACAGTGACCTCTTCAAGGTCATGCTTGCTAGTCTACTGCCGCTCAGAGTAATTAGAAAATTTGCCCAAGACACGCAACTGGTTCTGTGTCAGGGCCAGGATTCTAATAGGTGTGGTGCGCTTTGGATTCTTTGGTCCATGGGGTATCTGTGGGTCACCAAAGACCTCCCTGGTGATCTCCCACATGAGTCCTTAATTCATGTGATGCTCCCTCCAACCAGCTGCTCATGACCACCTTCAGCAGGCCACTCCAAAGATCCTGTCGTCCAGGATCCTGACACCCCTCCAGGTGACCCTCTTAAGCAGAGTCTCTAAAATCTCTCCAGGCTGTGGTCTACCCGGGCTCTGTTGGAAATACACATCCTTGCCCTACAAACTCATCATGCAGGCCACCCCCTGGGCTGCCACTTTTCTTTGCTCTGTCATCAGATCAGCTGGCCCCGAGTCTTCTGGCCTTTAGGTTTTCTTGTGTGTGTCCAGCACCGGCCTCTGAATCCCATAGTCTCCAGAGCTGTCATGCCCCCCCTCCCAAGTCTTCCCTTCTACAAAAGCAATATCATCAGTTACTTTAATAATTCTTACAAGATGTGCTTTCAAGGCTGCATCAGTGAGTATTGCTGACAAACCAAAGTCAATAATTTAAGAAACAGCCCTTTTCTTTTAATTTTTTTTTATTTTTTATTTATTTATGATAGTCACAGAGAGAGAGAGAGGCAGAGACACAGGCAGAGGAAGAAGCAGGCTCCATGCACCAGGAGCCCGATGTGGGATTCAATCCCGGGTCTCCAGGATCGCGCCCTGGGCCAAAGGCAGGCGCCAAACCGCTGCACCACCCAGGGATCCCGAAACAGCCCTTTTCTATAGCTCACGGGTCTAAGGGTCGGCTGGGTCACTCACTTATCTGGGCTTAGCTAATCTGAGCTGAGCTCATATATATATATCGGCAGCCATGTGTCAGGTTAGCATGGGGCTGGTTGGTCTGATATTCTCCTCTTCAGGGGGGGAAGGGAGCAGTTGGCTTTCTCAGCGTTGAGCAGAATGGCCTGAGTTTGCTTGTGTGGCAGAGACATGATTCTAAGAAAAAGCATGAAAATGTCCAGGGGCTCATGAAGTCTAGGCTCAGAGAAGTTTCTACACAGGCCAAAGCAAATCCCAAGGCTTGACTCAAGGCATGGAGACATAGAGTTGACCTCTCGATAGGAGGAGCCACGTGGTCAAATTGCAAAAAGGATGGAAACGGGGAAGAGGTTGAAAGAGATTGGGGACGTTTTTGTGATTAATCTGTCACACAGGCAATTTTCTGTACTGGTCTTTACAACGAGCTCTGGCTCATGTGGGTCTCACTTAGTCCCGTTTCTATTAGTCTAGGCTAAGATGGACATTAATGTGTAAGGGAAGCCACACAGAAAAGTTCTGACTAGCACCGATGTTAGTGTTGACTCGTTTCTTTGCCCCATCTCCTGGTACTGCTAAATCACCTGAACCCACGTCGCAGATTCCTGGACTCCCAGTTCAAACCTTTGCATATATAACAGAGGAAAAACAAGCTTTCTTCCTCTACCCTCTTAGATTCAGTAGCTGGGGACTGCAAAGTAATAAAAGGCAGATTTTTTTTAATTTTTTTAAATTTTTATTTATTTATGATAGTCACAGAGAGAGAGAGAGAGAGGCAGAGGGAGAAGCAGGCTCCATGCACCGGGAGCCCAATGTGGGATTCGATCCTGGGTCTCCAGGATCGCGCCCTGGGCCAAAGGCAGGCGCCAAACCGCTGCGCCACCCAGGGATCCCAAAAGGCAGATTTAATAGGAGAAAAGGAATATGTATTTTTTAATGTTGATTTTTTTTTTAATGTTACATGCATGGGAGGTTCATAGAACAGAAGTGAAAATCCTCAAAAAGTAATTGGACTCAGAAGCTTATATACAATTTTAACAAAGGTTGAAAAGTTGCAGAAAAGTGAGTAGGCAAAGGGCTCCTAGGGGTGGTAAATTATGGAAAGGTAAATAAATACATGGGAAACTTAGTGATATTAAAAGGGTTTTTTAGTAAGGTTTGTTACGCAGACTTGAGTCGGTGTCCTCTCCACAGAGAATTTTCTAGAATAATTAAGAATAGTTCTCCTCTTTCTAATACAGGAGAGGGGGACTGTTTTTACAAATGGGATTTTCTGTTACCTTTATAAAAGGTATTTTTAAGGATCCCAGGGTGGTGCAGCAGTTGAGCGCCTGCCCTCGGCCCAGGGCATGATCCTAGAGACCCGGGATCGAGTCCCGCGTCAGGCTCCCTGCATGGAGCCTGCTGCTCCCTCTGCCTATGTCTCTGCCTCTCTCGCTTTCTGTGTCTATCATGAAAAAATAAATAAAATCTTTTAAAAAAAAAAGGTACTTTTAGACAGAAATGGAGAGGGCAGAGAGTTCCTCCTGAGTCTGATGTTTCCTAATTGCTTTCAGCTCTAAATATCCTTTATGTCAAATTGGCATGTCCTGGGGTGGATATTCTGATCCCCTTCACATATACCCCTGCTAAATTTCATCTTGCCAATTTAAGCTCCTATCTTTGTCCCCTGGAATCCTTCAGATTTCTTGGTTGAGAAGCCTGAAAATGTCATCCAGGCTATTTCCTGCCAGAAAGTCCAGAAGATCGGGGTCTGATTAAACCTGAAAATTCTGACTCAACTCAGCAGCTCCGTTCACACTTATGAGACCCTCTGACCCAGGGCAGCTCCAAGAGGAAGGAGAATCCACAGCAACAGGCTCTGCAGTTGGTGGTGAGAGAATTCTAGTCCCCGTAGAAAGACCTTCCTTATCCAGAGCAAGCCTCTAAGACCAAATCCAGATGTGTGGGGAGGTCCGTCCAGCAGGCCCTGTGGACACAGCCTGAGATGATTCACAAGGCCGTGCCAGAGGAAAGAAAGGAAATCAAAGAGCAGGGACAGTGAAGAAATAAATCAAAAGGAAGAAATCAGAAAAAGAAGGAGAAATCAGCCCATGATAAAACTTATTTTTGTGAAGGGGAAAAATAGGTTGGGTTATGAGACCATGGAAAGGAGTGAGAGTATCTCCAATGCATTTCCGGCCCATCTGTTAGGGCCGAAGGCTATTGCGCATTTGGCGACCACTCCAGGGGGCCCTCCTAACTGCAGCCCCAGCAGGTGGATGCGTAAGGGTAAGGCTATGGGACCAACTGGGCGGATGGGCCGGATCTGGAGGCCTCTGGGGGCCACTCCCACCTCTCCTCTAAGGAAACCGGTCACTAGTCCAGCCCCACAAGAGCGCATCCTAAGGACCAAAGGTCCAGACCACACGGAACTGAAATGGCCTCTCATGGGGAGACCGGTAGGGATCGCAGCTGCCGGCGTGGACATAGGGGCCCCTAGTGGACGAAGACCCACGCGGCCTGCATGGATTGGCCCCGTTGGGCACCCGGCCCGGCGCTGACCCGAGGGCTGATGGGCCACCGCCCGTCTCCGGGCCGCAGAGCCCTGCTGGCCTCCGTGGGCCTCGGACTGGAGAAGACGCGTGCTCTGTGCAGGCTGAGTGATCTCGGGGAAAGGGCTGGAAGGACGAGAGGCCGCTCGGGACGCCTGCAGAGCTCTGCACTCGCAGCCTGGAGGCCGAGGGGAGCGCGCGGCAGGAGCCGGGTGTCCCCGTCCTGTGACAGCTGCCGGCCACCGACTACAGGCCAGGGCCACCGAGCACCTACCGCCCCAGGGTCCTGGAGGCCGGAGGTCAGCTCCGTCGGGGGCCGCCGCCCAGACACCAAGTACAATTCTCCTCGACTGCTCGCTTCCGGGGCTGCTGCAAACCCTCGGCGGCCTACGGCACAACAGACGTGGGGAAGGCTCACAGGTTAGTAAGCCGAGGGGGAGACACCTCCCTAACGATGAAGCATCCACATAAAATGCCTTGAACAGCAGCGTGCACAGGGGTGTGCCCACGTGGTTGGGCCACGGCCGAAGATAGGAAGCTGGACGGAGCATCACTTTCACTCCAGCAACATGAAAAACTTGGATAAACTGAAAAAATCATAGTATGTTTTGAACCCATCGGAGAGCCAAGGCCTCAGCACAGCCAAGGAGCATGAAATCCAAGGGAAGGAAGCCCGTCCAAAGAGACGGCCTGTGAGCCTTGGCTCCCCTGGAGCTCTCGGCTTGGGGCAGGCCAGCCCCCAGACGAACGGGTCGGAATCCAGCTAAGAGCCCTTTGCTCTCTTCCAGTTTTTTTTTTTTTTAAATTTTTATTTATTTATGATAGTCACACAGAGAGAGAGAGAGAGAGAGAGAGGCAGAGACACAGGCAGAGGGAGAAGCAGGCTCCATGCACCGGGAGCCCGACGTGGGATTCGATCCCGGGTCTCCAGGATCGCGCCCTGGGCCAAAGGCAGGCGCCAAACCGCTGCGCCACCCAGGGATCCCTGCTCTCTTCCAGTTTTATCGAGACGTAATTGCCACACAGCACTGCGTAAGTTTAAGGTATCCATCAAGACGACTATGCATTACAGTGCATGTAAATATTTGAAAGTTGCTAAGAGAGTAGATCCTAAAAGTTCTCATCACAAGGGGGAAAAAAGTGTGGATGTTAACTTATTGGGGCAAAATCTTTAACAAGTTGCTAACAGCCAAACTGTGGGCTTCCCTGAATGTGTGGACTCCTGGGAAGCCGCAGCCTCAAAGGGAGCCTCTCTCACTGGCTGGCTCCTCTCTGCAGATGCCCACCTCGTGGCGGAAGACCAAGAGGACGTAGGGACAGACCTGAAACCAGCGCGGCAGTTCTCCCAACAGACAGTTTTCTACAGCTTTGACTCTTAAAATAATAGTAAGGTGTCACATACATTTCATATATCTTTTTTTATGAATTTATTTTTTTATAAATTTATTTTTTATTGGTGTTCAATTTATTGAATCCGAATATATTCTTTTTATAAATTTATTTGTTATTGGTGTTCAATTTGCCAACATATAGAATAACACCCAGTGCTCATCCCGTCAAGTGCCCATCCTCAGTGCCCATCACCCAGTCACCCCCACCCCCCGCCCTCCTCCCCTTCCCCCACCCCTAGTTCGTTTCCCAGAGTTATGAGTCTCTCATGTTCCGTCTCCCACCCTGATATTTTATTTATTTATTCATGAGAAACACACAGAGACAGAGACACAGGCAGAGGGAGAAGCAGGCTCCCTGCAGGGAGCCTGATGCAGGATCAGGACCTGAGCTGAAGGCAGCCGCTCAACTACTGAGCCCCCAGGCATCCTCTCTCCCAAATTAAAGAAATAAGTAAAACTAAATGAGATGTGGGGGGGAAATCCAAGACAGAACACAAAAAAAAGTGAAAAAATGGCTCTCGCTGTATTACAAATAAATAACCACATGGCAAGGGGTAGAGAAGACAAGAACCAACCTGAGTAAGTATGGAAAACAGCATCTTGACTGGACACCATAAAGCCAAAGAGAAGAGGAATGATGCCAAATGCTGAGACCTGGATGTCAAATGTATTTCTCCCAAAGGTGTGGGTTAGTGGTTCTGAAGCTCATCACACATGAACTAGAAGTGAATAACTAGGTTCCATACCAAAGGTCAGGAAAGCCAGACTTCTTCCCATGACAGAAAGAAAGAAGTTACAAGGAGAAAGGCTAAAATGAACACTCTGGTGTTGGATTGGGATCAGAGGTATCAGGATAAACTCAGTTTTTAATGTCTCTACGGATAGTTCCAGAAATAGAGCTGTGTGAGGATGCATGCGCTACAGTACACACCTGTGTCCTCTAGCCCAGGCTCCTGGGAGGGCGGAGAAGAAAGGACGTTGAGCAGCAAGCAGCTCACCTAGGGCCCAGATGTTTATTTCGAATGACCGTTTCTCCAATCCAAGGAACCCGGGTTCCTCGGAAGTGATTCTAGGACTTGGTCAGGGAAAGTACGTGAGATCAATATCTTGTGGGGGCAGATTAATGGGAATTGCTCAAGAACACATTGGGACTTGTCAAAAGAACACAAGAACTAGCCAAAAGGAGCCCAAAGAGCTAAAGATGGAACAACTTGAGCAACAAAACAATGCCAGGATTAGATTTTAATTAGTAGAATAAAATAAATATAAAAAAAATAATAATAAATAAATAAATATCCATGTGTCCATGCTGAAATAACTAAATAGGAAGTAGGGACACTTCTTCTCCTATAAAATAGAACCCCAATAAAAAATATACAAATAATAATAATAAAATAGTATTCCATAAATGTTGAGAAGAGAGAAAAGAAAAAAAAAATCCTTACTTGGTAAAAAACAAACAAACAAACAAACAAAAACACAGTAAAAACTGCTGTATCCATGATCCATTTACAAATGCTAAAATTGCTGGGTGAAATTTGAAGGGAACAGGGATATTCTCATAGTCTCAAAATAGCTACTCAAGACATTTATTAACTGCAAGGGAAAGACAATCTTAGAAGGAAAAAGCTCATCAGACACCACCTTAAGGTGGTCAAGGTTGGCAGCACCAGTAGTAGGATTTATTGACATCACAAACCTCTTGATATGATGCACAGAGGATGCAATATCATTTTTTTTTGGTACTTTTGACAGGAATACACAACTTCATTCCTTTTTTTTTTTCCAATATGTATTTATTTATGTGTGAGAGAGAAGGGGAGAAAGAGCATATGCAGGGGGAGGAGCAGTGGGAGAGACAAGCACATTCCATGCAGAGCATGGAGCCCAGTGTGGGACCTGATCCCATGACTCTGAGAACGTGACCCGAGCCAAAAACCAAGAGTCCGACACCTAACCGACTGAACCTCGCGGGTGCCCCACAACTAATTGTAATTGTGAGAAATCATCAGGGAGACCAAACAAAGGAACAGCCTACAGCACAACTGACCAAGAGCCAAGGTTCTGAAACACAAGGATAGTCTGAGGAACCATCGTGGTTCATGGGAGATGAAGAAAAAATAACCACAAAATGCAAAATGGGATTCTAAGTAGACTCCAGCACCAGAGAAAGGATATTAGTAGGAAAAGTAGAGAAACTCTAATAGGATCGAATAAGATCTTTGAAACAAAATGTTTTTTTAAAAAACAGAATCTGATGAAAAATAAGGGCAAAATATTTGAACACTCCCTCGCTAAAATAAACTCATGAAAAGGTGTTCAACGTTATGCATCGTTAAGGAAACGCAAATTAAAACCACATTGAGATACACACGTACTAGAGTAGCTAAAATAAAGAGACTAATAATGTCAGGTGCTAGTGAGGATGTGGAGACACGGCCTCTCATACATTTCTGGTGGGAAGACACGTGGGTAATCAGGGCATCTGGGTGGCTCCGTCGGCTGAGGGGACAACTTTTGGTCTCAGCTCGGGTCTTGATCTTACAGTCATGTGTTTGAGCCCCACGTTGGGCTCCATTTCAGGTATAGAACCTACTTTTAAAAATAAAAATAAAAAAAGTAGTCATTTTGGAAAATAAAAGTGACATACATTTAGCATATGACCTAGGGATCCCACCCCTAGGTATTTACCAAAGAAAAATGTATGTTTGCCCAAAAACCTATTTGCAAGTGCTTATAAAGGTCTTATTTGTAATAGTCCCAAACTGAAAGCAAACATAATGTCCTCATCCAGTGACCGGATGAATAAACCCTGGCACATCCACATCCAGGAGGTCCTGGGAATGGTTGTGAAAGCTGGTTCTTGGAGGATTTTTCAAAAAATGACAGGAATCAATTACACACACACACAGCTAGACCTCAGAGGATGAGAAAACGCGCGTCCTGGCAGGTCTCACTGAGTTACCCTTTCTGGGCCTTATGGGATCCATCCTTTATGGGATCCCAGAAGTGTCTCCTCCCTTGACCGCCCTCCCTCTGCCCCATCTCTGCCTCCAGGTCTAGACTTCTCTCTTCCGACACCTGCAAGGTCAAGACCAAGGATCGTCAAGGTGCCTTCCTGGTCCCCCGTGGGATGGGGGCGGGCTTCTCGGTTACCTCAGAGTGGATCCAGAAGAGAGGCAAGTAATATTGTTCCTAGAATAACTTCATGCGTTCAATTAGACATTTGTTGAGTACTGACTGTGTGCCAGGCAGTGGGGAAACAAAAAAAATTAATAAAAAAATTATATCTGCTAAAACAGACAAGATTCCTGTCCTAATGAATAATGACAATAACTTTTAAAAAGAAAAAAAAAAAAAAGACAGGAATCATCATGTTCTCCCTTGAGCAACGTGAGGGCCTCAGGGGAAAGAGATAAATTGAGTGGTTGCTTGCTCTTTCTTCAAATATGATGCCTGCTTATCTCCTTAGGACTCTTAATTTTTATTTTTGAGATTTCCAAGGTTCTTTCCAATTTTTAATTTTCTTTAAATAACCCGTAGAGGATTCTCTCAAATTACAAACCATATCGGATATGTTGAAGAATTTCTCTAATTTCTGGAAGGTATGAATAAGTTTTAATGATGACACCTCCCAGTTGGTAGGATTGGAAGATGTGAGGTGGAAAGATTCATTTTTCAATAAATACCCTGATAGGACTTGAAGTTTTACCATATGTGTGTACTACTTTCATAGTATGAATAATATTTAAAATTGTTTTTAAGTTTTCATCTTTCTGTGGCCCTAGGACAGGAACTGCTGTCACTAGCACTTTCTCTTAAATGTCAATTCATGAATCAAATCCCTCCAAAATACCTGACATTTGAAGAATGGTGGCTCAAGCAGAAATTCCATTTCTAGAAAATTATCCTGCAAAGGTAGTAGAGCATCTCAGTTTGGAATGTGGGCAGCAGAGTCAGACCTGGGTTTAAAACCTAGCTCTGCCACATTCTACCTGCCTGACCCTGAGCAAGTTACTTATCCTCAGTTTCTACTAATTCTTGCCTCAAACTCCTTCCTCATAGGCCTGTTAAGAGGATTAATTGAGATAATGCATATAAAGTTCTGAGCCCAGAGCCTAGCACAAAGGAAGTACCTAATAAATTATGGTAATTACTGTTATTAAAGGATTAATCACAGGAATGGCTAAATCATTAGTGCAGTGTAGTTGTTAGTCCTTGGAAAAATGCAACTTTCTACCACTAGTACACTAGGTAAATAAAATGTGATTTATCTGTACAATGAAATACACAGTTATTAAAATGAAGTCACAGAAGACTATTTAAAGGATAGAAACGTGATATTCGTGAAATACTGTGAAAACTAGTTGGAAAATAATACACGCAACACAGCTTTGAGTTTTAAATAATACAATATATGTAAATGCATGTGTTAAGAGAGAGGACAAAAAATCAACAATAAATGGCTTAGTCATTAATTCAATAGATACAGCACCTACCCTGTGCCAGGTCTAGAAATATAAAAGTGAACAAAACAAACAAAAATAACTGCCCTCACAGAGCTTACCTTCTAGTGGGTGGAAACCCCAGCAAAAAGCGAAATTTAAAAGTGAAATATATAATTTATCTGATGGTGATAAGTGCTACATGGAAAACAAGCAAGGAAGACGGGGATCGGGAGTGGCCATAGTTGGAGGGAGACCTTTGGTGCTTCAACGAAAGTGTCCAGGAAAGTTCTCCCTAATAAGATGACAGCAGATTTGTGGTGCCAAGTTGGTGGAGGGAGCAAGTCATAAAGACATCGGAGAGAAGAGCAATTCAGATTGAAGCCATAGCGAGCAGCACGCTGGGAGCCTCGAGCAGGCCTGCCACGCTCAAGGACCAGCAGTCAAGCTGTTGTGAATGAAGTGAGCATAGGGCCAAGGGTAGGAGAGAGGGCGGGAGAGAAAGGACTGCGGGAGAAGCAGAAACCAGATCCTGTAGGGCCTTGGAAGCCACACCGAGAACTTTGGCTTTAATTCTAGGTGAAATAATAAGCCACTGCATGGCTTTGACCAAAAGAGCAACACAACCTGACATCTTTTAACTAGATCACGTGGGCTAATGTGTTAAAATAGATTGGAGGTACAGAAGCGTGGATATCAGTTAGAAAAATACTGTAATAATGCAGGAGAGAAATGATGGTGGTTTCGACCAAAGTGGTAACAGGAAGAGTGGCGCGGAGTAGTCAGATTCGAGATAGATTTTGAAGGTAGAGCCAATAGGATTTGCTGACAGATGGGATATAGAATAAAAAGGAAAGAGAAGTCAAGGATAAATCACGGATTTGGGGCGGGGGCACTAGAAGGGCAGAGTGAGCATTTCCTGAAGTGAGAAGACCACAGGAGGAACAGATTTAGGGGAGAAGATCAGAAATTCATGTTAAATATTACTTGGTTTAGCAACCAAGTAAAGATGTTGAAAAGGCTGTTGAATATATATGAGTGTGAAGTTCAGAGAAGGAGTCCATGGTCATCAGGTATGAAAAACATTTAAAGCCAAAGCCTATATTAGGATCATTACATTCAATCGTTCAGGTTTTGCACAGCGCAGTTTCGATCACATGGCGTCTCCTATAATGAGGCAGTGCACGTACAGGGAAGCCACCCGTGGTGGCCCTGGGTAAAATCACCTAGAGGGTGAGTATAGATGGAGAGCAGATCTAAGGACTAAGCTCTGGGGGTCTCCCATACTTGGCCGCCAGAGAGATGAAGTAGGATGAGCAAAAAAGCTGAGAAGACGTGACTAGTGAAGTAGAAGAGGGGTCAGGAGACGTGGGGTCCCAGAAGTCAAGGGAAGAAAATGTATTAAGAAAGAGGAAATAATCAACAAATTCTTCTGAAAAGTCAAAGAAAAGGAAGGCTAAGAATCGACCATCGCAGTTCAATCTTTAGACCCAAGTAAACAGAAGACCTACCCCGGGCTCTAGACCTGGGGGTCCGCGTGCCTCGGAGTCTTCTTCCTGTGTTCGGGTCCAGCCAGGGCCGCTAGTGCCATCTGGGCACGGTGCCCCAGGTCTGACTCTTGAGCCCTAGTGACCACCAGAAGTGCCTCCCTTGACTTTTCTTGTCTCCTTTCAATGCCTGGGCCATTGGCCAGGGCCAGCAGTACCACCCAGACGGAAACCCCCAGTCTTGGACAGGGGCCAGCATAGATTCTGGTGTCTGTTTTCCCTCCACGGCATTCTTCGTTATCCTACCCCGCCTGTGGAATCCATCCGCTGCCCCAAAGAGCTCCAGGACCTATGCCTGTGGAGGGATTCTGGAGACCCAGAGCCAGGCCTCAGTTCCACGCATTCCTCCCACTCACCGGAGCGGATTCCTTTGCAGGATTATGCAAGATTAGGCCACTAGAGTGGTGCTGACGGGCTGATTTCGGATGACTCACATAAGATACAGGATAAATTCAGGGGTCCGGGCCACCAGTAGTCTAGGGCCAGCTCTTGGGCGTGTATGGGTCTGTATGACAACTCTCACTAGTCCGTGTTGCAACTACAGTCCCACCTCCAACTCACAGCAGGGAAGTGGTGACAGGTATCCTTTACCCTGTATGCCCCTGATACTGGTACCCAGGACCTCCATCCTATCCCTCTGCAGGCTCCATGTGTCAAGGAGTCCTCACAGGGGACATGCCTGTCTCTCCCAAGGGCCTCCAAGGCAGCTGCTCTACAGCACCAGTGGGCACCTCCAAGTGATGTCCTTTCTCGTCTCCAGTCACTGGCAATGTCACGCGCTCCCAAGTTGATCTTAAGTCATGTTGAGTCAGGGGCTTACGTGTGGGTCTGGGATGAGTGGGACCACTCTTCTCATTCTGCTCATGGGCCCCTCTCCTATCCTTCCTCCTGGGTGGCAGTGTGTGGGCAGGAATAGGGTCAATGTTGAAAGACATCACATCCTAGGAATGCACTGAGTACAACCTAAAGTGGTCAAGAGAAGACTGTGCTCTCCACTCATTCACTACACTTCTGAGCGGCAAATTTCACAGAACCAGAAAACAAAGGACAGTTCATATTTTCCTGCACGGTCTGCATTTGTGGTGGCGGCAGTGACGCACAGGAACCGTCTTTGAGAGCCCTCGGAAGGGAGCACCGGCAGGCAGCATAATGGATGATGCAGCTTTATGAGTAATAAGATAACCAGCGCTAAATAAATAGGATTAGGGAAATGCAGAGGCAAGAAGGTCGATCCTATCTTCACACAAGCACGTTCTGAAGGGCCGCAGCAAAGTAATTACACATAGCCTTGCTGCCGTTGCTTCTGACGGGAGATGTGAAACCAGGCAGAAGCCTCGGCCTGACAATCAAAAACACAAAGAAACGGTCCCTAGATCCGAACAGGAAGAGAAAGGGTGTCTGGACACTATGTAATCTCTTCATTTCTGCTGATGGGACCAAAAATAAATACATAAGGACTTCTCTACCCATTACCCTAAAGTCCCCATCAACAAATAACTGTATGTCACATGGGCTCATGAATTCTGTAATACGTCTTTTAATGAAAAGTTTTATATAGACAGAGCCCTCCCCCTAATTTTTTTTTGTAGCATCCTGAGTAGGTGAGAGCGTGGGAACTTATGGTAAAGTGGAAGTGCTATTCAGATGGAGCAGAGGAAAATTCATCCACCGAGGAGGCCAGGCAGGGCTATGGAACACAGACGCAATTAGGTGGGTAGAGATGGCAGTGGAAACATCTGGAAGTGTCCTCTTCTAAATGCTTTTATTGCTTTAGTGATAGGCAGCAAGCTGAGAGTAAGGATAGTGGAAGAGACTTGAAAAGGGAAAAATATGTGACGTAGCTCACTTGAGGAGCAGGAGCGTAAATGAGCCTGGAAAATGCAATGAGATTCCTCAGTGACAGGAAAGGCCCCCTTGGGGTTCGTGGTCGTGAGCTGAAAGGGGCTCCAGACGCCATGATCACGAGCTTTTCTCTATCCGAGGTCAGTTGAACCAACACACAATCAGCAGCGAGTTGGGTTTAAACAGAGTTTTGCCAAGAGAATATGATGAAGGAAGAAAAAGGAAATTAATTGTATTTGCAAGGGAGTGATATCATTTGGACCGTGGCTTCTAAGTATGGTAAGGAGGGAGGTGAAGACATGAGCGGGTTCAAAAGGCTTTGCAAAGAGAAAGGATCTGGGGCCTGTGCATGCCGGGGGCGGGGGGGGGCTGGAGAAGTTCTGCCCCTGAGATACCAGAGGGAGTAAAATGCAAGGAGAGAACATCAGAGAGGAATGCTTCAAAGTGACATGTAGATGTGCCATGGCTACTGGCAACGGTGAGGCCTAGGGCACGACCGGGAAGAGGAGGCCGAGCAAGGGTGGAGGACAAGGAAGTCAAGGAGCTGAGAGGGGAAGGTCCTGGAATAGCTGTTTACGTGACTACAGATCTACAGCAAGATCTAAGATTCCTAGCAAGAGTGGTTCTAGTCCTCACGGAGAGTGTGACGTTGGCCGTGCTTCAAGGAATGAGGGTTGGGGAGAGGTAGGCTTGGAAGATGTCCACCACAGGAAAAATAGGGGTTACAATCTGGATTCAAAGCTACAGTTTTCAGGGAGAAGACACAAGAAGGATCTGGAAGCGGCAATGAAGAAAGACTAAGGAGGACATCCAACCCCTCTCTGTGTCCCGGGGAATGAAGAGTGTGGAAAAGGAAGCAGAGGGATCCAGAGGGGTCGGGGTTCAATGAGGGTAAAGGGAAACTTCAAAAAAGGCTGGAGAGTGGAGGCTGATGACTGGATGTATGCAATATTTGAGAATTTGGGGTTTAGGGGCAGGGACATTGAGTCAGAGAATGGGATGCAAAGAGCCCTAAGGACGTTCGAGTCCTGGGGTAAGAAGGGGGGCAGGTAGAGCGAGAGAAGTGGCTCCAGAGTGGTTCGTCCTGCCATCTCCAGGCAGGGAAGAGCAGAGAAAGCCATGGGAGCTGGAGGGGAGGCGGGGAACGGGGGTTTGCACCTGCCAGCGGATGTGGAGACCGCGGGGAGCGGAGGCCTTACCTGCCACGTGTGGATTCCCAGAGCTCTTCATTACTCGTGGCCGAGGAAGTAATAGACAGAAATCTTGTTCTTTTTGGTCACCTGATTCTAAAATTTCTGTCGTAAAAGCATACCCCATTTGTGATAAGAATTTTTTTCTAACTGCAGGACTCTCCAGTTCTTTCACCTACTCTGTGACTTTGAATTACTCATTTTTAAGATGTTGAGATTGTCTCCATTTGTTTCCTAAAAATGAGAATAGAAGGTTCGAGTATTTCCTGTATCTACAAATACAGGAGAGTGCTCTATCACTCACATAGAAAAGGCTTCCACACATATGTAAATCTACCTTCCTGAAACATTACCAGTTTGGCTTAGAATCAGGTCTTACCTTACTGTTACTAAAATATTTAACACCTAGGATTGACAATTTTCTACCCACTTTTTAAGTTTCTATTCTTTCTATTAACCCATGAAAGTCCAGATAATTGATGCAGAATAAGATCACAGAAAATAACCAGGAGAAAGCAATGGTTTTAATTCAATCAATCGTAGGGAGAAGGTTGTGGTAAGTCTCCCAGGTAACAATTTCTTTTTCTTCTTAAAATTTTTATCTATTTATTCATGAGAGACACACAGAGAGAGGCAGAGACACAGGCAGAGGGAGAAGCAGGCTCCATGCTGGGAGCCCGACGTGGGACTCGATCCTGGGTCCCCAGGATCACACCCTAGGCCAAGGGCAGACCCTCAACCACTGAGCCACCTGCCCTCCCCCCCCCCCCCCGGCAGGTATCTATTTCCAGACACTGAAAATAATTCATTTCTGAGAAGCCAACAAAAGCCAATCCAAATTACGTCCAAAGCATTACAAGGTAGATCATTACCGCCACTAGGAGAGCTGTTCACGCAGCCCCCGCCCTGTTAAAATCAAAGAGCTAACGGCAAGAAGGTACATCGTGTTGCCCGGGCCCCTCGTGAATTCCTTCCCATCAAGAGAAACCCAACAACACTCCCATAAAACCCATTCCTGTATAACCAACAGACTATTCGACTCTCCACATTGCAAGAAAGACTTCGAAATGGGTCTTTAAGAATAAAATGTGTTTCGTGAAGAAGAAATTGGAATGGCCGTTTGGAGCATTGAAAGCCTGTATCTATCCAAGGCAATGGGAACGTCTCTTGGAATTACTTTCCCCTAAAATGTTCAGTCTTGCTGTTACATTTAAAAGAAAGAAAGAAGGCCGCTCAGCCCAGTACTTAGCAGCCCCCCCCAAGCATTGAGTGACGACAGCAGTGAGGCCTCTGCCTGCATTGGCCTCCAGTGACCCAACAGTGGTCTCAGGCTGCGTGCCTTCTTTAAAAGGACCAACCTGAAAAAAAAAAAAAAAAAAAAAAAAAAAAAAACAAAAAATAAGGACCAACCTGACTCCGCTACAATTCCTCTCTGACCCAAAGCTCATTAACCTAGACTCTTTATCAGATCTGTCTGTGCCTTAGGTCTAGCTTTAAAGAACAGTTTTCTGGGTCAGCAGATTATTTCCAATATTTCCTCTTTTCAGTTGCCCAAAATTCACAAACAGATGCAAACGGCAGGAAGATCACTGGGGACGGGACAGATGCCCATCTGTCTAATGAGATTTGGATGCTCAGCTTGGCTGCATTGTTGATTCTAGCCCCCATCCAGTTGGCCAGAGGTTACTTCCACAATATGTTTCTATTCCCTTATTTTGTTAAATTTAAAAGTATCAGAGAGGGAGCCCCTAATGCTTCCTCTGGAGTGAGGGCGATGCAGATCTTACCAGGAAGACTTATTCTTGACCCAGCTTAAAAGGTTTTTGTAGGCTCAGCATTGATGCATTTCCCCCCTAGATGTTTCCTCTTAGAGTTCAATCAACTATTTACCATCCCCCTGATATTTGTACTTCAAATACTTATGGACAGTCTATATATCCCCTCCTCATCCCTGTTTGGCTGCATTGTAAACATACCCAGCCATTTCGTTTCCTTCTCTTCCTGCCGCCCATCCTGCCCATACATATGCATGGTAAATCAGTATGCAAGTAGCTGTGGTTCCTTCTGAAAGTTCCGGTTATTTTTCAACAGCTTGTTACCATTTGGTGAGGTGCACTCGTGTTGGCTTGCCATTGCTGTGTAAGAAATGACCATAATAATATCTTCGCGTTTAACGTCAACCATTGTTTAACTGACACACCTGTGGATTGTCTGGGAGTCAGTGGATGGAGCCTGGGCCCCACAGGGTGATGTGGCCAGGATGCTTCAGCTGGCCTGCGTCTGCCCCACATGTCTTTTGCCCCCTCCTAGGACCAGAGGGTTAACTCAGGGTGCTCTCCTCATAGCAATGGAGGAGCTCAAACAGGAAAGCGGACGCACACAAGGCCTCTTAGCAATGGGGAACGGACACTCTACCGCTTCCATCTCTCTCTATTGACCAAGGCAAATCCCATGGCCCAACCCAAAGACAAGGGACAGGGAAGCATACTCCATCCTTTCAGTAGCGGAAACGACAAAGTCACATGGCAAATGGCATGGGTCCAGGAAAAGGTGAAGAATCAGGCCTCAGCTGCAATCTACCACACTGGCCAATGCTCTGAAACAACACACAACCTTCAGCCTAAGATGTGGTCACTCTCCATCTCCCCTTAAGTACCACAAAATATCTATCCAACTGACATTTTTAGCAGTGCTGCTAAGGTTCATCCGAGATTGTAAGGGCTTCAAGTTCAATAGAACTTGATTTATAAAGTGCTAGCAGAGTGAGGATGGAGACTATTTAGGAGGAAAGCCTTAGGCCCTTCCAGAACCAAATCAGGATGATTGTTGGAGCACTGAGGAGCAATCAGTGTCATTCCAAACTCAGATGACGAGATAATAATGATAGGCACTTTTTTTGTTAAGTATCTTCTATGTTCTAGGTCACTTATATGTAGTCTTTTATTGATGGCCTCACTATAAACCTTCAAGGTGTTGTTATTACCACTTTCAAAGTCTGAAATTGGCTCTAATAGATTATGGAAATTGCCCAATATTACGTGGTTTTTAAATGAAGGAGATGAGTTTTAAACTCACATTGTTTCTAATTCCATTACCTATATTATACCCAATGCCTCCCACGAGATGAGGTTTAAAAATTCTCTTACTGCCTGTAATATATACACACACACGCACACACACATGCAAGCTCACTACGTAATGAATTAAGGGGGAAGACCTCCAAGAAACATAGTTAAGCGAACAAAACAAGTTGCAAAACATATTACACAGTCCACTATCTTTGGGGTTTAAAAACAGGCAGGGGCTGAAGGTAGGAAGGAAGACAGTAAAAATCTGTGTTGGTATTCTCTTATCTGTGCGTGCAGAAACTCTAGAACAATGCACCGGAAACTAAGGATGGTGGTTACCTATGAGAAAGTGGAATGGAGACAAAGATGGGAGAGAGAATTTCATGGCTTATCCATTAATAAGATAAATAAAGATAAGTACATAAATATTAGGCCAGACCCATACTGCTGGAAATGAGACAGAAGGGTGAGATAAAGCTTTGGGGAGTTTTGTGTAACGTCTACAAAGCCTCATTAAAAGGGCGGCAATTTGGAGGGGCATTTAGATATCCCAACGGCCTTCCGTCCACTGTCAGACTATTATTTGAATAAGAAAAGGTATTGCGTAGACAACTCATCTAGAACAGTGTGAGGGACACTGACTTGGAGTTATTAAAGGGAAAATTGATGCCTCCCCTCTGTACTAGCAGGTGCTGGCCAGTCCTGGCTATATTTAGCCCCAAATTACATAGCCATTTTACTTGCTGCCTCGAATCCCTTTGCATTGCACTGTGGCAGATCCCCAGGTCTCTTTCTTCCTCCTATGGAATTCTTCTTGCCAGATGCCCCTGCTTGAATTTTCTTCATTGAACTATGATTATGTATCAGTTCCTCCTATTTATAGCTCCTTGTTACCCATTCATTTTAATTATATCTCTTGAATCGGTGACTGTTTCCGTCATTTACAGATCATTGTTAAACACGGATTTAGTGTGGAATTTGGCTATAAAACTAAGTGAACATTTCTCTTTTTTTTAAAGATTTTATTTGCTTATTTGAGAGAAAGAAAGTGAGAGAGAGAGAGAGAGAGAGCACAAGTAGGGGAGAGGAAGAAGCAGACTCCTCGTCAATCAGGGAGCCCGATACGGGCTCCACCCCAGGACGCTGGGATCATGGCCTGAATCAAAGGCAGATGCTTAACCGACTGAGCCACCCAGGTGCCCCATAAAATTAAGTGAACATTTCTAACACAAGGTTTATATATATGTGTGTATATTTTTTTTTCATTTCAAAGTAATTACTTTAGGAGGCTATACCCAGAAACATTTAGGATATTATACTGAGAACTCTGTTTCCTTTGCCATGAAGTCAAGAACATGGTGATGCTCTTGCCATGTTCATCATTAAGACTCAGATCAGGGACGATCTCCCTCTGACAGCCTTTCTGGAATCCTCAGGTGTTTGTTCCCTATAATCCCATAGCTTCTGATCGGGCTGGATTATATTTTCCAAGGATGGTTGCAACAACATCCCTCACCCACCTCCCCATCCCGTTCAACAACCTTGACATTCCTTCCATTAGAAGAGGCTCTCTATTCCCTCTCCCTGAATTTGAGCAGGTTTATGACTAAGAGCAGAAGAGATGTTCTTGATCCTAGAGCTAAATCTTTAAAATTTTGCAGTTTCTTCCTGCCCCTAGAATTTATTCTTGGGGCCTGGCCATGAAACCCGAGCAGTCACAGGGAAGGGCCATGTATACGTAGTCTGGCTGACAAGCCCAGCTAAGGTCCCAGACATCAGCCAGCATCAACTACCAGACCTACAAGTGAGCAAAACTTCAGATGCTTCTAGCCTTCAGCTATCAGTTCACCTTCGGTCTTCAAGTCCTCCCGACTGACACTCACATTCAATGTCTCACATATTGAAACTGAGACAGGACGTCTATGTTTGTCCAGAATTCCTGGCCCACATAACAAAATGTTTGCTATTTTATGCCACTAAGTTCAGGGTTTATAGTGCAGCCTTAGTATCTGAAATAGATTTTGCAAAGTGTTTTAAAGAATTATATCAGATATGACTTAAAAAGACAGAAAAAGGACGCCTTTGGCCTTTAAACTTCTATATATATGAAATCAGCTGAGAAAACCACTCAGTTGCAAACACCTGTGGTTTCTTATAGAAAATGAAGACAGCCCAAAGGTTGGAACTAAGAGCCAGGAGAACAGTTCCCAAGCAGTAGGACTGAGCATTAAATAAGGTACAGATAATAGGTGCCCAGATCAATTTCAAAATTGTTATGGACCAGTAACTGCTGCATGCTACTTATTTTTTTTTTCCTTTTCAAATAAGAGTTCTATAACAGTTATCTAATGTTTGTACCACAAATGTACGGGGACAAATTGGATGGGGGGGGAGGGATGTGGATAACTGGTCTCCTTAATTCACTGATCTTCAGAGGAACCACACAAAAGGGGTTGCATCCACTCTGGATCAGATTTAATGATGAGATCTAGGACTTCAAGCTGATGCCATATGGGATGAGATTTGGAAGGGATGAGTGTGTTTTATGTGGGAGGAATATGAATTACTGTGGTAGATTGGATTTTCCAATCCCACATGTTCTTACAATTTGACTTTCACATTCCTCCCATTGAGAATGGTGTTTATGTTCCCTCTCCTTGAATCTGGAGTGGAGTGGGGCTTGTAAATGACACTGAATGACTTCCAAAGCTGGGTTCTAAAAGGCTAGGCAGCTCAGGCTGGCTCTCTTTGGGTCACTTGCTCTTGAAACCCAGAGAGCATGCTGGAAGGAAATTCAAGCAGCCACATGGAGGGGCCACTTAGAGGTGTTTGGCTAACAGCCCCCCTGAGGTCCTAGCAGCCAGCCAGCATCAACCACAGGGTGTGTGATCAAGGTACCCTTCCAGACCCCAGCTGTTGAGTCACCCCAGCCTTTCAGTCTGCCCAGACACCACAGCACAGAGGTGCTGTACCCCTTTATGGATTCACGACCCACAAAAATCTGTGAGCACAGTAAAATGGTTGTTGTTTTCTGCCATCAAGATTGAGGTGGTATGTTATGCCTCAACAAAACTGGAACAGAGATCCCTGGGTGGCGCAGCGGTTTGGCGCCTGCCTTTGGCCCAGGGCCCGATCCTGAGGACCCGGGATCGAATCCCACGTCGGGCTCCCGGTGCATGGAGCCTGCTTCTCCCTCTGCCTGTGTCTCTGCCTCTCTCCCTCTCTCTGTGTGACTATCATAAATAAATAAATAATTATAAAAAAAAACAAAACAAAACTGGAACACCTACGAGGTCGCTGCCAGCTGTGGTAATCAGGCCTTAGACTCTGGCAATATGCTTAGATTTCAGTCCCAGGTTCATCCTTTACCCACTGTGTGATGGTGGCAAGTCCCCTAGATAATTATTAGGGCCTCATAGGTTCATCATAAGGGACCTATGGGATAATGCATATGAAGTGCAGTGCAAAGTAGGTACACAGCACTTACTGTTGAAATTATCTGACTTTCGTCTGTCTCTTCCACTAGACCATAAGTTCCTTGCCACCAGAAACTCTATCTTGCTCATCTATGTAGCTTAGTGCCTAGCCCAGTTCACTCAATAGATCATCTTAAATCTCAAATAATATGATGCATCCCAAAGCATTTTGTCAAGTGGTAGACTGTTATGAAATTGTACAGTATAATCATATCTAAATAACTCCACTCTAGATTCATATCCACAGCACTTAATATGTGGTCAAGTATTTTCATACATATTATCACAAGTCATCTTCTTGGGGCACCTGGGGGGCTCAGGTGGTTAAGCATCTGCCTCCAGCTCAGGTCATGATCCCAGGGTCATCGGGCTGAGGATTGAGCCCTGGGTCATCAGGCTCCCTGGTCAGTGAGGAGTCTGCTTCTCTCTCTACCTCCACCCCTCCACCCTCTCCTGCTCTTGCTTGCTCGCTCTCCCTCTCTTTCAAATAAAAAAAAGTCTTTTTAAAAAAGTCATCTTCTTTGCAACATTATAAATATTATTTTCACTTTACAAGTGAAGAAACTAAGACTCAAGAAAGGTAAGGACTAGCTGGACATCCCCAAATCACCAATGGGAGCTCAAACTCAGCCATGAGGACCCCACCCCCGTAGCACATCCCTCAGCACTGAAGCTGACTCGGCTGGACTCTGCTGTCCTCTCCTGGGGCCCACCTTTCCAGTTTCTCCATCACACAAAAAAAAAATGGTCAAAAATCATATGGAGGTCACACAAGTAAGTGAAAATGGTCTTTCTTTCCCTCCAAGACCAGACATGGCAATACAGTAATAAGCCTGGTCTTCTTGCCGGCCTTAGAAACTCTTCCAAAATGAAGGTTAGAAGGATATTTTAACCATTTTGGGTTAAATACCTGAAGGTGAAGAGACACTTATTTGCATGTATTACTTTAGGGTCGAGCCTCATATTTTCATTCTACTAAAGTGCTCTCTGTAACTATCACGCGTGGCCAAGAGGGAACACAGAGCTTTGGGCAGATATCCAGCAGCCTATGCCAGCAGCCTCGAGGAAAGCTAGGGAAGGCATTGAGGAAAAGGCAAGGAAAACATTTTGAACCACTTGTTGACTCATTTCATATTCAGTGCACGGCACTGCTACTGCCTTAAGTGGTGAATCCATCAAGAAAAGGGTATTCAAAATATATTCTAAATTGCAGTTTATGGAGGAGGGAGAGAGGGAGACTTCAAACAATTTAAGCAGGGTTTCTTCACACTGTTTTCATCTTGAAAACTATTTATATAAAAGAAATCCTAAATATTTTTTCCAGTACCTTGAAGAAAAATATTGTGACTATGTATAAAAGAGCTGGATTTCAGCCTCCCGAAAAACAATCCCTTCTCTCAGATAAAGTGTGTTTTAATGAGCAAATTTCCTTTCATAAAGCGCTAACCTCTAGATGATTCTGAAAAGCTAGAAATAATTTTTTTTTAAATAGAATTCCCTCATTTTTCATGTAGTCGACAAACATTTGGAGAATGGATGCTAATGGCAGGTACCACCCCAGTTGCTGGAAATGAGTGATGAGTCCTGGAAACACCAGCTCTGCCTGCAGAGACTATAGACTAACAGAAAAGACAAACTGAGTGGTGATTGCACAACATGATGAGTGCCATGAAGGAAAAACAGAGGGGGTGGGGGACTGAATAGCAGGAAGATGCACGCCAGCCTGCAGAAGGATTGAAGGACTTCCCCAAAAGGTGATATTTAAACTCAGATCAGGAGCCTCTGCGGGGCTCAGCGGTGCAGCACCTTCGGGCTGTGACCCCGGGGTCCTGGAATCGAGTCCCCCGTCGGACTCCCTGCAGGGAGCCTGCTTCTTCTGCCTGGGTCTCTGTGGGTCTCTCATGAATAAATAGTAAGACCTAAAATAATAATAATAATAAAATAATAATAATAATAGCTTTCCCTTCAGTCCTTCAGGTCCTGGGGGATTTCACATGTAATGTGAAGTCTCAGAATAAATTACTAACCCAAGCCTCATTTAAAAAAAAAAAAAGAAGAAAGAAAGAAGAAAGAAAGAAAGAAAGAAAGAAAGAAAGAAAGAAGAAAGAAAGAAAGAAAGAAAGAAAGAAAGAAAGAAAGAAAGAAAGAAAGAAAGAAAAGCCCCTTGATAGTCTCTCTCATGGTACAAAACCAGCCGGTTCCCAGGCAGCTGTACCTGCACGAACCCCCGTTGTTTTGAAGACCAGCCCACACCCTGATGCTGCGGTCACTTTGCTTCTTTGAACCCAGATCAACTCCACATCCAACTGGGAGACCACAGTCAAGAGGCCATGGCGGTTGGGCCGTTCCCGTAAACCCGTCATCTGCTCACAGCATTTAAAGTCGCGCAGGTCCGGGGGGGCCGGGAGGGGGGCGGCCGGAGAGCATGTGCTGGGCTAACCCCAGTGCCCAGTGTCCAAGGAATCACGGGCCACGGAGAAGCCAAGAGCTGGCTCCAGTTCTCGGCCACTGTCCTGGGGACGGCGGCGGCCACGTACGTGTAGAGGACTTTATTGTTCCCCAGACCACAGCTGACTTAGGAACAGGTTCTTCCAAGAGACGACCCGGGACACTGAGGACGTCGTGCATCCCCAGGCCAGCTTTTCCCGGAACATTCAACACAAGTGGATTGAAATCCTTCACATTCACGAGCTTCATGCAACCTCCCCGCTGGCGCGAGGCGGGAGCTGAGGCTGCTCTCGGCACAGCCTGAGGCCCAGACTCAGGGGGACACGCGTGATGTGAAACTGCGACAGCGTCTATTTCCACTAGAACCTGCTCCTGCCCCGCTCACAGCATCCGTGGCAGAAGCAGACACTCGGGCCCCACATTGGCACCTGGGAGCTTCCTGGACCTGCCCTCCTGGGTCAGGCCGGAGCAGCCCGGCCCAGGCCCCAGCAGGAGCCCCGCTGGTCAGGCCCGCCGAGCAGGTGCGCCAGGTGGGCCCCAAGCAGAGGCCCCGACTTGCCCAGGACTCGGGTCCTGGCTCCGGGGGGGTGGGGGGGAGCCTGCACCTGCTGCGCCCCCCAGGGTGCCTGGCGAGGCCCAACAGTCCGCGACGGGACAGCGCTGTGGCAGCTCTGCTGTGGGCCCCCCACCTGTCCAGGCAGGTCCCTGTGCCCGGCCACCAGCTTCCGCCCCTCCGCGTGCCTGCCCCCCCGCCCCGGGTGGTAGGCAGCCCTGCCAAGGGACACGAGCGTCCCCGCATGTCCCAGACCAGCGGCAGGACCTCCCACTGGGGACCTTCCCCCCGGGCCCACCCGGCCGCATGGCCACCACCCTGGGAGCCCCCAGAGTCAGCAGCGCGGGCCCGACAGAGGCTTGGGCCTGACGGCTCTGTGCTGCCTGGTGCTCACTCAGTAAAGCAGCCTGGTGACTCTAATGGTCACCACGGCTGCTTCGGGTGTTTGAATCACTGTTTTAGAGACTCACAAGCCAAACTCATAATAAGAATAACTAGACCCTGGGCGTTCACAGTGTCACCAGTGGGCGCTGCGCTCGGCTGAACATGCATCGTCCCATCCGGTGTCAGAGGGACCTTCAGTGTCATCTCTGCAGAGAGGAGCTTCCTGGCTCATTGTGGCCTCAGGGACAATGGCACAGGACCCAGACTCGGCTGTGTCCAGCTCTGGGCTCCAGCGAGAAGGCCCCAGGACTCTGCTCTGCCTTCCCCTGAGGCCTGCTGCTTGCTACTTGCTGCTTGGTGCTTGGTGCTTGGTGCTTACTGCTTGCTGCTTGCTGCTTGGTGCTTGGTCCTTGGTGCTTTGTGCTTGGTGCTTCCTGCTTGGTGCTTGGTGCTCGGTGCTTGGTGCTTGGTGCTCGGTGCTTGGTGCTTGGTGCTCAGTGCTTGCTGATTGCTGCTTGCTGCTTGGTGCTTGGTGCTTCCTGCTTGGTGCTTCCCACTTGCTGCTTGGTAAATGAGCTGATTTTAACTGGGAAGAGGAGAGGTGAAGGAATTTTTCATGCCAGATGAACCTGAAACGCAAAAGCTGCCCGAGGCGCGTCGTTAGAGCACCTTTATTTCTCATTTTCCAAACGTACAGTTGCCCCGGGAATGCATTACCGTTGGGGGTTAATTTGGTATTGTGTTCCACGAAGCAGCTTTCTCTCATCTCAGATTTCGCGGTCCAAGGAGAAGTGCCAACGACGAAGTTTCAGGAAGGGGAGACCCAGGATCCCCAAGTCTGTCCCACTTCTAAGGAGCCCCCTCTTTTCTCTGCCTCCCTTCAGGCCACACAGCACGTCACATGCGGGGGGCTCGGGCCACCCACAAGCTAGAGAAGCTCTTGTCTTCTGTGTTTGATCAGAACGTGCTCTCGTGGAAATGAGCGCTGGAGTGTTCTGTTTGGGCCCACAGAGCCCTGGGGGAGCGGGGGGGCCCGAGGTCCTCCTGAGGGCGAGCGGAGCCCACGGGGAGGGAAAGCAGGAGGGAGCTGAGGCTGCGTCCTGGCGGCTCCACCGCCACTTAGCGGGGCAAGGCGACTTGTATTTCCACGACCTGTTCCGCTTCCTACGAGCTGAGGTTTGACCCCTGGGCTGTCGCTCTGCTGAAAAGAAAGATTAGAAACCACTGAAAGCCACTGCTCGAGTTAAGAAGTCGGGCTTCAGACTCTATCCAGTTACCAGTCCTCAGAGAACTGAATGACAGGACGTGCGTCACCCCCAACGTGCACTGGGCCGGCTTGGGTGGTTCAGAGAGCACCACGGACCTGGCCGTGGACCCTGCCGTGGACCTCTCCCTGGATCTACCCATGGACCTCCCTGTGAACCCACCGTGGACCTCCCTGTGGACCTCGTCCTGGACCTCCCCGTGGACCCTGCCGTGGACCTGGCAGGGACCTCCCATGGACCTCGCCCTGGACCTCCCCGTGGACCTCCCTGTGAACCCACCGTGGACCTCCCTGTGGACCTCGCCCTGGACCTCCACCGTGGACCTGGCATGGACCTCCCATGGACCTCGCCCTGGACCTCCCCGTGGACCTCCCTGTGAACCCACCGTGGACCTCCCTGTGGACCTTGCCCTGGACCTCCCCGTGGACCTGGCATGGACTTCCCATGGACCTCCACCGTGGACCTGGCATGGACCTCCCATGGACCTCGCCCTGGACCTCCCCGTGGACCTCCTCGTGGACCCACCATAGACCTACCATGGACCTCCCCGTGGACCTCCCCGTGGATCTACTGTGGACCCTGCCCTGGAACTCACCCTGGACCTGCCCTGGACCTTGCTGTGGACCTCCCCATGGACCTCCCTGTGGGCCTTGCCCTGGACCTCCCCATGAACCCACGATGGACCTCCCCATGGACCCTGCTGTGGACCCTGCTGTGGACCTCTCCGTGGACCTCACCTTGGACCTCCTGGTGGACCTACCGTGGACCTCCCCCTGGACCTCCCCATGGACTTCTCAGTGGATCTGCCCTGGACCCGCCGTGAACCTCCCCCTGAACCTCTCCGTGGACCTCCCCGTGGACCTCCCAGTGGACCTGCCCTACACCCGCCACGGACGCGGTGCTCGGGGCGGCAGGTGCCCAGCGTGTGGGAGCTGCCCTGCCCGGCTTGCCCCTGCCCACAGGCCCACGCAGCGAGCCTGTGGGGAACTTGCGTGCACCCAGGGACAGTGTGAAGGCCCCACACCCCACTGGCCTCCTGTCCTCTACGAGCCAGAGGCCTGGGCACAGAGGCCACTACACTTTGCTGGCACAGAAGGTTCTCCGTGAGGTCGAAAGCGGGAAGTTTAGTGCCAATTCTGTCATTGTTCTGACTCTAAAAGTGATCTTTGAAAAAGTAGCTGGCCTGGGGCCTCCGCCGGCCGCCCAGGTCTGCGGGGACAGAACGTCAATCGCTGTCCCAGCCAGGGGATCTCCTGCCACAGCGTGCGTGTCGCCGTCTGAGGGACGAGGCAGTGTGCAGGGCACACGCGCCTCCCTCTGGGAGACATGTTCTGGGGCCCAGGTTTTGAGGGCCGCCTCGGCCGCGTGCACCCCACCAGCCTCGCTGAGCCCGCTGCTGCCCTGTGGGGTGGCGTCCACTCCCCACTCAGCCCACCTGGTGCTGAGCATCTCGGAGCATAAACCGCCACCTGCGAGGCGGGCTCCGTCCCCGCGTGAGTCACAGGGAGAAGCAGGAGCATGGTGTCCCCCGCACCTGTCGCGGGATGCCCCACCTGGCTTCCCCCTTCCTTTAGCCACTCGGTGTCCCTTTACTCCTGGTGACCTTTCTCTCCTTGGTGCCTTTAGCAATTTCCAGATATGCCTCTGGGCTTCTGTCCTGTTGTATTTTCAAAGATCCTTATGGGGACTGTATTTTCACTCCGCCGTCGCAGGTGTCCCGGCCATCAGGCCAAGCTCTTAATAGGGAGCAGGGCCCTGGGCAGCCAACGTGACCTCCGACCGCCGTGCACCCTATTGCACCTCGCGAGCTGGTCCCCAGGATCTTGCAGGACGTACTCGGATCTTACGGTCCCTGCTTCTTCTAATGCCCTTGCGTCTCCAAGCATATATGAAAAAAAATCAGTTTAGGGGTCGTCTGTCGGCTACAAAAGTCGGGTCTAAGGGTCAGCATCCTTCAGAAAACTCTCAGGGCTACGGCAGCCCTGGACCTGCCAGCCAACGTTCCCACCACAGCTTGCCCAGCCAGCCACCTTCTACCAAACTACGGGCCTCGTCAACGCAATGTCAGGGACGCTGCCCAGGGTGGGCCCAGTAAGCCCCTGGGCCCGGCATCCAGTGGACGGAGCTCTCGAAAAATCGCTATTCCTCTGCTCTGTAATGGAAACCGCATGAAGAGTCCTCCCCGCGCACAAGCACACCTGATAAGATTACACGGAGCGTCCACCAGGGGAACGGGGGGCACGCAGGCGCTCACCTCCTGCCACATGTCCCGCAGCATCCGTTTTAATGAAAAGATGAAGCTGACCAGGGCTGAAGTGCGGCCCGAACGCACGTGGATGACCGGCAGCTGTTCAAATACTGAAATACTTCACTATCAATTGGTAAGAAACCGTGTTTCCGTCGTGCCCCACCCCTGACATCAGGCCCCTCCTTGGGGACCCCTTATCCACCTCCCCAGGGTCAGCAACTAGAGGGGTAACACCTGGCGCAGCAGGAGCCTCCAGCACCTGAAGCCTGAACCACCGGGTAGGATCCGTTCCTACTGATGATCCAGCCCAGGAGTAATAAATATTTTGAGTATCACATTCCTGAACCACACTAATGTGTCAACTGACCACAAAAATCATGAAACTAGGGCAGCCCCGGGGGCGCAGCGGTTTAGCACCGCCTGCGGCCCAGGGCGTGATCCTGGAGACCCGGGATCGAGTCCCGCATCGGGCTCCCTGCATGGAGCCTGCTTCTCCCTCTGCCTCTCTCTCTCTCTCTCTGTGTCTCTATGAATAAATAAATAAAAATCTTTAAAATAAAAAAAAATCATGAAACTATAAAACCATAGTTTTAGTGGAATGTTATTTTATTCTCATCTTTAATTATTCAGTAAGTATTTATTAAGCACCCGCTGTGTGTGGAGCAGGGCACGGGCCTGCCTCTGGCAAGCTCGCGATCTAGTGATGAGACACTTCACTAAGTAAATAATTTCCTTTTTTTTTTTTTTTTTAAGTAAATAATTTCGACTCCGTGTAGTAAGTGCCACTGTGGGGTGGGTAGGGCGGGCTGTGGGGGCTCAGAGGAGAGGACTCAGGCAGGTTTACAGGAGACGGTGATGGTGAAGGTGAGGCCTGGGAGCCTCAGAAGGCCGCGAGTGGGGGTGGGTGCAGGTGCGTCCTGGGAAGGGTGATGCAAGCAGATTTAACAAGCTGGCGGGGGGCCCCGAGGCCAAGGACAAGCAGGCAAGTTCAAGGAGCCACACACAGTTTTCAGTGGGACAGACGGATGCGTGACAAGAAACGAAGCCATGCGGTTGAGCTGAGGGACGACTTGCCGTTCCCATGTCACACTTGCCTTCAAGCGGGGGGCGAACTGCAGTCAGCTCTTCCTTGCTGGGTATCTCACGCTACGGCGGCCCCAAGCTGTATCCTAATCTCCCAAGGCTCTGTTGGGCGTCTCATCCCAGAGGCGGCTCGGGACGTCCACCAAGACGCCTGCACAGTCAAGGCATCAGCTACGACCAGGTCGGGGTGCAGGGAGGGGTCGACCCAGCTCCTGGGGGAGACAGGGGCCCCATCAGGGCTCCTCCAGGCGGACGGCACCCCCACGGGCCTGTCGGACGCACACACCAACGACTGGTTGCAGGGACAGTTGTCGAGAAGGAGCTCAACAATGCCTCCGAGGTCCCTACTGGTCGTGACAACTCAACGGTCACCGCTTCCACTTACCAGTGATCCTTTTCATCTACACATTTTAAAGGGAAATGACCAAAAGCTAATGGTCTCCATTCTCCTTTCTTGTTTTTCAAAGCCTAGAAGGTGTGATAAGCTTTAAGGCTTGAGAGGGAGGAGTTCATGAGCGCTCTTCCACTATTTCCCCCTTTCCCTCGCCTCCTACCTTTTGCCTCCTGAACCATGTTGGCGCTCTCTCCTCCTTAGTTAGTTAGTTAGTTAGTTGGTTGGTTGGTTAGTTGGTTATTTATTTAGTTGGTTAGTTGGTTGGTCGGTTGGTCAGTTGGTCGGTTGGTCGGTTGGTTAGTTGGTTGGTTGGTTGGTTGGTTGGTTGGTTGGTTGGTTGGTTGGTTAGTTGGTTGGTTGGTTAGTTAGTTACTTAGTTAGTTAGTTAGTTATTGAGTACCTGAGAGCTGGGGGCTCCAGGGGAAGGGGCAGAGGAAGAAGAGAGGGAAAATCCTGAGCAGGCTCCACACCCAGCGTGGACCTCGACTCGGGGCGCGACCTCGGGATCTTCAGATCACGACCTGAACTGAAAACGAGAGTCAGATGCTTCAGGGACTGAGCCACTCAGTTGCCCCTCCCCTTATTCTCAGGTGGCTGGTGTCCCGAAATTACCAACTCATCCCCAGTTTTCCCTTGACTTTTGTGGTTCTAACATGGAAAACCCCACATCTCCGGACACACATTTCCTACAACCGAGTCCCAGGCAACCTGGGACGATTTATGGTCCTTCTAATAAGAACTCCCCTTTAGGCTGGGAACATTTTGAGGGCAGTGGGACACTTCAGTCACTTTAGTTAGTTGTTAGTGGAGTTACTAGTTGCAAGAGAATTTCCAAATCCTTGATTTGAATCTAAAAAGGACAAACATTATATGTTCTCATTCATTTGGGGAATATAAATAATAGTGAAAGGGAATAGAAGGGAAGGGAGAAGAAATGGGTGGGAAATATCAGAAAGGGAGACAGAACATAAAGACTCCTAACTCTGGGAAACGAACTAGGGGTGGTGGAAGGGAAGGAGGGCAGGGGGTGGGGGTGAATGGGTGACGGGCACTGAGGGGGGCACTTGACGGGATGAGCACTGGGTGTTATTCTGTATGTTGGCAAATTGAACACCAATAAAAAATAAATTTATTATTTAAATAATAATAAATAAATAAATAAATAAATAAATAAATAAATAAATAAATATAAAAAGCACAAATCCACCAGGCGAAAAAGGCAGGAAAAGGGCATTCTAAGAAGGAACAACATATATGGAGACTCGGAGTTCACTCCCTCTCAGAGAACCAACAGGCCAAAGAGCAGCAGGAGAACCGAAGTGAGGAAACAGAAATTTCCAATTCTGGAGAGAGATTTTTTTCGGTAGCAAAAGAGCAGATCACAGCCCTATTCATATGCAAGTTGCGGATGCTGAGGAAGGAAGCCTTTGGACGGCAATTTAGATTAGCAGCGCTCTGCTCCGCTGCCATCCGCTGCTGTGAATAGTCAAGAATTCGCAGGACTTCCCACCAGCCCCAAAGGAGAATATGGCCTGGATCGGTCCTACCTCTTACACTCGTCCTGCGATTCCTACTGTTACCGCGAATACGTAGGAAGCCTGATGGGACTGACCCTCACCACGGGCTGCACGGGCAGCCCAAGGCTGTTATCTCTGACCTGGTGCCAGTGCACAAGCACCCAACTCGAACATCTTGCCTCCCCCCAGGGACTCAAGCAGCTAAGCTGATGAAACACCTGAATGTTATTCTGCAGAACTTGGACCCGTTTCTTCTCTCTTCCGACTCTTTGCTCTGAACAGCTGTTTTCCCCGCGGAAGCCTGACCTCACCAGCGGACCAGCAGCCGAGCTCTATATGTAACGGAGCTCTTGGCTATGAGGACTCCGCGCCACGACCGTGGCTCCTTGACTGTCCCCATAAGCAAGCAGACGACACTAGCCTTCCTCTGTGTCACCACAGCTCACCAAAATAACTACCTGCCATCTGCACCCCACTGAATTGGGCTGGTTTTGTGTAGTGGGCACATTGGGTGCCTACCCAACACCCATTCTCCCCCCCCCCCTTTTTTTCCTACTAAGACCATCTAATTTATTCATTTATTTATTTATTTACTTATTTATTTATTTTTAATTTATTTATTTATGCTACACCGTGCTTAGGTATAACACAGCCAAGTGCCTCCAGGAAGGGGGCCCCTGCTGAGGACCATCCTACTGAGGACACTGCTGCTCCCTTGCAGGATTGGCCAGGGATTGCTAAGGAGATGTGAGTCGGCTAGGGACCCTCTCTATTCTTTTTTTTTTTTTTTTAATTCCAGTTAATTAATTGAAATTCTCAGCAAAGAGCCACTGAAAGACCCTGTAGAAGGCTGTGCTGTGGCCACTTTGCTGGAGCTACGGCCAGGGCTGAGGATGGCAAGACAACGACGTAAGAACCAACCCCAGACCGCAAGCTCCTGGCAGTGGTCTCCCTCTGAAGGGCACTCCTCTTAGACACTTGCAAAGGATGATTTTTTGGGGAGTGTTGGAGGTACGAAGTAAAGGTCTTAGACTTTTTTTGTGGAATGAATTTTTCCCACAATTCACTCCCTCACACTCCTTTCCATCTCTGCTGAAACGTTACCTCTTCAGAGAAGCCACATCCTCTGAAGGAGAGACTCTTGTCGCCCTGACATTTTCCGTCTCCTTTTTCTGCCGTCCTGATCCATAGCATGGTCGATGCCTTACACTGTTTTACACGTCGATTTGTTTATTATCACTCTTTCCCCACTGGGATTTAAGCTCCATGGAGGCATTTTGTTCACTAAAAAAATCTTCAGTATAAGAAGCAGGCACGTACTAGGCACTCCAAAAATATTTATTTATTAAATCACTTAACCTTGAATCTTAAGGTCAAGGGACACTCAAATGGCAATGTGATTTTTAGCCAAAGAGGAACTTAATCCAGAGGCTTCCCGAAAACTTCTGAAAGGAGGAACTTCACAGTCATTGACACTTTCAACGTCGTCGCCTTTGGTTTTGAAGACAACGCCTCACGCATCCCTGAAATCCTTGTGTAAGATCCAGTCTCAGGCCGCTGATACCCTCAGGAGCCAGTGACCCCGAAAAGACAGGAGGTGATACAGGAAAACCAAAACTCACTACTAGTTGAAAAGAGTGGCTTTGGCCGTTGTACCGTCAGTTTGTAGAGCTTCCCTCACTCCCAACCATCCTGCAGGGAAATTACAGAAACGAACTCGGTTACAAAGCAACAAAGGGCACTGCTGCGAGGGATCCGACTCCACGAAGTCATCCATTCGCTTATTCATGTATCCCGTCCACTCGGAAAACTTTCGTTGGGGGGACACCATGTGCCAGACTCTGCTAAGCTAAAATCCTTTCTTGAATGAGTAGCGTTTGCTGTTGGTTTTGGGCCCATGATGGTGGTCATCGCCATCCCACCACCATCATCTTCGTCATTATTCGTGCAGTGCCGGAAGCCCGTGAAGGCCACCTGGGGACCTTGGGCAAGTCATCCCCACGTCTGCACACTTATTTTTCCTACCGCGGGGAGAGACGATGACATTTATGAAGCAGTTTCACCTATACGTCCTGGCGAGTTGTTCTAATAATTGACCTTTCTATCTTGGGGCCATAGTATCTAAGTTACCTGAGTCACGGGGGTCAGGGTGGGGGACATTTGGGCTTGCATCAGAGATGCAACTCCATTCCCTACTTTGGCAATATTTTCCCACTGAGAGTTTAATCCTCAGAACTCTATGAGACCCTTAGGATGCTAATGGACAAGTGAACGGCTGCAGTGCATTAAATCCTCATATTTCTCCTAAGAACTTGAGCTGGGTAGCCACCAGTTTTTTTGTTTTGTTTTGTTTTTGTTTGTTTATTTGTTTGTTTGTTTTTCCTGAGCTCAATGGTGCTTAATTTTTATTTGGGGAGACATAATAAAGAAGCAAATAAATCTTTTTTTAATAATAAATTTATTTTTTATTGGTTCAATTTGCCAACGTACAGAATAACACCCAGTACTCACCAGTTTTTAGCTTTTCACATCATCTTCCCAAATATATCACGATAAGACAGAAACTGCTTAGGAGCTAACAAGATGCTGACCACAATTCCATGCATTTAGAGAGAGTCCACTGATGACACCAGAGAGATTGGATAGTTAACTTTTGCAATATTTTCCAAAGACCTGTAAGAAGGTCTGACACCTTAAAAGACAAATGAGGAAAAAGAAGGATTTGCCTGTGCTAAAATTTTGGCAAAGAAACAACTGGAAGCTATCTCTGAGCCCATCCAACAACCGCCTTCCATCTGACCCTCGCCAAGGACTCCCTATATCTCCTTGGCACCTTGACTTCCTTCCAAGTATCTCTAGGACTTCCCTTCATTCCCCGAGTGGGCCCGTTGTCACCAGGAAGGTGTCAGCGTGATGCACTGGTTTCCTTGGGTGGTTGTAACAAATCACTACACACTGGGTGGCTTAACACAGCAGAAATTTATTCTCTCAAGTCTTAAGGACCAGAGCAGGACATGAAGGCGTCAGTAGGGACACGTCGTCTTTGATCCCTTGAGGGAAGAATCGTTCCTTGCTTTTCTAGCTTCTGGTGGTTGCCAGCAATTCTGGGAATTCCTTGGATCATCGCTGCATCTCCAGTTTCTGCCCAGGCTTCACATGGTCATGCTCCCTCTGGGTAATCTCTTACCCAAACTCCCTTCTCCTTGAAGGACCAGTTGTTAGAATTGGGGCCCATTCCAACCCAGCATGTGACCTCATCTTGACTACATCTGTAAAGACCCTATTTCCAAATAAGGTCACATTCGCAGGTACCAGGGGTTACGACTTCGATACATCATTTTGGAGAACACAGTCAACCCACAAAAATACCCCAACTCTGAATCTTCTAATCTGAGAAAAACCCCACAGACAGCATATAAACATGAGCCAGCACTTAGAACTCGCTGGGCCTCCCCCGTGAAACTGGAAGGACTCCTGTTTTCCTCAAAAGGCTTGTTTTAAGTTATAATGAAACTATGTTCTTCCTCCTTTCCCCCTTATTTCCTTCACTTCTTCCTTCTTTTTCTTCCCCTTCCTTTTCCCCTTCCTCTTTCTTTCCTTCATCTCTTCCTTTCCTCATTCTTCATAAATAGCTCTGAGTACTTACTATGTGTAACCCAGTGTCGGTGCCATGGAAGATAGAAAGATAAAGTGAGAGCCCCACGTTCAAAAAATTTGGATGTTGTAGGAAGATTCAACTGTACGTAAAAATCATCATGCGAGGCAGAAGGTGGTAATCACCATCACAAAGTCATAGACACAGGGACACAAAAACACGGAGAAAATAGTTCAACTCCTACTGGGGAGAATCAAGCAAGACCTGAGACCTTGATCTTGAGTGAGATCTAGGATTTGGATTTTCAGAGATTAGAAAAAGAATTTCCAGTTGAGCTGGGGGAGCAAAGATACAGAGACAAGAAAACATACGATGTATATACATTTCTCACTGTGTCAGGACCCACGTGCGTCATTGCTACAGATACATTTAAAAAGCTTTAATGAAGAAAAAAAAAGCTTTAATGGAGGGGCCCCCGGGGGCTCAGTGGTTGAGCGTCTGCCTTCGGCCCAGGCCGTGACCCCGGGGGCCCGGGATCGAGTCCCACGTCGGGCTCCCCACGGGAGCCTGCTTCTCCCTCTGCCTGTGTCTCTGCCTCTCTCTCTGTGTCTGTCTCATAAATAAATAAATAAAATCTTTAAAAAAAGAGAGAGAGAGATTGGAAATGAAGGCACCAAAAAGCTAACTACCAGTGATCATCTCTGGGAGGCAAAAATTTCCTTTGTCCTTTTATACGTTTTTCTCATTCCCTTCTAGCTCATGCATTATTTTTAATTAGGAAGAAAAAAGCTTTTTGTCTGGAAAGAATTTCAAATCACCTCAAAATAGTCATCAACAGAAAAAAAAAAAAAAAAAAAAAGAAATCCTATCTTTCCAGATACAAAATGAGACTTGACGGAGCCGCCTCCCATCACGCAGCTATGACAGGGAGGAAGAGAGTGACCCTGAGGGGCAGCCCATCAATCAGTCGGTTCCTGCAGATGCGGCCTTTCAGGCTCTTCTTAAATGCAGAGCGGATTTAGGGTTTTCCCTTTAGGTGAGCAATGTCTGCCCTCTGCTGGTGATTCAAAAGTCATCAAAAGCGAGAGTTTCCCTTTCCCATCTTTGGAAGACAAAGTGATAAAGAGACAAGGTAGGTAGAACTCATCATTCGGATCTCAGAGGCGTCCATCCTGCTACTCTGGCCAGGTTTTCAAGTGAGTTAAGCACACTTCCTCATCAGAGAGATAAATTATTTGTTTGGGACCTGGAGCAAAGCCTGACCTCAGGCTGACTCCAAAGCATCTGTCCCCAGGTCAGAGCAATCAACTGGCAGAAAGGAGGGTAGCGGGAGCGGCCCCCGGGCAGCACCTGGGAGCGGGGTTTGCACAAAGTAACCTGCCCTGAGGGAATCAGAGGCGTCTCCCAATTCAAGAGAGTCGATGATGATTGTTTCTGAATTAGGCTGAATGGAGGGATAAGTTGAAACCACCATTTCTTGACTTCAACACTATGAGCTTTCCAGACTGTCTAGTTTGTGCTTATGGGACCGTCCCGTGTGTTGTAGATGCTTAGCGCCATCCCTCGCCTCTGCCCCGTAGATGCCAGCAGCATCCCCAGGCGCAGTGTGACAACCAAAATTATCTCCAGACATTGAGAAGTCCCCCAGGTGCCCTGCAGAGAGAGGGAGCAAAACCGCCCCCCTCTGAGGACCACTGCTTTAGATTAGACCGGCTTCTTTTCAAAACCATCACTCAGGGATCCCTAGGTGGCGCAGCGGTTTGGCGCCTGCCTTCGGCCTAGGGCGCGATCCTGGAGACCCGGGATCGAATCCCACATCGGGCTCCCAGTGCATGGAGCCTGCTTCTCCCTCTACCTGTGTCTCTGCCTCTCTCTCTCTCTCTCTCTCTCTGTGACTATCATAAGTAAATTAAAAAAAAAAAAAAAAAACCATCACTCAGGGGGTGGGGGTGACTGGGGGACGGGCACTGAGGGGGGCACTTGACGGGATGAGCACTGGGTGTTATTCTGTATGTTGGCAAATTGAACACCAATAAAAAATAAATTTATGGGCCTTGCTGAGGGTTTTTGCATCTGAGTTCATCGGGGATGTGGGTCTGTGGTTCTGCTTTTTGGTGGGGTCTTTGTCTGGTTTTGGAATCAAAGTAATTGTATACATGAACCCCATCTTCTTTATCCATTCATCTTTCGATGGACACTGAGGCTCCTCCCACAGTTTGGCTATTGTGGACATTGCGGCTGGAAACATCGGGGTGCAGGTGTCACGGGTCCCGGTGTTTCACTGCATCTGTGTCTTTGGGGTAAATCCCCAACCGTGCAATTGCTGGGTCGTAGGGCAGGTCTATTTTTGACTCTTTGAGGAACCTCAAACTAGCAAAACTGCAACGGGAAGAAATAGAAAACCTGAACAGGACAATAACCTGAGAGAAAATTGAAGCAGTCACCAAATATCCCCCAAGATATTGGGAGAAGTCCAGGGCCAAATGGCTTCCCAGGGGAATCCTATCAAACGTTTAAAGAAGAAATAATACCTATTCTACTAAAGCTGCTCCGAAGGATAGAAAGGGATGGAATACTTCCAAACTTGTTTTCTGAGGCCAGCATTACTTTGATTCCGGGGCCAGACGGGGACCCTACCAAAAAGGAGAATTATAGACCCATGTCCCTGATGAGCTCAGATGCAAAAATTCTCAGCAAGGCACTGGAACAGGATCAAACAGACCTTAAGAAGATTATTCACGAGAGGCGGGGCAAGATGGCGGGAGAGCAGGGTCCCCAAGTCACCTGTCCCCACCAAATTACCTAGATAACCTTCGAATCATCCTGAAAACCTAAGAATTCAGCCTGAGATTTAAAGAGGGAACAGATCCCTGGGTGGCGCAGGGGTTTGGCGCCTGCCTTTGGCCCAGGGCGCGATCCTGGAGACCCGGGATCGAATCCCACATCGGGCTCCCGGTGCATGGAGCCTGCTTCTCCCTCTGCCTGTGTCTCTGCGCCTCTCTCTCTTTCTCTCTCTGTGACTATCATAAATAAATAAACATTTAAAAAATAAATAAATAAAGAGGGAACAGCTGGAATGCTACAGTGAGAAGAGTTCAGGCTTCTATCAAGATTTTATTTACATATTCATGAGAGACACAAAGAGAAAGGCCGAGACAGAGGGAGAGGCACACTCCATGTGGGAAGCCGGATCTGGGACTCAATCCTAGGACCCCTGGATCACGACCTGAGCTGAATGCAGAAGCTCAACTGCCTAGCCACCCAGGTGCCCTGTTGGAAGGCATGCCAAGCATGGTCTCCACAGGACCTTGGGATGATGCCGACCCACACTGTGGAAGGTCACGGACAATCAGAGCTTTCTGCAGAGCACAAGGGGGCCCAGGAAGCTGCAGGGAACTGCTGACCTGATGCTTGGGGTGACACCTCCCAACAAACGGCTGGCGCCGAGATGGTGGTGGATGGCCTGCCAGCGAGTGTTCCTGAGAGCTTGGGGCAGACCGAAGGTTCCTCTTAGATTCCACAAGCACAACACCAAAGTGAAAAAGCAATGAACTGGACTTCATCAAAATTAAAAACTTACGCCAGCAAAAGTGTGACCAAACAAAAAAAATAAAATAAAATAAATAAATAAATTTATGAATTAGAAGAAAAATAAATAAATATGAGAACAGAGCAAAGCAGCCAAAAATGTAAAAAGGAATTTAATTCAGGCAAGAAAGAAACCAATAAAAATATCAGTAAATTAAAAAAAAAAAAACCATCACTCATATTGTGCACAAACAGCAAGGTTGGTGAGGACAGAGCGCCGGGAGCTCAAGGCTCTGCATCACCCTGGGCCAAGCCCCTGACCTCCTTGGACTTGGTTCTATCAATGTAATACACTGTTATCATGACTTTTAATTTGCAAGACTGCTTTTTGTTTCGTTAACAAAAACTCACCAATTTAGGCTGGTGGCCTGTGGTAAGGCCAGCGGGTGGACAGGTCAGAACGTGACATTACTGATCCGAGCATAAAGCGCCATTCAGATGTGCCTCTGTGACCAAATAAATGATGACTCTTTGGAAGATGGCACTTTAGGAAAGACCAAATAGAGGCCGACAACTCGATTCACATTTCTGAGATTCAAAAAACTCTGAAAACGTTTTTTCCTTCCTTTCCCTTCCCTTCCCTTCCCTTCCCTTCCCTTCCCTTCCCTTCCCTTCCCTTCCCTTCCCTTCCCTTCCCTTCCCTTCCCTTCCCTTCCCTTCCCTCCCTCCCTTCCTTCCTTCCTTTCTATTTCTTTCTTTCTTTCTTTCTTCCTTTCTTCCTTCCTCTCTTCCTTTCTTCCTTTCTTCCCTTGTAATGCATTTGACATCAAAATCTATATGGTGGCAAAACCTGCCCTGACCTGAATGAGGTTACTTATAATCTTCATTGATCCTACTGATTGTGAATATTCACATTTTTCTGCACAAATTTCAATGGGTTTGGTCAAGGGGTGCTTCCCCAGACTGTGCTGGGGGCATTAGGTTATATGCAACACCCTTTACCTCTCTATATCCCAGAACAATCTGAAAGCCAAGATCACTTATGGCCCCAAGGGTCTGGATAAGGGACCGTGGACCTTGCACATGGAAACTTGCAGGGAAACAAGCAAGACAGAAGCTAATGTTTCTCCTCAGAAGCATTAATTCTCGGGGGTGTCTTGAAGCGTGCCAGGCAGACCGAGAGCATGAGCTCTGTGGGGAAGGACGGATATGTGAGAGGGCATGAAGGGTGTGAATTTTGTCCTTTGATCAGCAGAAGTCGCCTGTCCAGAGACCCTGCTCACTATGTTCATTCATCGCCCGGGGAGGAGCAGACAACGCCTTCCTTCCCACAGGCTCCTGGTCGCAGATGTGGCCCAGTCTCCCTCTGCAGCCACCAGCCCCTTGAGGCAGCCCCTGCTGGAAATGGTGTCCGCCTCTGGTTCCGTGCAGCAGGGACCCGCTTCAGCTCACCGAGGTGGACAGCCCCGGTCCACACTGTATTCGTGCTCATCCAGCCCAGCAACCTGGACCAAGATAAACAGCTCCTCCGTCCTTGGGACCTAGGCTCTCCTCTGAGTGTCTGTAGGAATTGAAGGGGATGCTTTCATCTGTGTCCAATGTGCAAGAGATTGTATCAAGACACAGATTAATCTGCCCAGAAAATGAGAAATTTATGGTAAATTCAAGTTTTGCAACCCCTAAAGGGGTTTCTGCTTTAAAAAATTTTAGTTGAAACCGGAGCTCGCTGTCTCACTACCACCAACTTCAATCTCTCAGCCTTCAAAGGACTCGTTGCCTCCTTGACATGGTGCTTTACTCTCAGTTCTTTATTTGAAAATAATACATGTCGGGGGCGCCTGGGTGGCTCAGTTGGTGACGCATCGACCTTCAGCTCAGGTCATGATCTCAGGGTCCTGGGATGGAGCTCCGTGTCAGTCTTCCTGCTGTGCCTGCTTGTGCTCGCTCTCTCTCTCTCTGTCAAATACATAAATAAATTCTTAAAAAAAGAAAAAGGAAAAGAAAATATATGTTGAATCAATATTATGTGTTAAATGCTCTTCCGGGTGATGAGAATATACAGAAAAGTCATGGACCAAGAGGGGAGACATGGTAGACAACAGGCGACCCCGAGCACTTTGTGAACAAAAGTGATCTTTCATCTCCCCTAAGTTTGTGGACTAAAAGTTTGTGGTCAGCGAGGGGGGGCCTGCGGGCCAGCTGCACAGGCGTGTGATGACCCGGCCCGTCCTGCTTTCTGCGGCAGCCGCGGGTTTGCCCTCAGCGCAGAGCCCGGCGACTCACGCAGCCCGCGACACTCGCCATATGGCCCCCAAGGAACAGGCTTCTCGATGCCTGGAGCTGCGGACAGGTGAAGGGCTGCAGCAGGGGAGCTGTGAGAGGAGATAAAGGCAGTGGCTGGCTCCAGCCCCTGAAAAGAGCAGCAAAGTGCAACGTTTAAGTAGGCATCCGGTCCAGCGGCCTCTCACAGAAAGTCCAATTTTAGGCTTAAACAGAATAAAGGTTTCATTTGTCCCACATAAAAGACACCAAGAGCTGGGCCAGTCCCATCGGGGGCCTCGTCCCCCTTCCCTCTCTGCTCCCCACCATCCTCAGCAGCAGAGCATCCTCCTCCACGTGGCCCCTGTCCAGCGTGGCTCGTGGCGCTCTGTCACATGCCTGTGACCCAGACCGAGAGAGGGGAGGCAAGCAACCTGCAGCAATTCAACCCCCTTCGGGAAAATGTTGGAACCCCCCGTCTACGCTGCCGCTGCCGACCCACTGGCTGCCCGTCGCTATGAGGACGATGGCAATGTGGTCTCCCTCGGCACCCTTCTCTGAAGCCTTCGCGTTTTTCCCACTGAATCATCCACAGAAAGGTGGTTAGAAGCTAACGTGCTCCCGGCTGGGACGCCGGGCCTTGTACTGAATTTCCAAATGGACATTCTGAACAGTGCTCACGTAAGAAATGGGAAAATCCCTTCCCTCTTCTTGCTGTTAATGTACTTGTTCATTTCTCCAATATTGTGGGGCCTCTGCTGTGTCCTGGACACCATGCTCGCCCCTGAAGCCTTCTGGCTTTCTTTTCTTTCCTTTTATATATATCAGCATTTTTTTTATTTCAGAAAACAGTGGAACAGAAGGAAACTTTTAAGATTATCATCTAAAACAGTGAATTATTCCATGATTAATAGAGGTGAGTTTATTTTCCTTTATATATAAGTGTGTAACTGCTACCAGATGGTATATGTCTTCAGATAGTTTGTCCAAATCATTCGGGTTAAAGTGGCTTTGTGTTATTGTGAATATAAAGGGAATTTAAGATTTAAAAAAAAAAAATATTTTTACTTATTCATGAGAGACAGAGAGAGAGAGGCAGGGACCCAGGCAGAGGGAGAAGCAGGCTCCATGCAGGGAGCCCGACGTGGGACTCGATCCCAAGACCCCAGGGTCACGCCCTGGGCTGAAGGCAGATGCTCAACCACTGAGCACCCCCAGGCGTCCCGAATTTAAGGCTTATAAAGGTGCTCACACACTATAACTATTTGTTAATGTTTCTCTCTCCCCCAGCAGACTATCTACTCTTTAAGAACTTCTTCATATTTGCTGACTACAGGTGCTTAATAGATGTTTAATGGAGGAATAAAAGAATGATCTTCCAACCTTCTGGCTGAGGATTCTCTGCCTTTATAACTGAGCTTGGTGACTGTTCCCTGTTCCCTTGAGACAGATGACAGAGATGCAGGTAATACTTAGATATGTGCAGGGTTTTACAATTTTTAAGTCTCTCACATACGTTAAAAAATAATGTTAAAGTTAAATTAATCCAAAAAAAACACACCTTGGTGTATAGTGAATTTCCCTTTTACACTGAATGAAATTAGGAGAAGTCATCTCCTCCCTTCTAACAAGTCCACGAAATATTAGTCCTTAAATGCAGGGTTTGAAAGTGTGTATTTCAGGTGGGAGATGAAGCATCACTACCTGTTTCAACTGAAGAAAAACCAAGTGAAGAGTTTAAACAGCATCAAAGGCAATGCAAGTTGCAACTTGTAAAATATGTGAAGCAGTAGAATGCTTTCCGAAAAGAGGTGCAACACCACAGAAACAGTCCCTCCGAAATAACTCCGCTCACGGAGTAAGGGTCTATACTCCTGCAGAAAACCTGCTGGGGGACGCCTGGGTGGCTCAATGGTTGAGCCTCTGCCTTTGGCTCGGGTCGTGATCCCGGGGTCTTGGGATCGAGTCCCGCATCAGGCTCCGTGCATGGAGCCTGCTTCTCCCTCTGCCTGTGTCTCTTCTTCTCTCTGTGTCTCTCATGGGTAAATAAATAAACAAAATTTATAAGAGAGAGAGAGAGAGAGAAATCAAAGAGAAAGAAAAAAGAAAAAAAAAAACAAACCTGGAGCCACCAGAGGGTGCTCCACCAAAATCTAGAGGAACTGCGTCCATGAGCTTCCTATAGAGCACTCAGATTTTGCGGACTACCACGGGCCAGGCTCAAAGCTATCGCGGTTGCTTTCCCGACCAATTCTCCGTGAGCTGCTCGGTGGAAAAGCACTGTGTCTTCAGCCCTAGATTTCCAGATTGGGAGACCATTTCTTCCAGCCACTTGGGATTGCTGTTGCCTCATCCTGGAGTTCTATGTCAACTATAATCCCCTGCAGTAGTGAAACCTGTCCTGTTCTTGCATCTGCTCAGGAATACAGAAATTTATATATGGTTAATTAATGTTTCCCACTTCTCTCAAGTACACTGATGATGAATAAATCAGAACAATATGAGAATATATGAGGCTGTAACATTTAATTTAGCAATTAATAATTAAGATTAAGAGAACTGTTTGTCATTTAGAAACACCAGGATTAATCCTTTTAATTACCATCTGGATTTCTTTTAAATTATCTGATTTGTTTAATCCTTGTTTACTTTCATTTAGAAGCCCTCAAATTTCCCTAATTTTGCACACCAGATACTCAGCTAATCGCCTTAGTAGAAAACAAAACAAAATATGAAGGAATTTAGCACTGGAACCGCTCTAGTGGTGGAGAAAGCATGGAGAATGGGAGAGACCTACCTCTTGATCCACGTTAGCCGCCTACTTCCTGCAGGACCCGGGGCAAGTCGCTTCCTGTCCCTCAGTTTCATCCCCTTTCTTTATAAAGGGAGAGAGCGTGGATCACAGCAGGGGATTTTACTTTTAAGTGAACCCATTCTTCTGTAATGGAAAGAGAATATTCTATCAATATCCTGGCTCTAGAAAGATGGCAGGTGGGTCCCATTTGATTTCACCCAAGTGCTGAAGGTTCTTCCTTCCTCACTGCACCACCTCTGCAGGTCTCCAGAAATATGTCCCCTCATCGGTTGTCAGAATGCGAGTCATGCATGTGGGACACATGTTCCTATTCAAGTTGTGTACATGGACTAAGAGTCATGGGACCTGTCCCAAATATGCTCATTTACATGTTTTGGAAGGTAAATAGTGGATTAAGTGAGGGATTTATTTCTTTCATTTAACAAGGAAACTGAGTACAAGGCAAGCCAGCTCTAGTGTGGCCAAGGACTGGGCTCCTTCTACATCCCTGCCCCGCCGTCCTTAGCAAATGGTCACAGAGTATCTGGACATTTGCAGGCAACATGTCTCCATTTTAGGCAGAAAAGTGAGAGAAAGGAGAGGGCAAAGGGTTCATGCCAGCTGGTTTTCTCTAAGGCTTTCCTGGAAGCCTCATCCAGTGGAACATGGAAGCCTTTCATTCATATCTCATTGACTAAGAAACTGTCCACGTGGCCTTGAAGGAAGCCTAGGAATTTTTTTTGATAAACACATCACGACCCTGAACCAAGCTGGATATATAAAAGCAAGAGGAAAGAGGTGAATGGAAATTGAGTAGGCCACTAGCTATAGGTGCCACAGGAAGGAGACAGTATTGGCACACAGATGGAGGTCCTCACGCTATTCATTAGATGACATGCAGATAGTTGTCTAAGAGGAAGTCCTCACCAGACATCAAGAAATCCATTTCCAAGCTCCTCCTTGAAGGGGACATAGTGCTCACACCAATGGAGACTTGGCTTCCTTTGACATCCAGCATAGGTGAGCCATTCATCAATGGCTTAGGACTCACCCAGGCCCAATGACCTCCCTGCCTATTCATTCCCCTGATACCTTTTCCTTGCTCCCATCTCTGAGAGTCTTTCCCAAGGCAGGAATCTTTGCCTTTCTTCGCTTCCCAAATCCCTATCCTACGCACAGAAATCTGCCTTTTCGGAAACCCAGATTTTTAAAATTTACAACCCAAGAATGCCTTCCCGTTTTGTCCCTCTGACTTCTCTGAGTCGTCTTTCTCCTAAGGCAATGGACACAGAAAGCCATGCTCACTGAATGGGTCAAGGACCCAAGGGTACAAGGAAATACCAGATGCAAAAACAATTTAAGTTTTAAAAAATCATTCCTCTGCTCATCATGGGAAATCTTACCCTTAAACCCAAAATGTAAAAGAGGTAAAAATTAGAGCCAATATGATTAAGGGGTGGATGGGATATGGGAGGACCTCAAGGCCTTCCTCATGAGGCCTGAGAGAAGTCAGTCAGGGAAAGCTTGAAGATTCACCAAATTGTAAAATCTCTACAGAATCTTCCATCTTGAATGTTCTACAATTCCATTTTAAGGGGCAAACTTTTAGTCCATTTTCCTAAAACTTGAGAATAATCCCACATAATAAATGTGACAGATGAAGTAAACAGTAATTAAGGTGGACATGGTCCCAGCCTTTCCTTGACCCTGACCCTACTCCTTGGCCCATTTCCAGCTTTCCAGCTTCCCCACACTCTAAGCAGGGCTTTGTGATGAGGAACCAACATGGAAGAATGAGAAACAAGAGACGCCAGGTCACAAAGTTAAACATAGAAATAATATATGACCCCTCCCAAAAAAAAAGAAAGAAGAAAAAAAAGAAATAATATATAAGCCAGCAATTGCATACCTAGGATTATACCCAAAAGAATTTTAAAAAGATACTCAGATGTGCACTTGTACCTTCATGTTCACACTAGCACTAGTCACATTAGCCAAAGGTTAAAAAAAAATAAAATAAAATAAACAACCAAATGTCCATCAACAGATAAAGGGATAAACAAATCGCGGTAAATACATACAGCGGACCGTCATTCAGCCATCCAAATCGTGCTGGATGAACCTCGAAAACAGCATGGGCATTGGAAGAAACCAAACATAAAAGGCCACATAGTGTGCGATGTCACTGAGGTAAGATGCCAGAGTAGGTGAATCACAGATACGGAAGCAGGTGGATGGGTGGTTGCCAGGCGCGGGGGAGGAGGATGGGGAGCGACTGCGTCACAGGTCAGGGTTTTCTCTTGGAAGGACGAAATGTTGGGGGACTAGATGTCATGGCTGCACTATCATGAGGTCATTAGATGCCACGGAGTTGTTCCCTTTAAAGTGGTTCATTTTATGTTTTGTGAATTTCACTTCCCTTTTTTAAAAATCAGTTTTCTAAAAAAGAGGAGGTAGCACTACGGGAGCACTCACAGGGAGGGCGTCGGGGGCGGTGGCTGAGGAAGGAACACGTGGGGGAGCACCGTGGGCACTTGCGGCCCTTCCCTCCCCTGAGGTCCAAGGAGGGGACCCCGGCACGGCCACAGTTAACACAAGCTCTGCGAACAGACTACTTGGTTTTAACCCCACTCCTGATACATACACACCGTGACCTGGGCTGTAGATCTCAGTTTCCTCCTCTGTAAGGCGGAGACTGTGACCCCTAACTCACGGGAAGGGTTAAAATGGTGAATGAGTTCATCCACGTAGAGCTCTTCGAAGAGCATGGACCACTACAAGCTCGCAGTGAACATCACCCAATGTTCTTTAGCCTTTTGGACTCATGGACCTTCTTCTTTGGCCAGACCATTCCAGAAATGAGCTGTGTCAGTTGTGCTTTATAAGTCATGTACCAATGTTTCCCTACTCTATGATTTTTTTTTTAATGCAAACTGTAAATAGTACCACCTGCCCAGAAAGCTGTTTAGCTTCCTAGGGCTGATGTGACAAAGTAGCACCATCTGGTTGGCCTAGAATAACAGAAACCTACTCCCTCACAGTTCTGGAGGCTAGAAGTCAGAAAGCAAGGCATCGGCAGGGCCATGTTCCTTCCAAAGACTCTAGGGGATGATCTTTCCGCACTTCCAGGTTCTGGTGGCCCCAGGCTTTCCTTGGCTTGTGACAGCACGACTCCTGTCTTGCCTGGGTCTTCACATGGCCGACTTCCTGTGTGTCTTCATATCAACTTCCTTTTCTATGTGTGTGTGTGTCCAAAATCCCCCCTTCTCCTAAGGACACCAGTCACATCGCAATAGGGCTCGCCCTCCTCCACTATGACCTCATCTTAACTAATTTCATCTGCAATGACCTTATTTCCAAATAAGGTCATTCTGAGGTTCTGAGGATTGGAACTTCAGTATATTACCTTGGGTTGCACAATCCAACCCATAACAAATCACTGTCGCTCTCCTGATGTGTTCATAAGCTCCACTGCCTTCCTTCTGTGGTCCATCCCAGGCCAGTTAGCTGCCGGAACAATCTTGAAGGAGCAAACGCTTTCCTCCTGCAGGCATATCTCCTATTTGATACACTGCACTTTGTACACTCTCTACAACGATTGGTCACGTTTGGCTCCTCTGCTAGTTCACAAACTCCCTAAGTGTTGGGACTGTATCATGTTCAACTCTGAAGAGTAGAAAAGTACCAACCAGAAGAGTACCTAGTGCCTGCATGGAAGCTTCAGCAGTTGAGGAAAGAAAGGAAGAAAGAAAAGAAGGAAAACAAGATTCAAATGTCCACTGGCTCAGCAGCCCCCACCTCCAAGTGACACCAGGCCCTCAGCTCCCCCCGCCCCTTCTCTGTTCCACCTTCTGTTTGTCCCAGTGCCCCCCTACTTTGCCTCCATCCAGGCTCTGCCCTGGACTGCCAATGGCTACTCTGACCGCAGACTGGAGGTAAAAGCTCTCTGTGATTCCTAAAAGACATGAACTTCTTCTGACCACTACAACCAAGACTGTGATGGCCTTAGAGTCCCATCACCCTCCCTCACCAGGCCAGGACATGGAGGACACGGCTCCTCCCCTGATTACCAACAGTTCAGCCTAACGCCCGCATAAGGAATAGTTCTAAGCTCTATGAGCACTTGCTGGAGGCCGGGCGATCACATTCCGTTCCATTCTCCTCACCTGGGTCGGCTCACTGACAACTCACAGTAACCCAATGTGGTAGGAACTATTTATTGTTAACTCTACAGATGAGGAAACTGAGGCTTCGAGAAGTTGAATATCTTGGCCGCAGTCATAGCTGGTGAGCGTGGGGCCAAAATTTGACTCCAGGCAACCTAATGGCAAAAACATCCAAAACTTGGCAGTGGACAAAAAGGTGGCTGGCTGCCTTGTCAGTGTCATCCTGAACATGGTACAGACCCGCTCCACAATTATCCTGTCCTCCGGGGGTTTACTAGTGACTCACTCTTTACCACCGATTAGGGTCTACTACAACTTTGTGCGGGTAGATGTTAACTTGTACAAAGCTGAGAGTGACCTAAACCGTCCCTGACCCACAGCAACGCAAGAGAGCTTCTCTCCAGTTGGAAAAGTTAACTCCAAAGGGGACAGCTCTAGCATCCCCTGGGAGACTAGCCCGTTTCCAACTACTGCAGCCAGTCGATTCCAGCATCCTCTTTCAGTGACTATAAATCCTTCCATCTCAGCTGTAATCCTTTGAAGCAGGTTTACCACCCTGCTAGTTCCCTCATTAATGAGTTGATTAAATCTGTGACACATGTTCATTCTATACTTATATGAGAGTTGTGTTTATAATACACTGAAATTTTTACCTGGCACACCAAAGCCCCCAGTTTTACCCACTACACTAGAATGAATGAATGAACATTAAATCAGAAGATACATGTTCAACCTAAAAAAACTAAAAAACGAATGATAAAATAATTAAAAAAACGGTTTAAGAGAAAAGAAGATATATGGTGATTATGTTTAGTAAGGGGGTACAAACCGCAGTCAGAGCCCACTAGTCCCTGAAAGAGCAATGAGTAAACTGCTACAAAAGAGTATTGTTGGGGATCCCTGGGTGGCCCAGCGGTTTAGCGCCTGCCTTTGGCCCAGGGCGCGATCCTGGAGACCCGGAATCGAATCCCACATCGGGCTCCCGGTGCATGGAGCCTGCTTCTCCCTCCTCCTGTGTCTGCCTCTCTCTCTCTCTCTCTCTCTCTCTCTCTCTCTCTCTCTCTGCCTATCATAAATAAATAAATAAAAAATTTTTTAAAGTATTGTTGTACAAAGGAGTATTGCCGGCCTACTGTTCTCCATGTGCTAATTCCCCACAAAAACTGACTCTAGCCAGGACAGAGGCTGCTCGAGAATCCTGGCTGTTGGTTGCTTTGGGAACTTGGTGAAAGTGAGACAGACCTTTGGGACGAAGATTGGACCTTACCAAAGAGCCAGCCACTCCCAGGAGACTGATCTATGTGTCTCTTAAAGGGTGTGACCTCCTGGGGATTCTGCGAAGGGCAACAGATCCGTTGTACCAATAGCCCGGTTCAGCGCACACCAAGTACCCCAACTCAAGTCCACTAAGAGAAATTCATAAATGAAATAACTACGACACGGCGCATCATTGGAATGCATTGTCACTTGCAATATAGAAGCTGCTTAGTAAATATTTAACAAGTCAAAAACTTGCCCCCGATGCAGAGAAATCACTTCTGCGAAAAATAAAACCAAGCTGAACCAATTCCATTGAACATCTTTCAAAGCTATTAAAGTTATTTTCTTTATTTGGGGAAGGATTATGACACACATACTTAGTTCCAAGTCACTGCTAATAACTTGCTAATGGTGTCAATGGAGTTCTTAATTATACAAGAAAGACCATGAATGACCTATTTTTCAAGTGTTCAAAAATGGAAACATACATTAAAAACCCATTGCATTTTTCTGTGTTTCTTTTCTGGGGTCGTCATGAGCATTTACAGTTTCTATTTGTGAAAGGATTCCACGAGCACACCATTGGGTAAGGGCACCCCGAGGCAGTTTTAAGGGTCCGCGTGATCCAATATCGATAGGCTTCCCGAAATGAGGCACGAATGAGGAACATACTGACTTTTTCGAGGCATTCTTCTGAGTAGTGGGGATACAGCAGTAAACAAAACGCACGACGTGTCTTGCCATCTTGGAGTTCAGGTGCTACTAGGGAAAAACAAGACATGGAAAAATAAAACAGCAATGCACACAGTAAGATAGAGGGTGATGCATGCTGTGGAGAAGGAGCGGGGAAGAGGGAATCCCAGGCGGGGATTGGGAAGGAGCTTGGGATTGCAAATAGGATGGTCGAGGATGGCCTCACCAAGTACAGGCTTTAAGGACATGAGAGAGTCAGTGATAAGGTATCTGGGGAGAGCACATTCTAGGAAAAGAGCAAGGACGGCAGGCACCCAGAGGCAGCAGTGCAGCTGGTGTGTGTGCGGGGATAGTGAGAAAGTCCCTGGAGCCAATGGTATGAGTGAGGGAAAAGTTGTGAGGACTGGGATAGAGGGGGCGAGTAGACGGGGTTCAGTTTGGGGTAGAGGGCTGATCTGACCCCTGGGGGTCTTCCCAGGATCACCGGGCCGTGGATCCACAGGTTGAGAGGGGTCGGGGCAAAACACGAAGATGAGTTCCATCCCTGTGGCTGGAAACCGCTCTTCCCAACCTCCATCACCTCCAAAGGTCAGGCCACTTGAAAACGTGTCTGTCACCTTGTAGTGACCAGTTTTAATCCCTGCTCTGTGAGAACATCAAAAAGGAGAGACGGGAAAATGAAGCTGGACATGAGAGTTCTAGTTTCCCAGGAAACAAGGAAAAAATAAAATTGCAATCTGCATTTTTTGACAGAGAAATCGAGTGGACTCAAGTCTCCTTAGGAAGAAAAAAAGCTAATGTTAGTGAGTTAAAAATAACAATGCAATACAGAGTGTGCTGGAATAATTAGCCTTGGAAAGGGGTTGCCCCACTGATCTCATTACATTTCCTCAGATGACTTTCCCAAGCTGTGGCAGGTGAGTAATAGGAAGATGCTGGATGGCCAGGCACAATGGTCTGGTTTTAAAAACCTGTAATTTAATATTGAAATAAACGGCAGAGCCCCAAAACGTCAAGACCAATCAGATGATAGTTAAAGAAAGCGACATGCGCCCGTGTCCTGTAAATGGCTCTCTGGGGTGCAGCATCACGCCAGCCTTCGCCGTGAGTCACCACTGTGAGCCACGGCATCCGTGGACACCTGCCGGACGCATACGGGGGCAGTTTCCTACACGTTTAAATTGTACGACACTGTTCAGTTGTTTGTTTGTTTCCTCCACCGTTCACTTGGGATGCGGAAGGTTTGTAGAGCTGATTTCTGAACCGCACTGGGGAAGCCGAGGCCTTGCTGGGAAGGCGGACGCTTTGCTGCAGGTCAGCGCTTTTCTCACCCTGCCTGCTGACTTGCATGAACAAAACAGAAACCAATTCAAAATCTTCAGATGCCTCAAGAGCAGTTTTAATTTGGTTTTAGAGTTGTGGGCTGGCTTTCTCCCTCGCTTGTTAGCGTCAGATAAGCCAAATTTAAAACATTGCCAAGTAATGGAAAGTTACTTGAATCCTCTCTTATGACTGTTGCCTGTTTATACAACCATTAGGATCATTTTATGGCTGCCCACAAACTTTTTAAATGGAATGTCCCATGGCTCATTTTTTTTTTTTTTGTCCCGTGGCTCATTTTGAGCTATTTTTCTCATCCCCTTCATTGACCTCTACCCCTTTCTCTCATTCTATTGGAAGCTTGAACCCCAGTTCTGTAAATACATTAAAAATAAAAACCAATCCCCTTTGGAATGAGGTCATATTATGGAATTTATTCTCAGATTGCAGAGTAAACAATTCTTGTTTACTCTGATTATGGATAGAATTCATGTGTGGCCAAGCTTTAACTTCCTGGCATTCCTAGTGGCTCCCAGTGAGGAGCACTCAAGTTGTACTATTCCTTCCTCATCACAGCTGATTCGAGCTTTGGTCCTGCCTGTGCCTCAGGATAAACCATCCTCCCATCTCTTAACAGGTGGGCTGAACTCACCCATTTAGTGGCCACGAGCAGTCACCAAATAGGATACTCCTCTCTGCCCATAATACCATCTGACCCAACATCTCAACCTCAACTGACACTTCAGTGCTACCCAAGAATCTTTCTAGTGTGTCCTTTCATTAATTCAATTTATTTTACTGAGCATCTACTATGTACAAAGCCTTGGTCCACACACGAGAGACTGACTCAATGTTTACTGACAGCTCCATCTTCTGTTCCTCCTACGGCTATTCCTAACCTACACTGTTCCCCTGGAGCCTCCAGCCCCAACACCTCTCTTATTCCTATTGGCAGTGATGTACACAATTTTAGAGAAGGATTCCTTTAGCTTTCCCTGACATCCTGACATCTATATGCACATCAGCCCCTTATCTAGCTTTCCTTCCTTCTTCCCACCTCAGTAGAAAAAGTATAACATGGTTCCATCCATTTCTATTTCCTTAGGGGTCTTCACCAGCTTTCCCCTCTCTCTTATCTTTATTCTCATCCTTGCTGGTGGTTCTTTGTCTCTCTGTAGCCACTTCTAGAAAGAGGAATCTCCACATTCTATTGCCACTTTGTCATCTCAGCAGCATTAACATAATTGGTTACCAAATATGACTCTATGCCCTAGGTTCCTCCATATATGAGCAAAGCCCTACTGGATATATCACCACATGGATGCCCCAAGATACCTTAAACCTCGTATGCCTGGAACTGAACCCATCAACTAGGCCACACTACAAGAGTTTGGGTCTCACTTCCACCACTTCCTGCCCAAGTGACTCTGGGCAAGTTATTGAACCATTTTGCCCTTCAGTTTACTTGAAAACTGTAAAAAGTCTGAGACGTTACCTACTAACTTGCAAATAAGCAAGTTTGTCTGCCATAGTTTCACAGACCTTGGTAGAAGATATGAAACCCTTGGGTCAGAGATGAAGGAGAGCTCGTTACTGACAACAGTCACAGTAGCCAGGGTATCAGCATATATTGCTCTGGTTCCTGGAATCCCATTCCCCACAGGGAGATGCAAAAAGGGCCAGATTATATCTGCACATGCAGTGTCGTTACAGGAAAGCAGCTCTGAGTTTAGGGAAACTGCTTTCTGCTCCAAAGGGAGACGGTGTATCTCCCAAGGTTGTTTGCTTATATGTTCAATAAAATGAAAAATGTTATAATAGCTGACCCACCAGTTGTCATGGATATTAAATGTGTTTTAAAAATACTAAAGCCAAAAAAATAAATAAATAAAAAATAAAAATAAAAATACTAAAGCTCTTAGTATTTAGTATCTCTTAGGCACAGAATAAGCACTAATATTGTTTCATGGCCCTATTCTCCAATAGGTAAGTGGGTGAGGGTGTATCATTCACCTCTGTAAGCCCATACCAAGCAGTGTGCCTCATGCAGTAGTTTCAGGATGTCTGCTAATATTGGTTGTCAAATATCTGAAGGTCTTGCAATATCACATGTACTATTTTACATTTCAGGATAGACGAAATACTACGATGGTGGAAATCTTAAATACTGACTCATCTTAGGCTTAACAAGTAAATCATGGTGTTAATGCTAATTGTGGAAGCTGTCAAGTTAACCTGAGTTGTGTAGAAAAATATCACCTAATATGCTTCTCTTTAGAATGGATTTAATAATGTCTAAAGGCTTGTTTTATGTTCCATGGAAAGCATTGTTATTCCTTTAAATAAGTAGTAGGTTAACAGGGGCAACTTTAGACCAAAAAAAAAAAAAAAAATCCTTTGCCCTTATAATTAGTTTGACCTACAGCGCAGTAAATCTCCAATAAGTCCGAACACCCAAAGTTCAGTGGCTATTGTATTTTAACATGAAGCTTATCTAGTAAATAACGATTTACTGAGTATATTCCCTGTGCGGCGCCCTACCCTGCGTGGTCGGAATAGCCTATGCAGAGGAGAGAGCCAACACTCTTCTGATCCTGGAGGACTCACATTCAGGAGGGAAGGAAAGCACCAAAAACTCAAATGCGGAAGTGTTGAAAGAGTTGAGGAGATCCCAATACATAGCATTCTAAACCAATTAAGAAATAAGATTAAAAAAATAAAAATTAATTAATTAATTAATTAATTAAAAAATAAATAAGATAAAAGAGAGAGACCTGGGTGGCTCAGTGGCTGAGTATCTGCCTTCAGCTCAGGTCGTGATCCCGGGGTCCCAGGACCGAGTCCCCATCAGGCTCCCCGTGGGGAACCTGCTTCTCCCTCTGCCTGTGTCTCTGCCTCTCTCTGTGTCTCTCATGAATAAATAAATAAAATCTTTAAAATAAAAAAAAAGGAAAGAAATATAAAAGAATCTGCATGTGGAGACCAAAATATCACCTTTAGTACAGACCCAGCTGACACAGAGCGCCTGGCATCAGATATAGGAGCCAAGTGAGCTTTCCACGCACAGTGGCCCTGGAGACGTATCCGTGGAAGACAGGAGCGCAGACTCACCACGGCAGCACCCCCCACACCACAGGCCCCACAGCTTCTACGGGACTGAGAATGATTAGGGACCCGCTGCCGTGAGGCAGACGTCAACAGAGAAGACAGTAGGAGGTCTCTGCTGCCTGCCCAGTTGCTCCTTGGACTCACTTCTCAGCCCACTTCCCATTTGTAAGGTGGAGAAAGGAGTGAAGCCAAAGGCCAAGAGTGTTGGGGATAATGCCCTCCACTGAACATCAGAAGAGCAGAGAAAAATGTTCCCCTTAACAACGAAGCAGATGCTTTCGGGAAAAGTCAAAGTGTGGAGAACATCACATCAGGCGTATCAGAAAGGGTAGGAGGGGAAGGACCTTCCCCGTCCGGGATGTTCGATGAAGGCCTCTCCAAGGAGTGGCAGTTGAGTCGACCTCAGCCCACTGGGAGGACAATCTAAGCAAGGCTCTGAGATGGGAATAAATTGGGTGGGATCAGGGACCGAAGGAAGACCAGGGAGGGGCACCTGGGTGGTTCAGTCTGTTGAACACCTGACTCTTGGTTTCAGCTCAGGTCATGATCTCAGGGTCCTGGGATTGAGCCCCACATCGAGCTCTGAACACAGCTCAGAGTCAGCTTGAGATTCTCTCTCTCCCCCTCTGTGCCTCCACCTGGTCACATTAGGAAGGAAAAAGGAAAGGGACAGGGAAAGAGAGGAGAGTGGAGGAGAGAGGAGAGGAGAGGAGAAGGGAGGAGAGGAGAGGAGAGGGGAAGGGAGGGGAGGGAAGGGGAGGGGAGGGGAGGGGAGGGGAGGGGAGGGGAGGGGACGGAAGACCAGGGAGACTAGGGCAGTGAGGTCAGCTCAATAATGAATAATGCCCCCCAACGCAGATGCCCATATCCTAATCCCTGGGACCTGTGAACACATCACCCTAATGACAAAAGGGACTTTGCAGGTGTGATTAATCAAAGGCTCTTGAAATGGGGAGAGTGTCCTGAACGATCCAGCAGGGCCCACTGTAACCACAGGAGTTCCTATAAGAGGGAGGCAGGAGTGTCAGAGAGACAGAGAATAAGATGCTCCACTGCCCACTTTGGAGATGGAATCACGAGCCAAGGAATACAGTGGCCTCTGAGAGCTGGAAGAGACACAGACGTGGATTCTTACTTGGAGCTTCCAGCAAGAACACAGTCCTGCCAACACCTTGACTTCAGGGCCTCTAACCTCCAAAACCGTAGGAGAATAGATGTGGTGTTCAGGCCACTAAAGCTCGTGGTCAGTTGCTCCAGCAGCGATAGGAAACTAATAGGAAACAAGAGGGGGTGAGGAGGTGAGGCCCAAGAGTGTGGTAAGGGCCCAATTCTGTGGGCCCCTGTAGGTCTTAGCAGAGCTTGGGTTTTATTCTGGTTGCTATGGGAAGCCATGGGAGTGATAATAGAGGAGCGATAATTTCTAGCTTCTGTTCCCGTTGCTATGTAGACAAAGAGTGAAGGCCTGGAGACTAGCTGAGAGGCTATTGCTATAGTCTAGGGGTCTTGAACCAGGGCTGCAACATTGGGGACACGAAAGGTGATCAGATTTAGGATCTATTTTTAGAGGCAAAGATGAGAATACTGGTGGGTTGACCGAATCGTGAGGGGAAAAAAAGGCAAATCAAGCTGGCCTGCCTCCCTGCATGTGCATCTGCCTTAACTCATTCAAGCTCTGACGCCCACTTCGGGTCACTGACCCCTCCTCCCACAAGGTCACCGACCTGCTCGACCCCACCTAATGGCTATTGTTCTGCTTCTGAAAATGCTAAATATTGTTTCAAAGCTGTTTTTAAAAATATCCCGTGAAAAGGTAGGTGTCCCTTTTAAGAAGAGCTATTTATAAACGTAGCTGAGAGGGGACCGCTCTCCAACAACGAGTGGAATGTTCTCCTCTTAAAATTTAGCAACCTGCGAGAAGCTGGAGATGCAAGAATGGCTGAGAACAGAAATGTGTCCCTCTTTTTAGATAAAGTGGAAATTGAGTTCTTGTTGCTCAGGGAAACAAGCTTTTGTCGTCGTCCTAGCGAGCATGAGCTTCATTGTCTAATGTCTCTTTTTCTGCCTTGAAGAGATGTAGGGGAATCAGGGGCCCAGCAACCTTCAAGGCAATAAGGAAGCTAGAAGGATGAACTGAGGCTTACCTTTCAGAACCTGGGTAATGTCACCTACAGATGAGAGCCCAGGGGACTGGAGGGAGCAGAGGAGCCCCAAACTGGCCTGAATCCCAGAACCTTTCTCAGGAGGCCCCGACTCCAGGATAAGCCTTCAGAGTGAATAATGAAGATAAAGACTGGCTATGTCACCAGGGTTACTTTTGGGGAGGAGGGATGCCCCTCCAAGGGGATATTGCATTTCATTTTATTTATTTTTGCGTTTCATTTTATTTAAATTCAATTAATTAACATATAGTATATTATTAGTTTCAGGGTTACTTTAAATCAGAACTCACAGGTACTAAAGACTGGATCCAACTATTAGGAAAGTTACCAAATTGTACATAGGCACCTTCTTTTTTATGTTAGATACACGATGTGTGAACACGGTATCAGTAAACATTTCTGCCTTCAGCCATGATGGACTAGGTTATACTCAACCAACTATCTCGCCAAGAACCACTAGAAAAGTGGGATAGAATTCACCGTGAATCTGTTTGAAGGCATTCAAAAGCTAGCAAAAGGGTCAGGAATTGAGAGCCACAATCCTTAGTTTATGTTCCTTCCAGAAGCAGCTGCCAAGAGAATCATTTGAGTCTAAGGAAGTGATTAGAGGAAACATTAGTAGGGTAGTGGGGAACCGAGACAAGGAAGTGAAGGCAGCCCCAGAATGAGCAGTTGTCACGCAGTGATTATCTAAAGCTCGAGTCCATAAGGGAAATGTGGAATACCTTACGTCTCCGAGCTCCCTCCCAAACAGCGAGACAGCTGGAGTATAGACACTCCAACTATACTTTATTAGACCTTCATGACCCCATAATACCAAAAATCGACAATGATATTACAAGAAAGAAAAATTGTAGACCGATCTCTCTTGTGAACATAGCTACCAAAATCCAAAACAAAATATTATCACCCAAATCTAACTATAAGAGGATAATATATCACATCCAAGTTGAGTTTATTCCAAGCAGATAAGACTGGTTTCCATATGAAAATCAATCAGTGTAATTCATCCCACGAACAGAATAAAGGAGAAGATATGACCATTCATTAAAAATGTTATTTAATATTCAGTTTGGATATTAATTAACCATATTTTTATTTTTTAAAGGAGCAAAGAGCAAACAATACATGTTAATTTCCACTCAGCTAATTATGTGGCTCATTTTAAATCTTATAATTAGGTGAAAGTGTCCAGGGTAGAAGAGAGACTTACAGTAATTATAAGATCAAGCTTTAAGGGGCCTTGGGACATCTGGGGGGCTCAGTGATTGGGCACCTGCCTTTGGCCCAGGGCGTGACCCCGGGTCCGAGGATCAAGTCCTGCGTCGGGCTCCCTGCAGGGAGCCTGCTTCTCCCTCTGCCTGTGTCTCTGCCTCTCTCTGTGTCTCTCATGAATAAATAAATAAAATCTTTAAAGGGCCTGGAGGAACCTCTTGAATGGGCATATCTATACCAAAAGTAACAACGACGGTCATAAAAGAAAATGCATTTATCTCATAAACCAGTGAGGCAAAACCAATTCTTCAAAAAATGGCAGGTTGGAAAAGATTGAGAGGAGGCAAGACTCAGGCCAAATGTAGGTATACTTTTGATGTAGGTTAGAGCAGTGCCATGTGAACGTCCAGTCAGGGGCTAGAACCCTAAGGGCCAGCGTAGAAGCACGAATCAGAGGATAAGCCATCACATCAGCCCAGAGAAGGAGAGATGCTACCTTAGCAACAGTCCAAGTGAAGCCTTAGAGGCTAATGTAGGTAGAGGCAGGGGAGTGGAAAGTGAGTTACTGTGCCAGGAGAGCCAACCACATCGGTAGGAATTCAACAGCAATGAAGTGAGGCTAGGAAAACACCAAATCTAGCTGGTAGCCTGCAGGTAAAGGCCCGTTCAGGCAGCTGAGCCTGCAGGGAGAGGTCCCAGAGGCAGACCCTGGCGTTGGAAAGATCCAGCACTATTCACACGGTTGATGACGTTTATGGAGCATCTGCCACGGTGCAAGCACATTCCTTTCTCTCAACAAGGACAGCATCTGGCAGAGAGAGGCAGGCAAAGGAAAACAACAAAGGCGACACACTAAGGTACATGCAAAACTAGAGCAACTCAAAAAAAAATTAAAAAAAAAAACTAGAACAACTCAAAATGTATTTCATGAACATGAAGAGGCACCCACGTCTATACAGAGCTGCACTCCCCCATATGTTAGCCATTAACCACATGTGGCTACTTAAATTTAAATTAATTAAAATTAACTAAAATTGAAAATTCAGTTCCTTAGTCACACTAGCCACATTTCAAATGCTCAAAAGCCACATGTGGCCAATGGCTACCATATGAGACAATGTAAATATAGAATACTGCCACGGTGGCAGAAATTCTTCTGGACAGCACTAAATCCTAAAGAATTCAGAGAAGGTTTTTTGATGTCTAAGTTAAGTCTTTAAAAATGTATAGAAGTCAGGTAGGCAAAAAAAAAAAAAATGCACAGAGCAAAAAGTAAGAAATCAATCTGTGGCTAAAATTAACAACACCTATTGGTGAGGATGCTGAGAAAGGAAAATCCTTTTGCACTGCTGGTGGGAACGCAGGCTGGTGCAGCCACTCTGGGAAACAGTGTGGAGGTTCCTCAAAAAGTTCAAAATAGAGCTACCCCACGACCCAGCAATTGCACTACTGGGGATTTACCCAAAGGGTACAAAAATTAAGGATGCAGATTCAAAGGAATGCGTGCACCCTGAGGTTCGTAGCAGCATTATCAACAGTAGCCAAACTATGGAGAGAGCCCAAGTGTCCATCACCTGATGAATGGATAAAAAAGATATGGGATAGATGTATAGATAGATAGATAGATATCGATACTGATATAGATGATATAGATATAGATATGTTCCATGATACGGGCTATTCCTCAGCCATCCTAAAGAATGAAATCTTGCCATTTGTCATGTCATGAATGGAGCTAGAGTATATTAACACCAGGCAAAATAAGTCTGTCGAAGACGAATACCATATAATCTCGCTTATGTGAAATGTAAGAAAGAACAGATGAGCATATGGGAAGGGGGAAAAGAAAAAAAAAGGAGAGAGGAAACAAACCAGAAGAGATTCCTAAGGATAGAGAACAAACTGAAGGTTGATGAAGGGGGCGGGGGGGGGGGGGGGCTAGCTGGGTGATGGATACTGAGGAGGGCACTTGTGCCGAGCCCTGGGTGTGGTGTGCAAGTGATGAATCACTGAATTCTACTCCAGAAACTAGTATTGCACTGTATGTTCAGTAACTAAACTGTAAGTTTAAAAAATAAAAATGAAATGAAATGAAATGAATCTGGAAATAGGCAGGAGCAGATCGTTTAGCCCCAAACGCTGCATAAATGAGCTTAGATTTTACCCCACTTGTAGGATGGCTCCAAGTCTCCTTAGTTCAACTCAGTCAGACATGCAGAGACAATGTGGGCTTTGGAACTACGGCTAAGGCAGCCTCACGAGCAGGTAAGAGGGTGCAGGCACGGGCTCCGGAGGGGGCCCTCGTCCCTCGGGTCACTGCCTGTGCTAAAGGGAAGGGTGTGCTGGAGCCAGCTCGTAGGGGCTGCCAGGAACCGAGCAGACACCCCTTTGTCACTCTGTGTTCAGTAAGAGCATGTAGATAAGTTGCAATCAGTCCTCGCAGACGTATTTATAGCTCAGAAATCAGCAAATACTATGAATTGGACTTTTTTTTTACCAGCTGGTCACTGCTTCCTATTCCTGCAAGTAGGCTGGTCCCTAGGCTGGCCCCTCCTTCCGTGAGGGCCATGTGAGACTGCTCCCTGGCACCTGAGGTTGGGGGAGGCCCTGGAGAGGGGTGGGCCCCCCCCCCCCCGGTCTACCCAGGATCCAGGCCCTGGGGGGCAGAGCCTGGAGGTGAGGGTGTGTTGCTGGGGCTGCCCAGAAAGTAGACGGGCGGCCGTGAGGGCCTCTGTGCGAATCGTCGAGACCCCGGCGGCCGAGGCAGAGACCCTCTCATCTATGCGCCCAGGACAGGCCGGTTGGTCGGTCCTCACCTACCTGGTGTGGCCGGCCTCGTTCCTCGCTCTCGCCCTGCGTCCCAGGCGCTGGTCCGACGCAGGCGGCCGGCTAACACCTGGAGATGCCCCGACTTTCCGCCGCACCTTCCAAGTGATTCTCCACTGGACTCGGGGGCCCCTTGCCTTTGCAATGGTGGGCCCGGGGCCACCCCCCAGCTCTCAGCTCAGTGCACGGTGTGAAGGTGGGGGCCGCCGCGGGAGACACAGGGAGGCCTTACACCAGCCCCGTGGCTTCCGGGGCACAGATCTGTCGGTAGTTCTTTCCAACTTGGCCTGTTTTTCCTTTAGACGTCAGTTTTGTGGTAGTAATTCACGCCTTAAGGGTGTCTAACATTCTCTTTAGCCCAAAACATGTCCTAGTGTCCTTTCAACTGGCATACACTTGGGTATATTCCCATGTGAGAGGTTTAAGATTTATGGAATTTTGGATTTATTGGACTTAAAGATTTATAAGGTTCAAAGTGATCCATGATCCCAAGATCCATCTGAGGAATTTTGTCCATGCTAAATCCCACAGAATATAGAGAACTCCGAAGAAAAGAAGGTCACCCCCGGACCACCGAGGACGAGGCCTTGCAAACAGTGGCAAAGGTACAAGTTACAAACTCTCTGCGTCTACTTGGACGCCCCCCACCCCCACCCCAAACCCTTTTAATGGGGCCATGAGTCCGCTCTGGGGAGGGGGTTCCAGCTGAGGAGAAAGCTCACGTCGGAGCAAGAGGCTACAACACCGTGTGGCTTTCTCCAACAATTCCCAACCCAACGTCTATAGAAAGAGAGGAGACCAATGAGCTTAGGGTTTGAATTCTACGGGTAAACGATGGAGGGGGTCAGTGGGCAGAGGAATGGGCGGAGCAGTTCAGGTGAAGATGCACGGCATGGCCAGTATGGGGGGGGGGGGCGGGGACTGGAAAGGGTTGAAAGGCTGAGAGAGGGTGACCAGGGTCAGAAAAGAGCAGAAGACGTAGAGAAGGAGGCCAAGCAGGAGGGAGGCCACGGGAAAGAAAAAACAACAGATGTTTGGGGTAAAAGGGTAGAAAATTAAGGCTAAATGTGGGAGCTGTTTCCAGCGACAAACAATGGAAGATGTGACCCAGATGTAAAGACGCCTGTAAAGCGGGCAGCTTTAGAGAACTAGAAGTGAAAAGTCCGGGGAAGTTCAGGAGCAAGGCCAAATTTGGGACAGGAAAGCTACAGGACCTCAAATATCCCGGGTTGTGGTGGGCTTCGCCTTTAGCACGATGACTAAGCTCCATTTGGGTCTTTAGCGAGGAAGGCCGGTGAGCTCCCGCTTACCAGTGGGTCTCTCTGGGGTGGAGAGGGGCGTCCATCTGGATACCTGAGTCTCAAAGGAAAATGTCCTTTTACATGACAAGAGGGACCTGGCAACCAAGGACCGGCAGAGGGGAGTCGGGAGGAAGCCAGTCGTCCTCCCGCCCCTTCTCCAGCAGCGGTCCTCGGGCAGGAGACGAGGTGGGGGGGGGGGGGGGGGGGCGGGACTGCAGAAGTGGCATCCGTGGGCCTTGAGCCAGTTTCATGAGGACCAGGACTCGGAAAAGCAAGTCTGGAAATATGGGAGATGTTGAGGAATTTGCGCACAAGGCCCGAACACGATGAAGAGCGTGCCGGGAAGGAGGATGGATGCGGACGACCCGGAGCTGAGTAGCTACAGAACAAGGAGGGAGGACAGAGACTGAGAAATCACGAGAGGAGGTGCGCAGCACGGGAGGAGGTGGGTTGACTGTTATGGTGATAAAGGACCACCGAGAAGGGAGGCCCGGCTGCAAGGGACGGGCAGGGCTGGGGGCCGCACAGAGCAACTGAGGCACTTGCCTGGAGCACACAATTTTAGGGGGTGCCCAAAACCCTCATTATCCAAAAATAAAATTGTATTGCAAATTTTCAAAAATCAAAATGAATGTCAAAAAATCCACGGTGAGCAAAATAGCAACATTTTTAAATGAAGACAGGCTCGGGATCCCTGGGTGGCGCAGCGGTTTAACGCCTGCCTTTGGCCCAGGGCGTGACCCTGGAGACCCGGGATCGAGTCCCACGTCGGGCTCCCTGCATGGAGCCTACTTCTCCCTCTGCCTGAGTCTGTGCCTCTCTCTCTCTCTGTGACTATCATAAATAAATAAAAATTCAAAAAAAAGTGAAGACAGGCTCTGTGTGGTGCAGTAATGACTGTCATTTCCAGGCAGCCCACTGTTCCCAGGCCCTGCCTGTCGAGCCCACCACTGGGCGGGTTCATGAAGGTTGACACCGGGATGCAGTGGCGGGCGACACTTTGAGTACCGCGGGGCTTTACATAGAGTCAGGGGCGCTGGGGGCGCTGGGGCCTGACAGGTGCTGTGGGTGGGGAGGGGCCATGGGTTCATTTCATTTATTCAGCATCGAAACCCACGAAACGTGCTACTATGACCTAGATGAGGACAAGAGTCGCAGGGTATCCAGTAATTTAGGGAGACGGTACGGGGAGTCCCCCCCAGGCTCCAGTGGTGTCCGATGGCCACTGCGTTTCTCCTTCACCTGCCCCTCGCCACCCTGTCCCCTGGACTCTAAGCCACTCAAAGGCAGGGGCTGTGTTCCCCTCACTGTTGTCCCTTGAGGTTTAACCCTTGCCTGCCGTATGCTGGACACCCACCAAATAAGTCCGTCTTTCACGTTGCTCAGGCCAAAACCTTGGAATCGTCCTTTGTTCTGCTCTCCCTATCACATCCCATCTAACATCAGCAAATCCCACCTTTAAACATACGCAGGATCTGACCACTTCCTGCCGCGTCCGCCATCCCCATCCTGATCTGAGCCACCGTCCACGCTCCTGAATTGTTGCAACAGCCTCTACCAGCCTCTGCAGTTTCAGACCTTGTCCTCCCATTGATCTTGTAAAAACGTAAAGCAGATGGTTTGTCAGCTACTGAGAACGCTCCAATAGCTCCCTACCGTTCTCAAAGTAAAAGCCCAGCACCCTGGAGGGGCCTCCGGATCCTATAACCGGGGTATCCTCTCCACCACACACCTCAGCTCCAGCCATAGTGACCTCGGTGTTTCTTAAATGTGCCTTGTGTGCTCCTGCCTCAGGACCTTTGCACAGGTCCCTTTGCCTGGCATCTCTAGCCTCAAATGTCTTGGTGGGTGAGACACACCCTCCAGGTAACGGGGTCCACCTGGGAGCACTGCAGGGGAAGCAGGCCGCCTAAAAAAAAAAAAAAAAAGTTGGGTTGGCTTAGAATCATATAATCATAGAATGTTAAAGGAGAAAGACCTTATAAGTGAAGGCATCTTAATCTTTATGTGTCCCGGAGCCCTCGACGAGTCCGATGAAGCATGGAACCTCTCCTGAGACTAATGCTTTCAAACGTATAATCTAAACAAGCACAATCACGGGGAAACCGATTACATCAAATACAGCCATCAAGATGTTTTTAACACTTGGTGACGCTTGAGCAGCCTCATCCCCTGGGCAAAGGCCGAGGCGCCACAGACCCATAAAAGACGGGTCCCGGGTGGCTCCGCCGGGACAGTGTTGGGCTCTTTCTATTTCTTTGTAAAGTTGTTATTTATTTACTCAAGAGAGACACAGGCAGAGGGAGAAGCAGGCTCCCTGCGGGGACCCGACCTGGGAGCCCCAGGGTCCCGCGAGCCACCAGGCACCCCAGCCCTGGGCCCTTGATATCAGCTGGGGTCATGATCTCCGGGGTGGGACTGAGCCCCACATCCAGCTCCCCACCGAGCAGTCTACTGGCCTCCCTCCCTCCCTCACTCATGTGCACGCTCTCTCTCTCTCCAAAATAAATAAATCTTTAAAAGAAAAAAAAAAAAGAACGCCTTTGGATTCTCACGGCTTTTTTGCGTCTGGGAAGACACAGGAACACCCAGGTTGGGCAGGGGGGGCCACTCACCACCGTCACCCAAGGCGCACGCCCGCCGGAGGAGCCCCCCATCCTCTCTTGCTCTGCAGGCCTCTGCGTCAGCGCAGGCAAGTGAGACGTGAGCCAGACTTGGAAATCCTCAGGGTGTTAAGGGGAAACTTCGGCTGAATTCACAGAAGAAAAAGACAAACCCAACTAAGCCTCAAAAAGGTTCCCAACACTGTAATTACCTGCGAAGGAGGAGAGCGGTAAATCCGGGAAGTGTGTCTACTTCAGGCCGTGGGCTACATGAAGGAGGCGGAGGGGATCCCCAGGATTCAGGCAGTGGGCTTGGGGCGCCCCAGCAGCACTGGCTGGGAAGGGGACGGAGCCCCCTTCACACCCTGCTCTTTCTTCCACCTGCGGCACTCCTCTCCCTCACACCTCCCTTCTGTTCTCCACCCCAGGACCACCTAATAATGTGTGGGACGCAGAGCAGAGTGAAGACGGGAGATCCCTTGTTCAGAGGTCACCAAAAATCGTCAAGATGGCCAAAGCAGAACAGCAAGCGGGGCCAGGGCCGCTGTGTGGGTCCGCATCCCTGCAGCAGGCCCTGCCTGCCCGCCTCCCCTGCGCCCCGTTTCCAGGCATCCGACTCTCTCTTCCAGATGACATCCCCCCGCCCCCCGCCCCCCCCCCCCCATGCAGACATTCGGATTCCAGAACCCAGGATGATCAGGGCTACGGAAAACCCTGAGGCCAGCCACTCTGCTCTCCACGCTTGTGAAAGGGGGATCACGGGGGCACACGGATGGCTCCTTGTCTTCCTGCCCACCGGCCCGCAGCCCCCCCACATGGAATCACCACCTGTTCCCTCCTCAATTCCACAACTTTGCTAATTAAACCCATCCGAGGAGGGGTTCCTTCGGTCTCCCACTCCACCTGACTGCAGAAAACACTAAGGGAAAAGAAGACAAAGCCCAGAGACAGAAATAGTCTTAAATAAGCCAACTGCGATATTGAATCTGCTTCCCCATAAGGTAGGGCCAGGAGTTGCACAGCCCAGGGGACACCGCCTTGTAGAAATGGAGGGAGAACGGTGGTAAGAAAAAAAACATGCAGATTTTAGCTCTTGCGAAATTTTGCTTGCTAAACCGGTATTTGCCAGACACCGTTGCGGATATTAAGATACAACAGTAAGTAAGGCGAAGTTCCTGATCTTAAGGGCCCCTTGAGGAAGTTAGAGTATAAAGTATAACAAAAAAAAGCATTTTTAAAAAAAAAAAAGGCAGGCTATTAAATTGTGTATACCTGTAACCTTAATTGTGTCTCTAAAAATAGTGCAATGAAATTTACCTAAGTCAGCCCTAAAAAGTGGCTTCGCTGGCTCATGAAATAGCAGGTCATTTTATGGTTCTTATCTTTTAATGTAATTTTCATTCTTTATTACACTTGTAATACATACATACATTTGTGAGACCAAAAAAATTTTTGTTTTAAACTGTTTATTTTCATCACTAACAAGCTGTGTTTTCTGATTTTTTTGACACACCTTTATTTATTATTTATGTAATCCACAGACATTATTATTTTCAGGTGTACACCCTAGTGACTCAACCGCTGTACGCATTGCAAAATGATCACCCCAGTGAGCCTCGTTGCAATCCACCCCCATGCAAAGCTAAGACAATATTATTGACTCTACATTACCTCCCTGTGACTTATTTTAAAACTGAAAGTTTGTATTTCTTGATTCCCTTCACCCATTTTGCCCACCGCCCCCCAAACCTCCCGTTTCTGGCAACCACCATTCTATTTCCTGTATTGACGAGCCTGGGTTTTGTTCTACTTGTTTTGTTTTTTTAGGCTCCACATATAAGTGAAATTGTAGGCTAGTGAGACCAAATAATTAGTGTTTATACCTTTTGACAATGTATAGAATTTTTATGAAAATTCCCTATTCCTATTCCCTAAAGAAATGACCTTAACTATGAATAAATTTGAGAATTACAGTGTTATCATAGTGAAGAATGGACAGCATTTTGCTCAACATCCTTCCTAGATGCTGCTACTGGGATTTAGAGATCGCACCACCAGGTGGCACTCGGGAATCCCCGACTGGTGAGTCCGGCTCCGCGCCGACCCCAGCCCAGGGCTGTGGGACTGGCCACCGGGAATCTTCCTCACGCTCAATTCACCATGTTACCCCTCCCCGGCCCCGCCAAAACACATCCCGCTTTTAGAAATAAATGATTTTTAAAAGTAAATGAACAAAGGTGAATGCACACCGTAGCAAAACACGTGAGACAACCCCAATGCCCATCGGAAGAGCGTTGAGGGCAAACATTTGGTATTTAAGGTGAGGCTCTACATCGACATGGAAGATGTCCGTTATATGTTACTTTATGTGGAAAGAAAGAGCACTAATATGAACGATAATTTGTTATAAAAGCACATCCGGAGTCAGGTGGTCTGGGGTCAAGTCCCTATTAGCTGTGGGATCTTGAGCAAGCGTCTTAACCTCTCTGGGCTTCGTGCATAAGGTGGCCTCACTGAGTTTCTGTCAGGTGTTACGGGGAAAGCCCCTGAGAACAGGGCCCGGCATATATTAAGCTCCTAGCGGGTGTCGGCAACCCTTACCACGTACAGTTGACCCCACTGCCTCTACGTGTCCCTTATGTCCATAGCGGACACTTGCACTTGCCAGAGGCCAAGGATCAGAGTGTTACAAGGCTCTGATATCTGGGTGGTGAGATCACAGCTGGTACTTTCGGTAAAGCGCTTAATAGTTTGAGGAGACAATTCTGTTGGCGGCCCTATAGGCCCCAATGTAAGAGATCTCTAGTGAGAGCCTCCCTAACCGTATTTCTAAGACAAACTGAAAGATTTTTAGAATTTCTTATGAAGGAACAAGTAAATCATTGTTTTAAAATAGATTCTACACTGTAACCCTAATAATTTCCCTTGTTCCCTCTTCTCGATTCCATCGCTCCCCTTGCCAGAGCTGCTCCGGGCAGCGTGTGTGTGCCCCATAGGCCAGCGGGTCCCCCGTGGGCCCCAGCCACCCCAGCCCGGCCCCACTCCTTGCACTGCCCCAAAGCCCTCCCCAAAGTCCTCCCGGCTCCGAAGGCCCCCGCGAGGCTCCCCGGCCCAGCATCTCTCCCCCTTCCCACCCCACTTCCCTCCAGCTCCTTCTGGACCAAGGAACAGCCTCTTCAAGCGCCTTCCTCTTAATTTTTCATCAGCCTGTGTCCTTGTCGCAGGGACCCCCACTCCTCCCCCCACTCCTTACGTCTTTTCTTTGCAACCTTGCTGATTCCTTCGAAACCCACAATTTAAATGTCAAAACCCTGATGTAGAGCAGAGCATTTTGTTTGGAGAATTAGCAGCAAATTGTGCATTTACGACCGCAACCCCGGGACCAAGGCAACTGCACCCTGCCCGCTCTCAACACAAAACCTGACCCGGTTACTGAGCTCCTGGCCCGTAGCTGCAGCCCGCGCCCCAACACCGGGGCCCAGTAAGCGCCCCAGGAGCAGCCTCAGCACTTGGGCCTCGGAGGCAGCGACTCGCAGCTGCAGCAGAAGCCCCACAGCAGACCCCTCTGCCCGTGCAAAGGCCCGAGTTCTGCCCGCAGGCTGCGGCACCCACGGCGGCTTCCTCGTTAGAGCCATTGGAAGCAACTACTGCTACACTTCTTTTCTTTAAAAAAAATATTTATTTATTCATTCATTCATGAAAGACACAGAGAGAGGCAGAGACCCAGGCAGAGGGAGAAGCAGGCTCCGTGCGGGGAGCCTGACGTGGGACTCGATCCTGGGACCCCGGGGTCATGCCCTGGGCCAGAGGCAGATGCTCCACTGCTGAGCCACCTGGGTGTCCCATAATTTTTTTCTAAGTGAAGTAAGAAGCAGCTACAAAATTTAATTAATAAAAATGTATATTGCAGCTAAGATAATGGAACAATTTCGTAAGGAGAAAATACAGTAATAACTTCTGATTGTACTCTAATCAGCCTTAGTGATTAAGGTTGGTTTATAAAATAACTTAAAAATAAGCTTTATAGGGGCACCTGGGTGGCTCAGTGGTTGAGCATCTGCCTTTGGCTCAGGGCGTGACCCTGGGGTCCCGGGACCGAGTCCCACATCGGGCTCCCTGCATGGAGCCTGCTTCTCCCTCTGCCTGTGTCTCTGCCTCTCTCTCTCTCTCTCTCTATGAATAAATAAAATAACATCTTTAAAAAAAAATCTGTATTTCCTGTACCTATCTGCTCATTTCTAAAAATCTGTTAAAAGCTCCAGAATATATGGTTAAGTGAAGAAAACAAGATCTGGGAATGTTGTAGACTATGCTACAGCTTATATGAAAACAGAGGACACAAATATATTTGCTTCTATTTAATAAATATGTATGTTTTTTAAACAACAGAAGGACAACCACAAAGTAAGAATAGTAATATCTACCTGGGGAAGTGGGGGAAGAAATAAGGTAGAGAAGAAACAGACAGTAACTAGACTTCCTAAGATGGGTCTTGTTTGGTAGATTTAACTTCAAGATCATGTGAATGTTTAAATAATTCATAAGGAAAAGCAATACTCAAAATTTAAAAAATGAAAGGAAACAAATGAGTGTAAATGTGTATCCAGTTGGTGGCAAAACCACCAAAGAGAAACCATTCTAAGTGACTTAAAAACAGTAATTTCAGTGGCGTCCTCTGTGAGATACAGCCTACAGATGTGAGAGGCTATTGAAAAAAAAAAACTAATAAGGAAGTCTTGGAAATTTTGAGTTTATACTGTTCATATCTGAGATTATCACTTGGGATAAAACAAATGAGTAACAATGTGATGTTCCAATTCCCTCATTCCCAATGTTACTGAGAAATGGGATTCTTGGTATGGAAAGAAGGAAGAAAATACAAAATCTGAGATTTGTTTCAAATGAATATGGGGGAGAGGTGTAAGAAATAAGATGAAAACAGAATGACCATAAAGTGATCATTGTTGAAGCTGGGAAATGAGTACTGGGGGGCAAGGGGGTCATTGGCTTTCCTCTCTACATTTATACATGTTTGAAATTTTCTTTAATAAAAAGTTTTTGAAATCTATATTGCCCACTAATAAACAGCTGCAATGTATTGAACACTTAATATGAATTTTTTTATTTGACCCAGACAACAAATGTGTGGGGTAGGCACTATTACTATCATGTCCATTTTAGAGATAAAGAAACTGAGGCAGAGAGGCTAATGAAGGTATTGAAGATTCCACAGCTGAGACAAAAAGATTCAAATTCACCATATTAACCACCATCCTGTAAGTAGGTTTTCTGGAGACTTCATAATGGTGCTGAGTTCCGGGTCTAGATTTTCACTGAAAACAGAAGCTGTCCTTGGGGACAGTTGGTATCTGGGTTTCAGTCATTTAAAAACTGTTAAATCTCCAAAATACATAACAAAAGTCATTAGGGATAAGAGCAGCTAGTCTAAGCCACGTCAAGGAAAAAGTGGATCTCGACTTCTATTCATAATAAAAGGCCATTTAAACCAGCACATTGGGACGCTGGATGGCTCAGCGGTTGAGCTCTGCCTTTGGCTCAGGGCGTGACCCCGGGGTCCTGGGATCGAGTCCCTGCATGGAGCCTGCTTCTCCCTCTGCCTGGGTCTCTGTCTCTCTTGCTGTGTCTCTCATGAATAAATAAAATCTTTAAAAAATAAATAAAAATAAAAAAATAAGTAAACCAACACATTATCCCCCAAAAGTATTTACTGAGCTTCCAAGGAATGAAAAAGCAAGCGTGATACTTAGACACAGGCAAGAAGACAACTGGTCCTTATGGGGGTACAAATTCGAATATAAAAATCTGAACAGGGATCCCTGGGTGGCGCAGCGGTTTAGCGCCTGCCTTTGGCCCAGGGCACGATCCTGGAGACCCAGGATCGAATCCCACATCAGGCTCCCGGTGCATGGAGCCTGCTTCTCCCCCTGCCTATGTCTCTGCCTCTCTCTCTGTCTCTCTCTCTGTGACTATCATAAATAAATAAAAATTAAAAAAAAAAAAAAATCTGAACAATGGCGAGCAGTCTGCTTCTTAGATCCCCCGACTGTGAAGTCGGGTCCGTTTCCAGGAGCGAGCAGAGCTGCGGCCACCTGCGGGGCCACCTGGTGGCTTTGCTGGCCCTTAGGGGACCTGGGCGACCAGGAGGAGAGCTGAAGAGGAGCGGCACCACCTCCAACCATCCACAGCTGCAAAGAGATTAAATGTCTCCGTGAGACCGTAAAGGGGACTTTTCAGCAACAGAATGAGTCAGACTTAGAATGACTTATTACCAAGTTTTTAAAAATTCGCCTGGAGAGCATCCCGGGTCTAATTTAAGGGCAGCGTTACGTGCCCCTGGACGCAACCAGGACAGCCATCCTTACCGCTCCGCTGGTATCTGAGAACCCAGACGTGACGGCTCCGACGTGGATATACAGCTTTGAGGGTGAAAACCGTTATCTCCTCTAAACATTCTGTTCTGGGAGGAAATCGCTTTTTATACAGCAAGAGGCCAGCCTAATGCTTTCCTCTTTTCTCAGAAACAATGATCCAGTATTTACAAGGATCCTTCAGACACCAGAGATAAAATACGTGATCATAAAAAAAGGAGAGTTTTAAATCTTACTAGATTCATGAGGGAAGTGAGTGTGGAATGGATTTTCAATAGCCCTTTCCCCATCTTGAAAGATATACAACCAGAGTTGTCTTATCACAATGGTATTTCAAGCCTGTCACATGGTAATAAACGGTTAAAAGAGAGAGAGAGAGAGGGAGTACAGAAAATTCAGAATCAATTGCTGTTTAATGCAAATGCTCTGGTAAAAAATGAAAACCTTAGGGGGGGCGAAAAAAACCCACATAGATTCTCTTCTAATACCTAAAGGGGTTTTAAAAAAAGAGAACAATAAAATTTGAAAAAAATATGTAGTAATATAAATGTAGGTAAATTAGGAAATCTGAAATTATTGTCCTAGATTTTCTGTTTTAATCATTTTCTTCCACTAAAGAGAACGTGTCAATACCTTGTACACGGTCTGAGGAACAAGAGCTGTTGAAACGCCCAAAGGAGAAAAGCAACCTCACAGAGGCAGAGAAGGGCTTGGAGGTTGTCAGAGGTGGGCGGTGGAGATGGGCAAAATGGGCGAAGAAGGTCAAAAGGTACAAATTTCCGGGTATAAAATACGTCAGTCATGGGGATGTGATAATACACAGCGGAGTGACTGCAGTTCATGATACTGGCTGGCAGGTGTGGAAGTTTCTAAGAGACCAAACCTTGAAAGTTCTCATCACAAGAGAAAGAATTGTAAGGGCGTCGTGTCGGATGTTAACTTACCATGGTGATCAAAAAAAATAAAAAATAAATAAATAAATAAATAAATAAATAAATAAATAAATAAAAACTTACCGTGGTGATCATGTTGCAACACGCACAAACACAGAATCACTGTGTTGTCACCTGGGACTAATACCACGTCACGGCAATCATATCTCATGAAAGAAAAGATGAAAAATGCGTTCAAGTGACACAGCATTGGGCATAGTCCGCGTGTATAAGCACGTGGGGCATCAATAAACAGGAAGTGACAGAGGGACTTAAAGCCCCAGATCTTTCCTCTCTGACCACCCAAAGAGAACCCTGGGACACACGAAGGCTACTGAAAAGGGCGGACAGTCAACCTCCAAGAGCTAAAGCTGGCCCCCCGTACCAACCGGCCTGGACAACAGATGCTATTAGGGTGCCTTTCCCCCCGTAGAGGTGCACGTTTACCCCACGGCTTGATGGTGTGCACCCTGAGCCTTTCTTTATTAACATGATCCATCATAATAAAAGACTTTTCCCCTCAGAAGATCCAGGAAGCTCCAAAGGGTTATTTGCCTTAGTTACAGCAAATTGCCACCTCACTACGAATGTATGTGCTCAGATTTTTATTACTTTTTCCCCGCATTCCATTGTTGATTGTGTATGTGTGCTTCACCAACAGAAAAGATTCTATTTTATTTCCGCGTCTCTATGTGACAGAGGTAGCCACACAGAAAAGGGACTTAAGAAAATAATGGGGAAATGTACATTATATCCTTTTTGTGAGGTCCTCAGACCCTCACTGCAGCTTGACCCCCCTTTCGAGAGCCCCAGGGGTCGGTCCTTCTATCGTGCCTGGCAAACAACACAAGATGAACGTCCAAGGGTTTTCCCCGCCGTCATTTCCTCAATACCTTTTAATATCTGCCATGCACCTGACCCGTAGCCTTTCTAAGGTGGCTCTCTTCCATCCAGGGGTGTGCTGGTAAATGTTTGACAACCAGTTATCAGGGCAGGAAAGCAGGGAGGGAGACCTGCTGTGTAGCACTTGCCAATTTCTGTGGTGTAAATACTCTCCGTGCAGCTGATTCCAAGCTGCCGATGCAACCCCGCTGAGCTCGGGATTGAGGAGAGATGCACATAATCGGCTCTCACGACCAACTCCAGCTCACCTCTGGTTTACGTCTCATCAATAGGCCAGTCGTCAGCATGATCTTGGAGTTGGACAGAGCTGGAATGTCTCCTAACTCTAGCGCTGGGTGACTTTGGGCAGCATATTTAACCTCTCTAAGCTTCCATTCTTTATCCATAAGCTGGAAGTAATAACAGTAGCTACTTCCTGGTTCTTGAGTGTTGGAAAGAAGATAATGCGTATAAAGTGCTCATCATAGTGACTAGCACATAGGTAGGGCTCGTATATCATAGATAGCATATTAGCCCCTGGGGCTCCTGGGCGGCTCAGTCAGTTACGCATCAGACTTTTGATTTTGGCCTAGGTCATGATCTCAGGGTCATGAGGTCAGCCTCACATCAGGCTCTGCGCTGGACGTGAAGCCTGCTTGCCACTCTCCCTCTCTCCCCCTGCCTCTCTGTTGCACACTCACGCCCACTCTCTCTTTCTTCCTAAAAAAAGAAAAAGATAGAAAGAAATATTAGCCACTATCATCATCACCATCATCTTTGTTAATCACTTCAGGGGTCACCATTCAGTGCTTTGGTAGATGATCAGCCACCGCCTTTCCCACCTGCACAGCCTGCCGCAGGCAACCTTACCTTACCTGGCTTATTGTACGCTTACCTGCCCAAGCATTACATACGACAATCCTGGTATATCTTTGTTATTCAACTTCAGACTAGCGGGAGATAGATTTGGAATATTTGCCATTGAGAAGGAACAGAACTAATTTTCTTCTGTAACAGGAAAAGAGAAAAGGAACCTGCATTTGTTGAGTATTTACTTTGACTCATGTGGCATATTGTGTTGGGCGTTTTGTCTGTTACCTCTTTTGATCCTCGCAATAACCTGGACGCATTAAATATTAGTCTCAGTTCAATGGATAAGAAAACTAAAGCTCAAAGAGATTAAGGAACTTGCCCGAGGCCATATAGCTCGCGGTACAAGGCCAGGGTTGTTTGCACTCACCGAGATGTTAACCTCGGCAAGCAGGCCCAGGTGGTAAGACGACCGGCTAAGGCACTGGCTGCCACAACTAACCAGGAACGGATGCATTGGATAACCACGATCAAACTTAGCCTGCTGTAATGGAAACCCAATTACGGTGTCTAACAGATTCTTTTTTGCTCGTGTATCAAGAAATCCAGAAGGAGGCCGATCAGACAGGGCACCACACCTGAGGAAGTTCTCAAGGTCCCAGCCTCCTTCAGCCTTCGGCTCCTCAGTCTTCAGCACGTGACTTTCTTCTTGACAGGCATACGAGGGCCACCCCACCTCCAGGTGTTGCATCTATGTTCCAGAGAGATAGAAGTAAGAAGACGCTTATCTTCTAAGTGTGCTCCTTTCTGATAAGAGAAATAATCATTGTCCCAGAACCATCATCCTGTGGACTTTTGCTTACATTTCATTCTGGATTCTCTGGATCGTTTGCAACTAGGGGTCGCCGGAACTAGGTCATCAGGCCATCCCTCGTTGCAAAGAATCCACAGAATTATGACTTTTCAACTGGGAGCAGTAATGCTCTAACGCCACTGAGTTTCCACAATGAAGGAGAAAGGAGAGACTTGAACACGAAAAAAGCCAGCAGAGGTCCTCCAGGGATCCTCAGAGCGGCCCATAGTTTTTTCAGGATTGCAAGAAGAACACAGAAATAGCACAGAATCTTCAAGTGGAAAGAACTTCGAGATCATTGATCTAGTCTGATTTCCTGCCTAACGAAGGAACCCCTTCTACAGATTCTCTAACAAATGGTCATCCAGCTTCTGTGAAAACAAACAACGTAAGCAGCGTCCGGATGCTTAACTGTAACATGTGCAAAAACTAGGCTAAGCGTCCTAGCAATAAATTGCCTAGAGAACTGTGGTCGAGAGCCAGAAAAGAAAAATAGAAGAAACAATGCACAGTCCAACCAGACAATGAAGGGGAGTTCTACAGTCCAGGGGAGGCAGTGCAATGTTCAGCTAGTCCCAATCATGCAATAAAAAGATTCCCACCCAGTCAAAGTGTGTTCCAGGGACTTCTGGGGGCGTCTCAGACACTTTCAAGGGGCTCCATTAGGTCAACCTATTTTCACAATACTACTAACAAATTATTGGCCTTTTTCCTCTCTCATTCTGTTACTAGTATACTGTAAAACTTGCCAGGAAGAGATTTGCAAAATTGTAAAATAATGGCACTTTAATTTTTTTTAAATTCCTTTGGCATTAGAAAAAATAGGGTTTTTCTCCATAAAATCATATTATTTATGTTAAAATGGAATGGGTTTAATGGAATGGGTTTAAAGGAATCAATGAAAATATTTTTTTAGATTTCTCAGATTTAACTTCTATTACAGTAAATATCAGTAGTTATAACCACATAAGCAAAAGCTTTCTGCAGTTCTCCATAATTTCTAGACGTATTAAAGGATTCTGACACCAAAACGTTTGAGAACCACTGCTCTAATTCATAATCCAATTGCAGACGGGGGTGGTTGAGGACCAGTAACCCCAGCCCAGCTGGGATGGTAAATCTGCTCATGGGATAAGTGACTCTTGTAATACTTAGAAGTCACTGAAATAAGAACAAGGATGATAAAGTGACCAAATATATTATTAATTCTTTTATGGTAAGTTTGGGAATAAGTTTTATAAACATTGAGAAAATCTTTGTGTGTTTGAATTTAAAGTGAAATGCTTAAGAGGATCTGGCATATTACAGAAATTGACATATTAACCCTGTGATTTATTGAAACTTTCTTTTTTCCCCCTGATTTTAGAATGTGTAACTGAATTTGATTACGTTTATAAATAGTATTGAAACACTTAAGATATACTACGTTTAGAAATCTGTATTGTCTTAGTTCATTCAGCCTGCAAAGACAAGAATACCATACGCTGGAGAGCTTATAAACAGCAGAAATTTATTTCTCGCAGTTCGAGAGGCTGAGAAGTCCAGAATCGAGTCGCTAACGAACTCAGCGTCTAGTGAGAGCCGGCTTCCTGGGTCACAGAGAGCCATCGTTTGCTGTGTCCTCGCACGGTGGAGGGGGTAGGAGTCTTTCTCTCTAGCCTCTTTTATAAAAGCGCCAATCCCATTCATTCAATCCCCTTCGCCTCCGCAGCTACCAGAGTCCCACCTGATATCATCACCTTGGGATTGAGGATTTCAACATGGTGAATTATGGGGGGATACGTATAATCATTCCATAGCATGTGTATTAATTTAAGTGTATTTAGATTTATAAGAGTTGCTTAAATGCTTAGATTTTGATTCAAACCTAACAAAGCAAAATGCCCTGCATTTGCATTGCTTGAGATATTCACATGTATATACAGTAGTTTATCAATGCCAAGATGCACACTTTTTTCTCATTTTAACAAACCTACAACCTGAGAGTCTTACAATCAATGTGATGAGATAGCGTTGGCAGTGTTTTCCCTTCCTTGGCAGTACAGAAGCTAGTGGTGCCTCTTACAACTGCTGGCATCTTAGATTGGACACTATGACATCACACTTGTAATATTGGTTTGAAACGTTTAGGGAAACACAGTAAACTAGTTTTATTGAGGAGAGTTTAATCTGTCGAATTTACAAATCAATGGAACATTGATTTTAAAAGCAAGTGAAACCAATTTTCCTCCATTTTTACAAAAATTCACAAGATATATTTAAAAATAACAAGGCTTAAAAAAACAAATACTTCCAGTTTTTTAAAGATATTTATTCATTTATTTGCTTATTTATTTGTTTGTTTATTTATTTATTTATTTATTTATTTATTTGAGACACAGAGAGAAAGACCATGAGCAGGAAGAAGGGGCAGCAGAGAAGGAGAAGCAGACTCCTTGCTGAGCAGAGAGCCCGGCTCCAAGCTCCATCCCAGGATCTGAGATCGTGACTTGAGCCGAAGGTGGACACTTAACCCACTCAGCCATCCAGGTGCCCCATCCAGTTTATAATCCTAATAAATTAGACATTAATTCAATGCAACAAATCTGGGCAGTCCTTCCCATGCACAATACCACGTTAGATAATAAAAAATACATATACTGGCCTCTGCCCCAGTTCCTGGCAAAGGGCTCCTGAACGCCTTGTAAACTCCTAAGCCGTAAGACCACTAGGAGCATCTTTTGTTCTAATGAGGTGACTCTGGGGCTCCTGATAGGGGCTGGTCACCAGACAGACCAAGCCATGATTAGAAGCTTGAAATGTTCGGGGATCCCTGGGTGGCTCAGCGGTTTGGCGCCTGCCTTTGGCCCAGGGCGTGATTCTGGGGTCCCGGGATCGAGTCCTTCATCGGGCTCCCTGCGTGGAGCCTGCTTCTCCCTCTGCCTGTGTCTCTGCCTCTGTGTGTGTGTGTGTGTATGTGTGTGTGTGTGTGTGTGTGTGTGTGTCTATCATGAATAAATAAATAAATCTTAAAAAAAAAAAAAAAGAAGCTTGAAATGTTCAATTCTACTCCCCTACACACACTTGTCTAGAGAGGGGAGAAGGGCTGGAAACGGGATTAATGATTGACCATGCTTAAGTGATGAAGTCTCTATAAATCCCCCAAAATATGAGATTCAGTGAGCTGCTAGATTGGTGGACAAATCCATGTACCAGGAGGGTGACACTAACTCCATGAGGACAGAAGCTCCTGTCCTCAGGATCCTCCCAGACTTCACCCGGCATATCTCTGCATCTAGCTGTTCTTCTCTATCCTTGATCACATTTGTTAATAAACTGGTAAATGGTAGGTGAAGTGTTTCCCTGAACTCTGAAAGCCTCTCTAGCAAATAGCCAAACCCAAGGAGGAGGACTTCATGGAAACCTCCAACTTGTAGCCATATCTGACAGAAGTTATGCGTGACCTGGGGACCTTCTACCTCTGATTGGCATCTGAGGCCCCTAACCTGTGGGAGCTGATGCTATTTCCAGGAAGATAGTCCCAGAATTAAATTCATTTGTGGGACACCTAGCTGATGTCACAGAGAATTGCTTGGTGGGAGAAAGCCTCCACACGTTGGTGACCGCAAGTGTCAGAAGCCAAGAGTTCTGTGTAAGCAGTAAATGGAACACAGAGGAAAAGGAACTGGTTGTTTTTTGTTTTTTGTTTTTTGTTTTTCTAATACAACCACCGCCCAGGACAATCACACTCAACAAAATGCAACCAAACTCAAAGGACATCACGAAAGGCATGCAGAATGAGAATAACAATCTCCATCCAAAGGGTTAAAAATATATATATCGTTGGCTGTATATACCTGAAATATCTTAGTAGCGACCAATTACCGTTCTCAGTGTGGACTTTGAAGTCAATCAACGGGGGGGCACCTGGGTGGCTCAGTCGGTTGGGCATCTGCCTTCGGCTCAGGTCATGATCCCAGGGTCCTGGGATCAAGCCCCACGTCAGGCTCCCTGCTTGGTGGGGAGTCTGCTTCTCCCTCCTCCTCCCCTCGTTCGTTCTCTTTCTCTCACTCTCTCTCTCTCAAATGAATAAATAAAATCCTTGAAAAAAAATGTTTGAAGTCAACCAATAGGTTAATGTGATCAGCTTTACACAAACTCAGGAACTTTTCTCCATAACAAAAATATTCTGTGCAAGGAGTCCATTTGCACTACGTCGTGGTGCTTTCAGAGGTTACCCCAAGAGCGTTGTCACTGTGAGCACCGCTAACACGGAGGGACGTCGTCTCACTAGAGGCGATGCTCTGACTGTAATGATAGTATCTACCAAAGCAGTAAGTGTGCGAGTGACCACGCCTTGTGTAAAGCGTGTAAAGGCCTTCACTTGTCCATCGTTCGTGTTACCTGCCATTCGAGCTCTAGAGCCTAACTAACCCCTTTCCTGTTCCCATATCCAAGCAGGATCAAACACTGCTCTTGCTTTCCTGCGGTCCTGACTGTAGGATACTGGCAATGACGTGGGACGGGGAGGGTGGGAGCGCGCCCTCCCGCCGGCCACCCCCTACTCTCACGGCCACCACCACACGGTCCAGCCTTCGCTCTCTCTATGGCACGTCTTCTAACTGGGGAAATACTTACAAATTCAAACCCTGAGTGCGAGAGGCATCTCTCTCTCGATTATTGCGGGATTTAATTGAAACAAAAGGCTGGTTTGGCCCAAGGTAGGTCCTTTGTCACCATAAATCGTTGAAGGATGAATGCAGTGGGGTATGCGGAAGTGCTAATTTAAGAGTCCTGCAGTTCTCGCCGCAGTGCCCCGCCGCTGGGCTCCTGCCGGTGCCCCGGGTGCCCCTCCTGAAGGCAGCAGGGTAGGCCCCGGGTGGCCCACGCAGTCTTTCTTAGCATGACCAGCTCAGCCTCAAGGCCTGTGTCGGAACCGCCCACAGGGCATTCTTTGGGCTCCATTTGGGTCCCCACCTGCACTCTAGTTAAGGGGCTGAAGGTTAAAACTGACCCAGAAAAATAGCAGGTGACAGCAGCTAAGCCCTTGAGGCTTTAAATAGAATAAGACACCAACCGCCCGAGGAGCCGCCGGGTAGTGTTCCCATGCGGAGGGAGGGATCTTTCAGGAAAGTCCCTCTGTCACCACTTGGGCTGCACTGGACTCCGGGCCCCGTGGCAGGTGGCAGCCGAGTTAAGCCAACGGTGGGCAGCGGGGCCTCCCCCCGCCCAGGCTGCACAGGAAAATGCCATTCGTTAGGCCGGAGAAAAACAGGGAGAGGGATGTCCCCAGTGATGGATTATTACTTCATCTGATGCTAGGGATTGTGGAGCTTGGGACATGGGACCCTTCACACAGCAGACCTTAAACCCCAAGGAGCCCTCCGAAGGCCGGGCCACGCGCGGGAGGGGGTGACTGCCAAGTTCACCCCCACCTCGAAGCATTCACATTGTAAAAGATCATAAAACCCTGAACTGGCCCTACAAAACCCAAACACAGCTGCAGGCCAATCTGGCACCCACGCTGCCCTCCCCGCCCGCTCTTCGGTTAAGCAGAGATTATAAAGATCATCAAAGCCTTGGAAATCCTGCTGCTGGTTTGTTTGTTTTTTGTTTTTTGTTTTTTTTTCCCTAACTACGTAGCTTAATTTTAGGTAGCATGAACTGACTCTCCGCTCCCAAGATGAAGGGACACAATTTTGTTATTCCTCCCACCTACGCTTTGCCCGGTTCCGTTTTTCATTGCTCATATTTTCACTTTGCCAGGTTGTAAAGCATCACGTTGTGTTCCGTAATTGGGATTCTCAGAGTTATTTAATCTTTGTTCTTTTTAAAAACGGATTCAGTGCTCATTTTTCTCTCACCACTCCTAAATTCTTGATCTTGATCTTCATTTGTTTCTTTGGCAGAATTTCACTGTCAAATGTGTTTTTGTTTTTTGGGGTTTGTTCTTGTTTTTCAGAAAGACTCTCAGGTTTTGTATCTCTTATACACCAGATTCTAAATATGACTTTTCCTGTGTGTTTTTTTTTTTTTCAGGTTTGAAAAACCCTGCCTGCTGACTTTATGACTAAATAATTTCTGACTGGGTCAAAATGACACTTTCTCATCCCCAGAAGTTTGTAAACATTGTGCTATCATGTTCTGGCTTTGAATATTGCTGAGAAATCTAAGGCAACCCTAATTTTGCTCCTTACGGGTAACTTGCTTTTTCTTCCTGTACAGCTAAGGATTTTTCTTCTTCTTTAATTTCAATACTTCAACCAAAGTATATCTGCATGTTTATTGTGCTGTATCAATTTTTTTAGGGTACTGAGTGCACTTTTAGCTAAAGACTTAGTTTCTTAATTTCAGGGAAGTTTCTTTTAACATATCTAACTACTTTGCCTATTCCATTTGTTGTCTATGTTGGCTGGACTCTGTCCTCCGTCCTGACTGCCTTCTACATACTTTAATTTCTTTGTCCCTTTTCTCTGCATTAGCTGATTAGTTCAAGCATTTCCTCCATTCCACTAATTTTATTTTCAACCACTGCCCTCTTGTTCCCTGCTCTTCCTAAATAATTTACTAGATCTATGATGGCGCCCTTTGGAGTTTCAACGAGTTTTCTTAGCTCTGCCATGGCCTCGTTCGTTTTATTCAGTTGTATTATTATCTCATTTTAAGGCCTGGGTTTTATAGAATAATAGTATCATAAAGCAATTCTGTACCTTAAAGCTTCCTTGGGGAGTCCTGTTTGTTTGGAGAAGCTATGTTTTTATTATTTTAAAACCCATTCTCCCCCCTTAAAACATCTGCTTTTTTGTACCGTGTTCTTTCTGTCATTTTCTTCTCATTTTTCTTTTCCTTCTCCCCTTTCTTCTCCTGGTTCCAAGGGGTTTGCATACTGCCATGCCATTTCTTTTGATGTTTCATCAGACAGCTCCTCCCGGACTTCCAATCTGATCTCATATAATGCTTCCATCCTGTTTAGGGCCAGTCTGTCTACCCCATTTGGAGCTCCAACGTGTTGGAGTCGCTTTGGAGCCACTGACTTTAGTGGGTAAGATCCACTTGCCCACCGAGGGCACTTGGGAGGCGCGTGAGGGAGGGCCGGCCGTCCTACTGAGGGGACCTCTGACTTCTCCCTTGAAGTCCCGTGAACACCTTGCACCTGTGCCCGCCCGCCAGCCGTGGGGACATCCCTCCGGTCACCGCCTCCCCCGCCCAGGGACCCGGAAGGCCAGGGCCTTGGAAGCCCTGCCTGCCTCGGGCCAGGCCCCGCAGGGAGCAGAGCCGGCGACACCCGAGGATCTCCTGTACTTTTCCAGGGCTGACCACGTGCCCCCTCTGCTTGCTGCTACCCGACTGGTGACACCAGTCCCCGTCCTCAGAGTGCTCAGTGCCGCTCCTGCTGAGCGAGTGCGAAGAAAGGGGCTACAGCACAACCCCTCGCACCATCCTTAGCCATCACCTTAGAAGTTTAGGCCCTAAAGTTGTCCTTTGTTCATTCATGCATTGTTGCCTTTTTTTAAGATCATTTAATCTGGCTTTGTTTGGCCATTTGTATTCAGAGGTCACTGTGCCCTTCTGTTTTCAAACCTTATAAACTTATAATAATAGGCATACAGAAAATATCTGGAGAAATATTGCCACTACACAATTTGTTAAAAGTAAACATTGTTGGGGGCACCTGGGGAGCTCAGGGGTTGAGCGTCTGCCTTGGGCCCAGGGCGTGATCCTGGGTCCCGGGATCGAGTCCCGCATCGAGCTCCCTGCATGGAGCCTGCTTCTCCCTCTGCCTGTGTCTCTGCCTCTCTCTGTGTGTCTCTCATGAATAAGTAAATAAAATCTTAAAAAAAAAAAAAAAAAAGGAAACATTGTTGATTGGACTGTTTATTGCTCTTGGGTTCATTCCTCAAAACCACTACTGCGTGACAGTTAAGAAGCAGTCTTCAGCCCCCAAACCCTGGAGCTTCACGTGCCGTGTTCAGAATCTCAACTCCACCACTCACCAGTTGTAGGACATTGAGCAAGTTCCCTAACGCCTATAGGTCTCAGTTTCTTCATCTTGTAAAAAGGGGATGATAACAATACCTACCTCATGGATTGCGAGGAGTAAACGAAATAATGCACAGTAAGTGTTCATCACTGTGCCTGCCACTGAACTCATCTACTTTCCAAAGGCTTCCCTTTGCCCCGATGCAGACCATGCAATAGGAATTTTCAAAATTAAAAGGAACTTAAAAAGTTGTCTTATCCAAACCTCTAACATTACAAAAGATAAATTAAGATCAAGACCAGGGATCCCTGGGTGGCGCAGCAGTTTAGCGCCTGCCTTTGGCCCAGGGCGCGGTCCTGGAGACCGGGGATCGAATCCCACGTCCGGCTCCCGGTGCATGGAGCCTGCTTCTCCCTCTGCCTATGTCTCTGCCTCTCTCTCTCTCTCTCTGTGACTATCATAAAAAAAAATTTTTTTAAAAAAAGATCAAGACCAATTACATCAGAAATACTATACCAATTTCCCAATGCCCTTAATACTGGGATTAGACCCTCAGTCATTGGTCATAGACCCCGAGATGATTGTTCTGATCATGGGGAAGGTGTATCTCTCATTGTAAGTTAATAGCTAGGTATCCAGTTGATTAAAAATACAACAGGTCATTTCAGCAGGACCTGTGACAACAACCTAGGACCTCTGGGTGCAGGTGCAGGGCTCTTTCCCTGTTGACAGTCTCTCTTCCATTATTAAAGGAACTATCTTCAGTCCCACAAAGGCTTATAAGAATATTTATACTTAAAGAAATGTAGTTTTTTAAAACTTGTTTAACTTAGATAAAGAGACATAATATCATTAAAGATCTGTACTATTGGGCAGCCCCGGGGGCTCAGCAGTTTAGCGCCGCTTTCAGCCCAGGGTGTGATCCTGGAGAACCAGGATTGAGTCCTACATCGGGCTCCCTGCATGGGGCCTGCTTCTCCCTCTGCCTGTGTCTCTGCCTCTCTCTCTCCCTCTCTGTGTGTCTGTCATGAATAAATAAATAAAATCTTTAAAGAAAAAAAGAGATCTATACTATTCATAAGATACAGATCACATAGAGATACATTAAGCTCATTGAAGACTATAGTAAAAAGCTTTAATCCAAATTTGTGATTCACCATAATATATCTATTTAAAGATCACAGTATTAAAATGCAGCGGTATGACTAGCTAAAAAATTATGAATCCTTAGAGGAAAAAATATCCCGCTTTATAAACCACAGTGAATTGGACAACCATAATAATGTATGCTGCTCCCAATCCAGACATTCTAAGCCTAGAAGAAGTCCGAGCAGGAACAGCCTTGGAGGATGTCTTGCTGGATGACACTTGTGTGTCATTCCTACTTTTCTGGCCCACAGCCACAAGGTATCACCTCTGTACAAGGCAATTCCCAGGCCCTGCCCTCCTTAGCTCACCCCCCGCCAAACAGCTCCTGGCCGGTCAGACTGGATAGTTGCAGACAGACTTGTTTAAACTTCTCTTACTTCCAGTGTGGCAAGCGGTTAACTGGATAAACAGGTCAGTTATACATGACTATGAACTAAAGAAAACTAGAGCTACAACATCCCACTCCTTTGTCCTCCCAGAAAATATAACAGACTGTGGCTTCTAGAGACAGTGTCTTCACTTCTTTTGCTCAACCTGAAGGATTGCTTTCAGTAGTAGAGAATTCATGTCCCTAGAGCCAGAAGGAAGTTTTGGTATCTCACATTTGTTAGCATCCCTAAGGACTGTAGCAGACTACCAAATGAAATATGAAATGGCTGGGGGACACGTGGAAGACCCCTCAAAGGATCCCAAGCAGATAGCTATTTAAACCTGGTCTGGTATATTAAACCCCTCAGCCATAGTGGCGCTGGAGTCGAACAAGATGGCCATCCCAGTGGCCACTGATTCCTTACCACCGGCTGAGAGGTTCTGAGGCTCTCAAATGGACCAGAGCAGAAGAGCATCATGTGATTCTTCTCCCTACTAAGTTGGCACAATCTCTTCCTGACCTTTCCCATAGTCTTTCTCTTCAGGCCACCAGAACCCAGGCTGGTGCATGGGCCCTCCACGCTTCCTGACACTTCACTTGTCCTCATGCTGTGTTCTTCTCCCTTTCCCAGGCAGGCGAACCGTCCCACACCAGAGCACCTGCCCGGATACTAGAAAACACTGCTTCCCTTTAGAGAAGCTGTGGCTAAGCTGGACGCTGATGATGCCCGATGACCAAGTCTTCCTTGTAAACAAACTCAAAAGCACTTTCTAAGGTTCAATAGAGAAGCTTCAAAAAAAAAAAAATAGAGAAGCTTCATCTAGAAAGCCTTGACACCCACCACATTACACTCTTTACTGAAAACTTGGATACTCAAAGCATCTAGTTTTTACAGTAACACTAATTCAACCATAAATTCGCAAACAAAGGATAAGGCAGAAATTATCACTCAGATATGTTCCTAATTGTTCTCAAAGGGTGTTACTCTAAATAAAGCCAAAAGCCAATCTTTGAAAGTCAAACAATAAACTTGCGAGTTATAAGCAGAGCTTCCATTACCGAGACCCATAAATTTTATAAAATATTTATAGTACATCTTTGGGACTTGGTATTTGACAACGTATTTTCAACATTTTGCTCAGGATGCTTACTTCTGCCTCTGTTTCTTTTTTCTCCCCTCACCATTGAATCCACGTCCAACCAGCTTAATCCAATGAGCGTTCATCTGAGACTGAAGAGTCACAACCTTTGGCATGTCATATCTGTCTTCCCATATTCCCTCAGGCGATGGAATCCCAAGTTTTGCCTCGGTATTCACACCCTCTCTTGTAGCTAAGTGTGGCCATATGACTAATTTCTGACCAATGCAATGTGAGCAGAAGCGACAACTTCTGAGTTGTTCTTAAATGGAAAATATGTCTTTTCATTCTGTCTCCTCTTCTGCCATCCTGGTGCCTGGACATGGCGGCAAGCCGTCTAGAACAAGCAGATGGGGGTAATACTTGATGGATACTTGTGGTACCGCAGGATGGAAGGAGCCAACACATCAATATTAGGTGAGAAATAAATCAGACTATTAAACGAAAATAAAATTCTATATTGTTTAAACCTCTGTAAGTCTTTGTTAAAACAGATCAATGTGTATCTTTAATTGAAACACCCTACAATTTCAATTTCAATTAGATTACATTTAGAATTTTTGCTTTTGGTGACTCATTGCTATTTCATGTTCACTAGTTGTTGAGAGTATTTAAGTTAAGGAGCAACAACACATTCAAAGAATTATACAAATTTCTGTACAAAGAAAGGTGATAACTTTGCTAAAATTGACGGACATTGATATCATCTAATAATTCAAAAGGATCATTTTATTGGCTGATTATAAAAGTCCACATCCAGTGAACAAATCCTATGCTAAAAGTTATGCACAATACTGTTTATTCATGAAGAAAATGAACATAGGTTATGGGGGGGATGCACTGAAACATTTTACTTTTGGTGGAATTAGGGTAAAAGCTAAAAGACTGTGTTTCCATTATCTGAGATAATATCCTGTTGCTAAATCCTCTTAGTAGATGTAAACAAATTACTCTAATTCTATATTTAACAACCTGTTGAGTTTCAGTTGTGAAGTTGGCTAAGAGTAGTTGGTTCAGAAGAGGTAATGAATATGTTCAAAAAGTCTCAGACCTAAACTGAGCTACTGTAACTACCAGCAATTTCAGAAGGTAGATTGCTTTTCGATGCAAATTTCCACTCCCAATAACTCAGCTAGAAAGAGAACTAGGTGTGAAAGGACATTATGAGTCATTTCTATTAGAATTATGAAGATAAGAAAGCAGTCAGGAAAAGAGGAATCATCTTAAAGCAAAAGGCACTCAGGACTAGAAATTTTATTCACTGTGATGCCCACTATGACTATAATTTCTATTTTCTATTGTAGCTCCCACAAATGAAAGCAGTAAAGGGAGAAGTAGGATTATTAAAAAAGGAGAAGAAATGTGTGTCTCCAGTCTTTCCAATTCACTTTGGGCTACCAAAAATGGGGTGAGAGTGCTAAGTCAGAAAATAAAAGCCATGAATGTTGCTGGAAGAGAAAGGAATCACATGGCCTCCAGGGAAACCTTAAGGGACACCTGGGAGAAGCTACAATAGCTTTCAGTTTCACAAACTGTGAGCAAATCCTAAGAGGCATCTCATTTCAAAATGAGGATTCATAGTAATAAAGTCTCTCAATTTCTCTATTTTCACCAATGGGATAGTGATCACCATGTCACTTAATCACTGGATGTCAGTCCTCTATGATTCTTGCCTCCCCTTTATCCCATCTTCTTATTGTCACACTCATTATCTCCCTTTCCCTTTATTTCTACCACCACTAAGATAGGCATTTGGTACTTCATGCATCAGACCATTGAAACAGCGTCCCTTCCACTTTTTTCTCCAGTCACTATGTTCATTAATTCATTAATGGAACAAGTATTTATACTAATAGGCACTGCAGTACGTGCTGGGGTATCACAGGACACAAGTCGGACATTCGTTCCAACCCCATCGGGCTTATGTTCCAGCAAGGGGAGAGAGTAAATCAACTTATGGTATCTTGTCCTCCAAGACTCTACAGAACAATCCCAGATCTTTTGTGTTTTGAACTGAATTCACCACACACACTCACACACACCCCTGCCCCACTCCAAATTCCTATGTTGAAGCCCTATATTTGGAGATAGGGCCTTTAAGGAGGTAACTGAGGTTAAATGAGGTCATAAGGGTGGCCACGATCCTGTAGAACTGATGGCCTTATAAAGAAGAGGGGTACCTAGCTGGCTCAGTGGTAAAGCATGCAACTCTTGATCTCAGGGTCGTGAGTTCAAGACCCACATTGGACATAGTGCTTACATTAAATGAATAAATGAAAGTATAAATAAGTAAATAGAATAGAGAATAAAAAGAGGAAGAGGCGCCAGAGCTGTCTCTCCCTCCACGCACACACAGACAGAAAGGTCATGTGAAGACATCAGGAGAAGGCAGCCATCTACAAGCCAAGGAGGGAGGCCCCAAGACAAACCAATCCTGCCGCCACCTTGGTCATAGACTTCCAGTCGCCAGAACTATAAGGAAATTAATTTCTGTTGTTTAAGCCACTCATCTGTGGTAATTATTTATGGCGGCCCAAGCTGACTAAAGACATCCTGTCACTCTTTTCCCCACCGCACAGGCATTGTTCTTAAACGCCAGGTCTCCTCTCCAGTTAAGGAAAAGCCTCCAAAGATACCCCATTTCTCTATTTTAAGCCTTTGTTCATGTAGGTCCTCATCATCACTCTACTCGACTGTTTTAATAAAGAATTTCATCATTTCTTAAGGCGCAGTTGTGGGCAAAGTTCGTTAATCTCTCCCTTAGCGCTTCCGGCCAGTGACTGAAGTGTCTTCAGAAGAGGAAGCTGTAACTAAAGCACTAGTGGGGGTTTTCCCACTCTCGAGGCAGACAGAGCGCACAAAGGCAACTGGAGAACCTCTTAAGGGCAGGAACCCGAAGGTGGTTGCCTGCTTGGTAAGTTGGCAGATGTCCATCCCTTTCACAAACGTAGATTCATTCGATGCCAACAGAAGAGCAAGAAGCTGATCGTTATTTTGGACAAACTAGATACAACTATGAAATAGTATTTTAAAGTGATTACGTATTCCATTTTACAACTTTTTGTTTTTATTTTCCAGGAAAATAATGCCATAAAATATTTATCTGAAAAAGATATGTTATTTATCAAAAAATATTCTTTTTTGTACTGAAGTGGTTGACGTTGTCATATAGTCACAACGTGACACAACAGGGTGATGAGGATTAAGGGTCACAACATGGACAAAAGGAATTTCTCCAAATAGCAACCATACTTCACATTTGCAATTCACTTGCACTATATTCTAAACTTTTTTTTTTTTTTAAGATTTTATTTATTTATTCATGAGAGACACAGAGAGAGGCAGAGACACAGCAGAGGAGAAGCAGGCTCCCTGCGGGGAGCCCGATGTGGGACTCGATCTCGGGACCCCAGGGATCACCATCTGAGCTGAAGGCAGCCGCTCCACCGCTGAGCCCCCCAGGGATCCCCATATTCTAATCTTTAACAAAGCATAGCGTGCTCACACAATCCCACACACACGCACACTGACTTCAAATAAGTCATCAACTTTAGGACTTATTAGATGTTAGTAAGGCCACATTGGAGTAGTAAACTTACTAACTGACAAAGTTTTGTTTTGTTTTTTTAGATTACAGTATCGGTTCCTTTGTGAGCTTTTGAGTATTTGAGGTTCCTAATTTACATAAACACTTTGGCCTTTCCCAGCAAGCACACCTGTGTCTTTCCTTTCTGCTCAGCCACCAGAATAGCTACTCATTTTTATGGACATGAGGTCTCAAATGAGGTTTGAGGTATTATATCTTTTTCCTCTCTTCCGGCAGAGGCTACTCATCACCTTCTAAAGAAGTTTTCCTTTAAGTAAGAAACGTTTCGCAGGTTCAGAAATAAATCTTAAAATTTAACTGGAACTTTAGTAGCCACTGGTTATATTAATAAATGACATGGGCTGGCATATCTTCAAATTTAGTACTGGCATTATTCAGCAAAGTGGGCCTCAATGAAACATAATAAATATTCTAAATATTTATTAAATAAATATTCTAAATAAATATTCTAGCTTTTATGAAGCATTTCCCAAGAAGGCTTTTTAAATGTAAATTATACTAACTAATATATATTACCCAGAAAAGATCATCCTCTTGGGAAAAATTTTCTAGGGGTTAATGATAAACTTCTTTCCAATTTTTAAAAGGTAAATGAAAACTTCTTTTAGGAAGAAAGAAGAAAAGAATATTTCAGAGGTTGGCCTCTCTGGACAGATTCCTCCTGTGATCCTGCTCATGTGTGAAGCCCAAACATGTGCCATATAAAAGAGTTCCCACTGCTTCAGCCCTATTGGGTAGAGAGACAATGAATGATTTTGTGTGATTCAGAGTTTGTTTCCATTCTTAGTCACTGTTCAGGTTTTAAATGTCACCAAAACTCAATGGCTTCTCTGAGCATATTGACACAGCTATGCTATTCTGTTTCTATGTTTTTTGAGATTATATATCTGATGTGGTGCACAATCATTCTGTAGGTTAAGCTTCAACAAAGAAAAAAAGAACTTATTTTATTCTGATTAAAAGGGTAATATATGTCCATATAAAATATTCAAACAATTCTGAAGATTATATAGAAAAATGTAGGAACCACCTAAAAACTCTAGTTCCTAAATGTGACTGTTGTAAACTCTTGTAAAGATTTTGGGGACTATCTTTCCAGATGTCTTTCTATTCATGTATACACAAATACACATTCTAAAATATTGATGAGCTAATATTAAGCATATTAGTTTGTAACCTGGTTTTTTTCACTTAGCATGTGGCTTTCCATGTCAGTGGATAATTGATATGCATAGATATGTTATTTTCTTTAATGGCTGCATAGCATTCCTATCCTCGTATATGTCACAATGTATTCAAATAATCCTTCTTTGGGTTGCTTCTAATTTTTTGAGAGAATAAACTACAAGGTAATGACTATGTGATTTCACTTTTGTGTACCTGTCCAATTATTTCCTTTGGACAATTTCCTAGCAATAAACTTTGCTGGATCAAACATATCCACCCTTCAAGCTTTTGATTTTTCTTAAATCCATATTGCCAAATTGCCTTCAAGAAGTATGCACTCTCAAAAAAAAAAAAAAAGTTTGCACTCTCACCAACACTTTGTGAGAATGTGTGTTCCCCCACGGCCTTGCAAACACTAAGTTTTGTCCATCTCTCCAACTCCGGCAATGTAATAAGTCTATTAGTTCTATTTCTGTCTAACAAATTACCATAAACACAGCAACTTAAAACACATACATTTTCTCTTGGGGTCTGTGAATTGGGGGTTCAGGCACAGTTTCACTGGGCCCCCTAAGTTCCCTCACAATTTTCGCTGCAATCAAGGCATGAGCCAGGGCTGGGGTCTCGTCTGAAGGTTTAAGTAAGGAAAGGTTTGCTTTTAAGCTCACTTACATGGTTGTTGGCAAGATTCAAATCCTTTGGGGTTGTTGGATTGAGGGCTGCAGTTTGCAGCTGACTATCGGCCAGAGGCTGCCCTCAGTTCCTTGCCACATGTGCCTCTCCAACATGGCAACTCACTTCATCAAAACCATCAAGGGAGTAAGTCAACTAGACAGATGGAATTCAGAATCTTTTGTAATATGATCATAGAAATGACATTCCCTTGGGGCACCTGGGTGGCTCAGTGGCTTAAGCTTCTGACTTGATTTTTGGCTCAGGTGATGATCTCAGGGTTGTGAGATCAAGCCCTGAGTGAGGCTACGTGCTGGGTGCGGTGACTGCTTGAGATTCCTCTCTCCCTCTCATTCTGCCCCTCTCCCCCTCCTCTCTGTCTCAAAAAAGAGAGAAAGAAAGAGAAAGAAAAAGAAAGAAAGAAAGAAAGAAAGAAAGAAAGAAAGAAAGAAAGAAAGAAAGAAAGAAAGAACATTACCTCAATGTTGAGATCGTCTATTTGTTCTTAGAACCAAGTTATTTAAGAAGATGGGATTATACAAAGCCATAAATACCAGAAGGCTGAGATCATTAGGGACCATCTTGGAAAATGTCTACCGTGGTCCACCCTCTGTTCCCCAATGATTCACATCACTTCCACGTGCAAAACACATCACCCTCTCCTAAGGTCCTCATGAGCATCATCCCATTACAGCATCTGCTCAAAGTCCAGAATCTTTTTATCTAAATTAGGTACAGCTACAGATGAAGCTACTTAGGTGTAGTTTTGTTAATTATACCTCCTGGAGCATGACTCTTTTTAATTTGGGGAAACTCTGAAAGAGATGATTTTTCTTCCTCCTCAACACCTATCATACAATGGTGTGACAGGCAAAGGAAAACAGCTCTTGGCATTCCCAATCAATGTGGGGGAAATGTAGGTATGAGGGCCGCAGTGGTGCAGAGCAATTCAGAAATACATCTCTGCGAATGCTAGATGTTCTCTGATTAGGCTTCAAGGTCTAGGTATAATTCTCTGTGGTTCTCGGCTCCACCCTCTAGACTCTTGGTTCCATATTCTGAATTTCTCTGTTCCTTTTCATGAAAGATAGTACAAGTTTGCCGTGCACATAATTTTTGTCAGCCTGCCTCCTGCCAGTAGAGTTTCAGAAGCCCAACACCTTCTCTTCATCTTGTCCATCTTCTCTCTGTCCCATTCGGTCCAAAATGGCAGTGTTTTGGGTGATGTAATTTTCTCAAAAACTGTGTGGGTCAGCTGTGAATTTCTGTGGAGTTGATTCCACTGGACAAAAGTCAATCCAAAATCTCTTCGGGGTAAGACCTTCTCTACTTTGGGCCCCTGTTGATGTTGCTGAAGAAAAAATGCCCATGAACTTCCTAGAGGACCTACGGGTTGAGAGGTTTCTTGAAGCTTACCTTTAATCTCTCCCAAATCTCCTTTATGTGACTGAATTGTCTGATCTCTTGATCTTTCTGAGGGTCTGTTGTTGTTGTTGTTTTGTTTAAGATTTTATTTATTCATGAGAGACACAGAGAGAGGCAGAGACATAGGCAGAGGGAGAAGCAGGCTCCCTGCAGGAATCCCGATGTGGGACTCGATCCCAGGACCCCCGGGTCACACTCTGAGCCGAAGACAGGTGCTCAACCACTGAGCCACCCAGGCATCCCTCTGTTTCCAAATTCATGTGGTTCTTGGCAGACTTAGTTCTTTCTGGTTCTTAAAACTGAAGGTCTTGTTTTCCTGCTGACTGCTGGTAGGAGGCCACCCTCAGTTTCTTGCCCCATAGGAAGAGCTTTCTCAGGGAAATTCACTTTACCAAACTAGCAAGCAAAGAGAAAAGAGTATCTTCTAGCAAGATGGCAGCTATAGCTTGTGTAATATGATCATCCTTTACCATATTCCATTTGTTAAAAGTAGGTCATGGGTTTCTCCCAAGCTCAAGGGCAGGGGATTACACTTACACAAGGATATGCATACCAGGAGTCAGGATAACTGGGGGGCATCTTAGAGTCTTTCATCCACCAAATACTTACGCCTTCAATTAGGGAGACATTTGCATCATGAATAAATGTCTATTGTGTTTTCATTCACATTAACCTGAGTATTGGGGCACCTGGATGGCTCAGTTGGTTAAGCATCTGACTCTTGATTTGACCTCAGGGCCATGAGATCCAGTCCTCACCAGGCTCCATGCTGTGCATGGAACCTGCTTAAGAGTCTGTCTCTCTTTGTCTCTTCCCCTCTCCCCACCCCACCTCCTGCCTGCGCGCGTGCACACACACATTCTCTCCCTCTTAAATAAATAAATAAATAAATAAATAAATAAATAAATAAATAAACAAAACCCACAGAAACAAACAAACAAAACTCCATGATTTAGTTGGTTAAACATCTGACTCCTGATTTCAGCTCAAGTCATGATCCCATGGGTCCTGAGATCAAACTCTGTGTAGGCTCTGCTCTCAACAGGGAGCTGGCCTGAAGGTTCTCTCCCTCTGCCCCTCTCTTCATTTGTGCTCACTCTCTCTCTCTCTCTCTCCTCCCCCTCAAATAAATAAATAAATCTTTCTAAATAAATAAATAAGTCCTGACATTTACCATGTGCTAGGCATTATACTAGTTATAAGGTGGAAGTTCAATAATGAGCAAAGTTTCCTGTTCTCACGAAAATCATAGTCAGAGGAAGAGAGAAAATAATTCTATGAATAAATGTGAAATTACAATTTTGACAAATGCTATGAGAATTTGTGGTGCTATGAAAATATGTAACATGAGGAAGTGACCCAATCTGGTGGTTGGGCACAGCCTGTAGGAGGATGTTTCGAGATACGAAGAATGAGCAGGAATTAACCAGGGAAAGCCCAATGAAGAGCAGATAAAAGGGGCTTATAAGAGCAGAAAGCATCAAGTGACTAAGCAACGAAAAGTGTGATTAGAGCAAAGAAACCAAGAGTCACCTCCAAATTCTCATCTGTCCTTTGGAATTTACACCTATATATTCACCTGATTATTTGATATCTTCATCTGGATATTTTGCACTCCTCAAAATCAATGCATATAAAACCATGCTACTGATTTTGGCTTGCCAAACTTAGCTCTTTCCCAATATTCTCTAGTTCAGTGAATGACATCACCATGTGTCCTGCTGGAAGTGGGGAACCTAGGAGTCACTCCTGACCATTCCATCTTCCTCAGCCCCTCACCAAAATCTGAAGGACTTGATCACTAATCACAGCAGCCTCACCACAATCCAGATATCCCATATTCTCTTATGTCCCAAGCCTTTACTTTTGCTGGTGTCCATGCTTAGAAATTCATCTCCACCCCCTCCCTTCTCTTCTTAGCAACATCCTACTCGTCCTCCAAGACTTGCCCTAAACATAACTGCCGTGGACGTTCCACCTTCCACCACTTCTGTGCAGAAATAATCTCCCTCTCCTTGGTGATACCAAACACTTTGTGTACCTCATCACCCCTGTTACAGGTTAGGATCTCTGGGAAGCAGACTTTGAGATAGATCAGCATATAAGGAGGTGCTCTTGGGAACAATGCCTGTGGAAGGGAGAGAAGGAAGTAGGACTGGGCAGAGGAAAAACTGAGCTGTGATGCAGTGCTAACAATTCTCAGTCGAGCCATGGAGTGCTCTGGGGCTGGGATAGTCTTTAAAATTGTTCCAAGTCAGAGCAAGAAGGCCAGGACTTGATATCCCCCAGGCTGCTGAGTGACTGGATATGGGCCATCCCTGGAAGGAGACATGACCTTGGCTGAGGATCTTTTGTTTTCTCTCTTTCTTTCTTTCTTTCTTTCTTTCTTTCTTTCTTTCTTTCTTTCTTTCTTTCTTTCTTTTTTTTCTTTCTTTCTTTTCTTTCTTTCTTTCTTCTTTCTTTCTTTCTTTTTTCTTTCTTTCTTTCTTTCTTTCTTTCTTTCTTTCTTTCTTTCTTTCTTTCTTTCTTTCTTCTTTCTTTCAGATTTTAGTTTTCTATTCATGAGGGAGAGGCACAGGCAGAGGGAGAAGCAGGCTCCCCGCGGGGAGCCTAATATGGGACTCGGCCCCAGGACCTCAGGACCACAACCTGGGCCAAAGGTAGATGCTCAACCACTGAGCCACCCAGGCGTCCCCCAGCAGGTTTTCCTTAGTAATCTTCCCAAAAGTCGGACACCTAACAGATGTCTTCTGTTAATGCTCCCAGAGTTGAGGAATAAGTCCCTCATTATTGAAGGGGCATCTGGGAAGGCATCACAACATCCAGTATAATCCCAATGCTCAAATCGACTTACTACAGCAATACTCTCTTGTATTTTTTTAAAGATTTTATTTATGTTTAAGTTTATTTCAAAGCAATTTGAGAGAAATAGAGCCAGAGAGCACAAGTGGGGAGTATGGCAGAGGGAGAGGGGGAAGCAGACTCCCCTGTGAGCAGGGGGTCTAGGACCCCGGAATCACGATCTGAGCTGAAGGCATAGACTTAACCAATGGAGCCACCCAGGTGCCCCAATATTCTCTTGTATTAAGACTATTTAATAAAGGGACCATCATACTCACTAGGTTCTGAGATTTCTGAAGACAATACACATTTAAATCAGAGTTGTGATTTCATGAAAGTACAGTGAAGATACGATTAAAGAAACGACCCAAAAACATGTGAGCCTGATTGATGAAACCAAATGCCAATTTCTTCCTATACACCAGGATTTTTCAACTTCTTAATTATCATTTCTCCAAATGCCTTTTTAGATATTTTTCCCTAATTACCACCTATGAAATTTTAATGCTATAGATACATTGCATATCTATGCATCTAGTATATTTTATCTCTGTGTTATACATTCTTAAAAGTATTTTTTTGCCCTGAGAACCAGTCATTTTCACCCCCATGGGAGCAACATTGGTCCTTTAAGAATGCATGATTTATACCAATAAGTGTAACTTAAGAGGATCAGAGAGTATTTACATCAGCTCTTCAATCCATTCTCTGTTATGTAGCAGAGTCTATATAAGAGGCCACACGGGTGTGCTGTGCAGGCATGAAATCAGTGCAAAGGAAGTTAGGTGACCTTAGCAGTTACTCGTGGAGCTAAGATGGTCTGATACCCTGTTCCCTCACTGTAAGATGATAGTGACCCAAGAGTTGAGTAGTCAAGGGAGCCCCCATTATTTTGTCAAGCTTCTGTGCAAATTATTGCTTTAGTCATTTAATTTTTGTCACTTATATTTAATTATAAGGTATTTCTGGCAAATAAAAAGTAGGGATAATATAAGGAGACTCTTGTACCCATAACCTAGTTTGAGATAAAACATTATAGATACATTTGGTGTGCCCCCCACACCCTGTATACCTCAACCCAGTCTCATTTTTCTCTCACTCTCCCTAGAAATAACCACTATCCTGAATTTGTTGTTCATTATTCCCATGCATGGTTTTACATTTTTATCTATAAACCTGTTTTTTGAACTTTACATCATACATGTTATCAGAATGTAAATTCCTTTGCTACGTTTATTGTGGCATGGCATCTCACTGGGTGAACCTTTGGCATTTGTTATCTTGTTCAGTCTTCTCTGCTTCCCTGGCCACTACATCCATGCCTCAATCAGTTTTTACTTTCACACAGGTTCTTAGCATATCTTCTGATCTTTTAAAGAGACTTTGATATATCCTGGCCCTTTGAGCAATGCATTTATAAATCATCTTTCAGCTTAGGACAACTTTTTCCCTTAAGATTTTATTTATTCATTTGACAGAGAGAAAGAGCACAAGCAGGGGGAGTGACGGGAGAGGAATAAGCAGACTCCTTGCTGAGCAGGGGGCCTGATATGGGGCTCGATTCCAGGACCCTGGGATCACAACCGGAGTCAAAGGCAGATGCCCAACTGACTGAGCCATCCAGGCGGCCCCTCAGTTTAGGACACTTCTGCAGATAATTTCACTATTTACTAATTATGACCAATTTATCCTGAGGATAACCCTTTCCTAACTATAGTTCCAAAGTCTTGGCACACTCAACTGTAGTTTCCTGGTTTACCATAAAATCACCCTCCTAGGTATACAATCCTGTGGGCCAGGAGTTTATAATGGCAACCATCTACATTTTGAAGACCCAAGTCTACATCATCCTTTCATCAGCCCTCAAAGATAAGTTACTTGAATGGAAGCTTCATGCCCTGTTATAGACTGAATGTTTGTGTCCCTGCTTCAAATTCATATGTTGAAGCCCTAACCCGCAATGTGACTGTAATTGGAGATAAGGCCTTTAAAGAAATAATTAAGGCTAAGTGAAGTTATAGGGTAGGGCTCTGATCTGATAGGATTAGTATCTTTATGAGACACAAGAGAGCTCACCGGCCTTTTATTCACCTCTTGGGACACAGCAGGAAAGTGACCATCCACAAGCCAGGAAGAGAGTCCTTACCAGAAACTGACCACGACGGAACCTTGATCCTGGATTTCCAGCCTCCAGAACCGTAAGAAGATAAATCTTTTGTTTTACGTCCCTAGTTTATGGACTTTTATTATAGCAGCCTGAGCAGACAAATACACATTCTAATCCCAAGAACCCATCACACAGTATACTGAAAAAGAGGAGAAGCCAAAGGGTCAAAGGCAATGGGAAGACTGGGCTCAAATCTGAGCTTGGCCACTCCAACTCTAGGGTATGACAACCTTTTAAAGCCTCCTTTTTCTTTTTCTATGAAATGAGAGACTTTAAGTAGAACCTCTTCAGGTCCCTTGAAACTTCCTAATTAAAAGGGTTAGATTACATATTGTGGGCTATGACTCAGGCAATTACACTGCCAGGATGCTATGCTTAAGAAGTAATTATGGATAGTCACAAAGATTTAGTTATAAGTATGTTCATACCAGAGTTGCCATCAATAGCATAAAACAAAAACATACACTAGACCCTGTAATCTAACTATCCAACAATAAAGTATGTTAAATTACAGTAGAGCCAGATGATAGAATAAGTGAATACTTATTGTGCTTTTGTTTATAAACATCAAGAATAGGGGTGCCTGGGTGGCTCTTAATCTCAGCACAGGTCTTCATCTCAGGGTCTTGAGTTCAAGGCCTGTATTGGGCTCCATGCTCAGTGTGGAGCCTAGTTAACAAAGAAGTATCAAGGATATAGTATTGAGAAAACTTGTTTTTCAGAATTATAGATTGAGGGTGCCTGGGTGGCTCAGTCGGTTAAGTGTCTGCCTTCAGCTCGGGTCATGATCCCAGGGTCCTTAGATTGAGTAGCACATAATGCTCCCTGCTCAGCAGGGAGCCTGCTTCTCCCTCTGCTCCCCCTCGTGCTCCCCGCTCAGGGTCCCCACTGGTGCTCTCTTGCTATCCCAAATAAATAAATAAAATCTTTAAAGTAAAATAAAATCATAGATTGGCAAAATTTAGTTAGAAGTCTTCTCAATAAGAATAGAACATCCCACTGTTATAAGGATCTGAGCTATGCAGGTCACTTTTTATAAAGTTCTTTGAACTGCTTTATTGAGGTACAGCAACATAAACTATAATATTTAAAGTATACAATTTTATAAGTTTTCACATACATATATATATAACCGTCAAACCATCACTGACTCCCTGAGGTTTCCTGGTACCCCCTTTGTCATCCTTCCCTCCCACTTCTCGCTCTCATCCCTTCCCCTGAGTAACCCTTGATTTGCTGTCACTACAGTTTGCATTTTCTGGTTTTATATAAATGGAATCATATTATATATACTTTTTTTTTTTTGCCTGGTATAATTATGTTGAGATTCATCTGTGTTGTTGCATGTATTTATAAGTCGTTCCTTTTTATTTCTGAGTGACATTCCATTGTATGAGTCACTTTGACACTTAGAAAAAGCAGTCTTTAATTCCAACCCACGTTTCAGGTAAAAGGTTTCAGAAAAATTCCACATTTATCTTCATTTTCCGAGGAATTAGGATTCTGAATAGATGGGCTTTATCAAGTGACATGAATGTTCATGACTACAGTAAGTGCAAAACAGTAAATAGTGTATGACCTTATTTCTGTTTTTAAAATATAAATATACGGGCAGCCCGGGTGGCTCAGTGGTTTAGTGCCACCTTCAGCCCAGGGCCTGATCCTGGAGACCCGGGATGGAGTTCCATGTCGGGCTCCCTGCGTGGAGCCTGCTTCTCTCTCTGCCTGTGTCTCTGCCTCTCTCTTTCTGTGTGTCTCTCATGAATAAATAAATAAAATCTAAAAAAAAATGATAATAAAATAAAATATAAATACTTGGAGGAATGACTACAAAATCATATATGAAAAATGATACTTGTATTACTAACTATATTTTTAAATATATTTTCACCTTTTTTTAAAAAGGTATTTTTAGGGACAGTCACAGCAAAAAAGGAAAGGTGACATTATTTTACATTAACCAATACTTGCTACGCTGTCAAAGGAACAGGCAAGCCCTGCTACTACCATTTGTATAATAGCTTAGTTCACAGATCCACAGGTGTAAACCTAGAATGGGCAGCTGAACTTCTTAGGACAGTCATCATCTTTCCTGTCTCTGGAGACAAACTGTTTATTTTCATACATACAAATGGAATTGGGAACCTTTTAGAGTTAAAGCAGATCCCAATGTCATCTGCTAAGTTTTTGGCCTTGTAATTTACACTGTCTTTAATTATAAGTCTCTATAAAGCTCAGCAAGAGTAGTGGTTCATTTTTATTATTCATCACTTACAAAACTCCCTTCCACCCATTAATCACAACATGCATTACAGCACTGTTGCAAAGTAGGCCAAAATACTCTTTAATACCTTTTTTGGCCTTGGGTGCTTATTATATCTTACCCCCTTTTTCTGTTGAGAGAGCCTGTACAATTGACGCTTGAAGAACGTGAGTTTGAAATGCCTGGGATGCCTGGGCCCACTTACACAAGGATTGCTATCAGTAAGTACAGTGCTGCAAGTGCATTTCCCTTAGGATTTCCTCAATCGCATTTTTTTCTGCAGCTTACTTCATTCTAAGAATATAGTGCATAATGCATGTAACACACAGCATGCGTTAGGCGACGGCTCCTGTTCTTGGGAAGGCCTCGAGGCATCAGCAGGCTCTTCCACCCGCTGTCCAGGCGGCGGTGCCCCGACCCCCGAGTTGTTGGAGCGTCATCAGTGTCCAGGCCACTCTCGGCCCTTGCTTACCCGCTGTTGGTTGCTCAAGCCCGGCCAACCCCGGCCGACCCCGCCTCTGTACCCCGTCGCAGGGGGCACTGGGAGAGCGCTGGGGCTGTGCAGGGTGGGGGCCAACTGACCTCCGATATAGATAAATAAACTCACATGCTGCTAAAAAAAAAAAAGAAAATCAAAAAAGAGGCACTTCACTTCTTCCTAAGCACCCAGAGATGGTCAACACCGGTCAGAACAACGGCGCTTTTGCAAACTCCTCGTGCAGAGCTGCACGAAAGCTTAACCCGACCCGCGGGGAGGCAGCGGCCCGACCCGTGAGCAGCCGCCGCCCCGGGTCCCCCCCGCTCCGCAGCCGCAGGACGGCGCCGCCCCGGGCTTCCCAGCCTCCGGGGCCCGGCAGAGGCCGGCCAGCGACGCGCCGGTGCTGGACCCCGGGACCCCCGCACCCCGGGACCCAGGGCAGCGGCCGAGCCCGCCCAGCGCCGCTCCCCAGGGAGAGAGGAGGGCGCAGCCCCGCCCCCGAGGCCGAGGCCCCGCCCCCGCCCGGGGCCCCGCCCCCGCCCGAGGCCCCGCCCCCGCCTCCCGCCGAGCGCCACGTCTCTCCGCGCCCAGGCCCCAGCGGCCCGCAAGACTTCCGGCGCGAAGCCCCTCCCAGGCCCCGCCCCTCCCTGCGATCCCCGCGCCCCGGACTCCGCCCCCCGCCGAAGCCCCGCCCCCGCCCCCGCCCCCGCAGAGCGCCACGTCTCCCGCTTCCAGGCCCCAGCGGCTTCCCGCGCGAAGCCCCTCCCAGGCCCCGCCCCTCCCTGCGCTCCCCTCGCCCCGGGCTCCGCCCCCCGCCGAAGCCCCGCCCCCGCCCCCCGCAGAGCGTCACGTCTCCCGCTCCCAGGCCCCGCCCCGCTCCGCGATCCCCGCGCCCGGACTCCGCCCCCCGCAGGAGCCCCGCCCACGTGACCCGCCCGGGGCCCACGTGACCCGCGCGCCCCGCCCAGGGCGCCCACGTGACCCGCGGCCGTCCCCGCGCGCGGCGTGGATCGCGGCCCGAGCCGCCATTGTTCCGCGAGCGCCGGCTGCGGGGCCCGGCCCTGGCGCCGAGACGCCGCTTAGCGGCCGCCGCTGGAGACACGCCGTCCCGCCGCCCCGTGCCCCCGGCGGCCGAGCGAGGCGGACGCGGCGCGGCTGCGAGCCCCTGTCCCGGCGGCGGCTGCCGACCCCCGGCCCCGGCCCCGGCCCCGGCCCCGGCCCCGGCGCGAGGGGCGGCCGCGATGCGCTGGGCCTGAGGCCCCGGCCCGGCGTCCGCGCGCCCGCGAGCGGGGGAACATGGCCGCGCAGGGCTGGCAGGACGAGCTGGCGCGGCGCGCCGAGGAGGGCTCGGCCCGGCTGCGCGAGGTGCTGTCGCTCGGCCTGGGCTTCCTGCGCAGCGAGCTGGGCCTCGACCTGGGGCTGGAGCCGCGGCGGTACCCGGGCTGGGTGATCCTGGTGGGCACCGCCGCGCTCGGGCTGCTGCTGCCGCTGCTGCTGTGCTACGGCTGGGCCGCGGCGTGCGCCGGCGCCCGCAGGAAGCGGAGGAGCCCGCCCCGCCGGCGGGAGGAGGCGGCCCCGGCCCCGGCCCCCGCCCCGGGCCCCGACGACGCGGGCCTGCCGCGGAGCCTGCGGGGCGACGAGCCGAAGAAGCGGAGCCGCAAGAAAGCGCCCGACAAGCCCAAGGTGAGCCGCGGTGGGGCGGCGCGGGGCCGGCCGGCAGCGGGGTTACGGGCCGCGGGGTGGGGGGGGGGGGCTGCCCGGGCCGACTCGCGCCCCCGCCCCGCCCCCGCCCGGGGGCCCGCCCGCCCTCGCGGTCGCGGTCGCGGTCGCGGCCGGGCCCGGAGGGGGGGCGGGTGCGGCGGGGATGACGGAGCAGAACGGGGCCGCCCCAGGGTCGGGCACCGCCGGGCCGCGCCGTCCTGCCGCGCTCGCCGTCTTCGCGTGGTGTCCCCCGTAGCGGTGTGTTCCGGGCCTTACCGCCGCGCAGAGTTCGGAGGCCGTGCACAGCCACAAGCCGCCCCTGGCCTATTTTTATACGCACCGCAGTAAGCTCTCCGCCCCGCAGCCGGGTAAAGTAAGTGTGACCCCGGCCGTGCTGCGTGGGACGCGCTGGTGTGTGTCGGCGGTGAGAGGCTCGCGCGTAGGAGGTGGAGCCAGCCCTGGAGACCTCGGGGAGTAACGCTCAACGCCGCAGCGCACAGTGCACGGACCGGACGGCGAGGGTGCTGATGAGGCCTGGACCCGGGCGGACTGATTGCATTGAAGGGATCGAGGAAAGGCGCTGGGGAAAGTGCGATTTGAGTTCAGGCTAAAGCAGTGAGTGTGTTGTCGATGCCACGACCAAGACTGAAGTCGGTACTGAAGAAGGGACAGGTCAGTGCACCCTGAGGCCCACCTAAGTGGTGACGCTCTGCCTGCTGATTACGAGGACGGAAGAAGCTTACAAAAGCTAGAAGACGGTACAGCTTTATCAACATGAATTATTCTACCTTGATTAGGAGAGGAACTAGAACGATGTGGAACATGATATGATTAAATTCATTGAGGTTACCGGAAAGTAACGCTATGGTCGACATAGAGAACTTGGCTCCAAAGTAAGCAAAGAAGGTGATCTTGGAAAAACTACATGCATTAGTAAGGCCAGACGCTGCGTGGGTGAAGCAGGTTGTGAAAATTTCCAAGCCCTGTTTGGGAGGTCTAGAATTTCAGATAGACTTGAGCGGAGAGACAGGTGCTCCAGGAGCCCAGCCGGAGCGCCTCGTAACACTCAGACGACCCTCTGCAGAAGGAACAGACGCCTGTGAAAACTTGCACTGTGAAGAATACTCATCAGACTTAGGACTCGCTCCTTCTCTTTTTCACTTTAGTTAAGAAGTGGGGCAGTGAATGAATAAATAAATCTAACATCGAGCTTCGGGGAATGGAGAATGAGACCACTAAGCAAATGGTTGAGTGCTGAGTGAGAAAATACTCTGCCTCTCCTGTGCTGCAGAGGTGTTGGAGAAGTTTGCCGACATTAACAAAATTCTAGCTTTCAGACTTTTGACGGCAACTTAAAGTAAGAAACACATTTTACACTACAGTACCTGCCCTCCACCCCACATATCAGACCATTCTGTTTTTCTTTAATGATATTTGTGACCCGTCGGATTAGCTTCACGTTTCATCGCGAGGCGTGACCCACAGAACAGTCCTGCCTATGGGACTGAGAAGCGAAAGCACCCATTTGTGTCCTGCTTAGATGCTTTGTACTGCGAGTGCTAAGTATTTACTTGGAGAAAAGCACACTGCTTGAGAACTAAAGGCAGTAAAAAGGAATACAGTATTTGTATGTCTCATTGTGAAGGGGTTACAAAAGTAAAAGCTCATTTGCTCCCCAGGGAGCTTTTTATTCCAGTTGTGGAAAAAGATAACACTAAAAAACAGAAAGTTGACAGTGCAAACCCAGTGTGGGCCCAGGAGGCTGTGTATGACCTTATCACACAATCTGGCTTTGAAAGTGGGTGGGAGCAAGGTCGTGAAAGAGGCTCAAGTAGCAGAAAAGGAAGTAGAGGAAGACTTAATTCTGTCAGCCTGGCAGGAATGGAGAACCACAGTCAAGTAAGGCATTTAACCTTGCTCTGGTGGTTAGCTTTATAAATTGGGGATCTTAATTGCGTTAAAATACTGCAGAATTCCTCAAAATGTTACCTCCAACTACTTGGGATAGAGTTACTTTGAATGCTTATTAAAATTTACAGATTCCTGAGCACCAGAATAGATCTTTAAAATTCAGAAGCTCTGGGACTGAGTCCAGGGAACCTGCATTTTGAATGAACTCCCTTGGTAAATCCTTGCTATTAGTTTAAAAATCACTCACTGGTGTCGGACCATAATATCCTTAGTATAGGAGAGCTTTCTAAGTTGAGTCATGTTTAATCTTAGACTCCATCTCCTCATTACCACATCATTCTGATACACATTTTAGGATCTACCTTACTCTGAGCCAGCTAAACTACTAGTTTTGTGAAAGGATATTACATATTTACTTAAATATTTTATTTTCATCTTTTTATCCCATTATTTTTAGTTCTCTCTTAAGTCATTCCAAATTTTGCAACTCAAGTTTTTAAAGTTTGTTTCTAGTGGCTTATTTTTATCTGTAGAGTGGCTGGTATTTAGTTCTTTAAAATCTACCCATAAGCACTTTTTTTTATATCATTTTGGTTTTTATCCCCTAAGAGTATCCTGGCATAGGTCTTTTAGGGTATGAATTGCAGGTTGTTTCCCTATTGAAAGTGACGGAGGTGGCACTTTTTGCTGGGCTTATTTCTTGGCATTTTTGGAAATTACTGATAATTATTTCCAGTGACACCTAGTACAATGTGAATATTCAATGGGCACTCAGTAAGTATTTTTAACTTGACTTAATCTGAGCAGTGATTTAGGTATATGTAAAATCTCAGATAACTGGCCTTGAACAATTGCTCTGAATTTTAGCTGGAAGCCTTTAACTCAGGATCAACTTTGACGAAAATTCATCTTAGTGAAAAAGTTATTTTTATATTAGCATAAGACTTCTCATCAGAATTAGCCATGGTGCAGTTGTCGATAGCTGTAAGCTTGCTGAATAGTGTTTTGTCTCGTTTGTTCTGTGTAACCTTGCATCGTAAGTGGCATTCAGTAAATAATTACTGAATGCGTAAAGTAGTCAGATGTCCTACCGTTCCCATTCTTCATGCCTGGTAAGTAGCCATATGAGCCACTGTTTTATTTTTACGGTGGACGATGGCTATCTTTGCCTCTTCTGGCTAAAATCCTGTGAAGTCCCGTCATTCTACAGCCAATAAATCATTCTGATAGTGGGTGGTGTCTTTTGTAGTTATTACTTCTATTCCAGTTTCATTGCTACTGCCCTACTTTTGGACTTTTTTGTCTTTTGCTTAGACTATACTAACAGCATCCTGACTGGTTTTCCTGCTTCTAGTCTCTTTGTTGCCATTCCTTTCTACCAACTCCTGCCAGTTAAATCTCTTAAAGCCCAGTTCTGATCATGAGTTTCATGTTCATATCTTGTCAGTAGTTTCTCCATCATATGTTGAGTAAAATCCAGTCTATGACATGGCCACAATGGAACCCCATCTTAGATTTATCTCCTAACCATTATGCCAAATGCATTCTCATTAGCTAGACTACAGTATCTCTTTATTCACACTATTTTGTTCCATTAGAAAGTCTGTCTTTCTGTATTTTTCTACACGTTCTACTTATCCTTCAAGGCCCAACTATCTCTACCATAAAGCCTTCCCTAGCTAGAGTTAGTCTCTGTGTTTTGTATGTTTATTTTATGTTCTGTTACGATCTCTAAAACAAGAAGATAGAGCATGGTCTAGAAATGTACCTGTAGGACAATTCCACATTTTTTTTTCCTAGCTCTGTGCATGCCCCTGAGTGATCAGGAAAGCACCTCGAGTATTGATTTTGAGATTAGAAATTAATCTTAGTAGGTGAACTTGCCAATGGGGAATCTCTGAATAATGGGCATCAACTTTGTATTTATCTATAATTGGACCATTCCTCTCATCTCCTCATATGTAGGTGTGTATACTTAACTTCTCCACTTGGAAATCTGACATTTGCCTCAAATTTTAATATCTGCAAAACAATTCACGATACGATTCCCTGCTTTCTCTCCTTGTCTTCCTCATTTCTGTAAATGGTAAAAGACTGCCACCCATTCAGTTATTCAAGCCAGAAATCTAAGAATCATTCTTGATTCTTCCCTTTTCCTCACCTCTTTATATCTTCCCTACCTCATGTCTAATCTATGAGCAAATACCATCCATTTTATTTCCAAGATGTGTATATTCAGTCTGACAACTCTCATTCTTTTGTCTGGCACCTTAGCTCACTTACATAGCAGTAGCTTCTGCAAGGCTGCCTCCAGTCCTAAAGCCAACACTGATCTAAAATCAACACTTCAGTAGCTTTCGCATTTAAAATCTAAACTTCTTTCCTAAGTGGCTCAGCACCTGGTTTTCTTTCTAAGCTGATTTTAAGTTAATTTCCTCTCATTATAACCTCCAGCAATGGTGATCTTTTTTTCAGTTCTGCAGACTCTTTCACAACCCAGTGCCTTTACATGAACTATTATTAACACTTCTGGAATACTCCCTCCCCCCTCCCCCCCCCCCCCCCCCCCCCCCCCCGTTTTCATCAGCCTATAGATCGCATCTTAAAACTCTCACCATCCTAGGAAATCATTTTCTGATCACCCTATTTGAAATAGGCATCCTCTTTTATTTTGTCTCAACCTTTTATATGTGGGTTTTTTGGTTTTTGGTTTTTTTGTAATTATCACAGTTTGTAAACTGTGTACTTGCCTATTAATTTTTTTGAGGTCTTTTGCTTCCACTGGGGAAAAGCCTTGCTCACCTTGCTATGCAGTTGCAAAACAGTGCCTGGCATGTAAGAGCCTTTGATAACTTTCTGTTGGACTAAATTCTGAATGAAGTACTATAGTGATATCTCACAGTTCAATTGGATTTTTTTTTTTTATAATTGGATAATTTATTTCATTAAATAAATTTGTCTTTTAAGATATTCCTAAAGAATTATATCTTTTTTTCTTAGGTAGTAGTTTTGCTATATTATTTCAGGTATTAGTAAAGGTGTAAATTATATCACTTGCCACCTACATACAGGATTTTCTTTTTACCTTTAAATCACTAGCCCTCTTAGTTGGGTTTTTTTTTTTTTTTTTTTTTTTTTAATGAGTGGAAATATATTTTTCATGTAGCATGGCTTCTGAAAATAAGCCAAGTATCTCCTATGTTTCCCAGCTGAAAAACAGCCACTTACTCCAATGTCAGGACAAGCTGGCTGTTTTGAGTGTGTTGAACTTCCTAAAATAAGTCATAATACACTTTAAAGTGATCAACATTCTTTTTTATGGTGACTTGCAGGATTATTCAAGGGAAAATTTGACAATTGTTTTTTTAAATTTAAACACAAAGTTTATTGTAGTTTCATAACTTTATGATTAGGAGTTTGACAGTTCCTAATGTTTGGAGTTTGGACTTAGCCCTCTTAGTTTTAAGTAATAAAAGAATAATCATTCGGTTAAAAAATCGTAAGTCATAGTTAAAACAAATATTCCCGATTTTACAGAAAAGGAATCCTGAGATTCATAAAGATTAAATAACTTACTCAAAGTCACAGAGCAAAGGAGTTTCAAAGGCTAAATAAACAGCATCCTATTTTTTAGTCTACTGACTGGGCTGTTATTTCCACTGTGGTTTCCGTAGCATGTTCAAGGATGTTTCATTCATAGAACAAATCCAGTTTTCCCAGTGATTTGAAGCTCTCTGTATTTCTTTTAAAATTTACTTTTAGAATCAGAAATTTGTGCTGAAAATTGTGAAGACTTTTACCAAAGCTCCAGCATTTTGGCTTGTTTGGTTTTATGACAGGACTTTTTCATCTTGTCATTTTATCCAGCCAGTGGCCTAGTAGAGAAGACCTTTAATAGTTCTGCTTATCTTAGATACCAAGAGCAGCAAGCAGTAAGCCCTCTGAACATCTGGGTTTCTTTTACACTTGGGCATTCCTGATTAATGTACTACTTCTCAAGGTCATGAAAGCTTTGAAAATATTTTTAAATTAATATTATTATTCAGGCAAAATCAAGAGCTCTAAGTGAGGAATTGGGGTTATTTGACCACTTTTAAAGTTTGCTTGCTATTATACCAGAGAGCATCCAACAGGATCCAAGAAAGTATTTGGCTGTGTATCTGCTGTATCATGTGTAGCCCTTATCTCAGTACCCATCAGAGGTAAAATCTTGAAAATCAATACTGTATTGAATTTTTCAGAAATCCTCTTAGCATAATTTGGCCAGGTGACAGATGTGGAGTGTCAGGTCTATCTTGTGAAAGTAGCTCTGAACGTCAGTGATGCAGTCAACAAGTAGATAGTTTGGAATCCCTGAAGAGTTGAGTCTTTGGCTGGATGCTTAGAAGGCAAGAGGGATCTTTACCACTAAAGGAAATATCTTAGGGTATACAACCAGGATTTCGCAAATTTGAATTATAGGCCATATTTGTAAGATTGTTCTCAGTTATTCAGAGTTTAAAATTGGAGTTGAATTTAAAAATAATTTGGTAAACTACTGTCACTGAAACTGTAATTTATTGTATGTTTAGTTTACGTAATTGATATATTGACATTTGACAGAAAAAGACACAGTTTTATGCTTTCAAATAAATGACAAGGAATTGTTCTATCATGAATTTGTATCAGAACTCTTCAAACCTAAAGTAAACTGAGACAAGGTCTCAGTTCATTAGATTAAGTGTTAGTCATGTAAAGCATCTGGCAAGGTGCTTGGCACTTGGCAGATACTTGGAAATTGTTATAGACTGATCTATCAGCTATCAGTGATATTCCTTGAATTTCCGTAACATCTTGCGGAAAGATGTTTTAATCTTTTGTATGAAGGGAGTAATATGTATATACGTATGCCTTCTATGTGTTCAGTATAACTTTGAGCTAGGAAGGTTGAAACTCCAGTGAAGTAGTAACTTGTCCAAGGTGGCGCACATTTGGGAATTCAGCCCTGATTTCAGCTTGCCTTCAGATCCCATACTGTTTTCCTTTAAGGGGTGAGGTTGGAGGGGTAGGGAGAAGAGGTAAGAGTATACCTTTTGTCTTGTATTTTAATGTTGCCTCCTTCTTTTGCTAGGTTCTAGGCTTTTTGAAGGCAGAGATTGTGCCTCACTTGTCTTTGTTTCAAGATTTTAAGGGTTCTACATATTACTCTATTATGTTCACTTACTGTATGTCGAGTGAATGAACATAGTGAATATAATGTAATTTTCAACTATAAGCAGGTTTTTTTTAAAAAAAAGACATGAACATATTTCATTTATATTATAGATAATGAAATCAAAGGTTAAGTCAAGGAAAATGCTTATTATAATCACAGTATAGAAGGTTTTTTTTAAGATTTTATTTATTCATGAGAGGCACACAGAGAGGCAGAAACACCGATATAGGGGGAAGCAGGCTCCATGCAGGGGAGCCTGATGTGGGACTCTATCCCAGGACCCTGGGATTATGACCTGAGCCAAAGGCAGACACTCAACCACTGAGCCACCCAGGCACCCCTAGAAGTCAAGTCTTATTTATTTATATTAGAAGTTAAGTCTTAATGCCAGCTTTGTGCAATTCCAAAGCCCATGGTCTTTTCATACTCGTTTTTTCTTTTCTTTTCTTTTTTTTTTTTTTTTTTTTTTTTGGTAGTTGGTAGACTGCCCCTCTAGTTTCTAAACTTAAGATGTTTCCAAGTAATTTGATGTTAGGGTTTTTATATATTTTATATATAGAAATAAAATTTACATAGGTAAATGAAAATAGTGTTCTAATTGGTTTCATTTTAGAAGTCAAATGTTAAACTTTATATATGCTTATCTTAGATGTAGATTTTTTTGCAGTTTATAATCAGTTTAACAAATATGTATAGGCTGTTCAAATGGAGTAGATGGTTTGTTATTAAGCACATCATCTTATTCTGAACCTCAAAACTCCTGCTGGAGGAGGGGGCATTTGGGTGGCTCACTGCCTTTGGCTGGGGTCGTGATCCTCGGGTCCTGGGATGGAGTCGCACACTGGGCTCTCCACAGGGACCCTGCTTCTCCCTCTGCCTTTGTCTCTGCCTCTCTCTGTGTCTCTTGTGAATAAATAAATAAAATCTTTAAAAAAAACTCCTGGAGGGTAAAGTCTTTTATTTATCCTTGTTACTGAGGTCCCTAGCCCAGTGCCTGGTATTGGAGTACTTAATAAATGTTTATGGAATTGTATAGAATTAATAATTTGAAGGTTGACTAACATGAAGAATTTTAATGTCTTTAAATCAAGCATTATTAAATAAGAGCTCCTACTCCACTGCTATGTGTCCCCCTCCTGCATTTTATTTTCTTGATTGTCAGCTAGGTATTTTCATTCTGATATATCACCACCCCTCCAAACACACACAGTGTTCTTTCATGAATGAGTTTTTAAAAGAACGTGGCGTAGGAGTTGGGAAATGTATAATAATAAGGCAGATAGAGCATTGCCTACAAGGAGTTTATCCATATAAGAAATGATTATATTACTTTTCTGTTACTAGTTGATTTTCATCAGAGTTGGAGGATGTTCTTGTCTAATTTAAAATACAGATTGTATGCTGTATATGAAATTAACTTTGGTTAGTCCTGGAAGGGACCCTCGGAGTTTTCTAGAAAATTTTATACTAGGGTACAATTAGAGGCCCGTGTAATGGTTAATCTGTAGAAACACACCATATATATTAAGGCTTTATGATGAGAGAAGATAATACCTTTGTGTAAAACCCAGATTGGCAGTCAGGTTGTATTTAAAGTGTTGGTTTGCAGTTAGTTTTCATGTGAGCAGATCTACATAATATGCTTCCATTTCTGGATTTGCTGATTTAAGTAAGCATGGTTAACGATTTTCCGGGACCAGGCCTTCTTGACCAGCTAGTGGCAGAGTAAGGACAGATTGGTGTTGCTGGGTAGAAGAGGCACAGCCACCATAATGTGTCCTTTTCTCCTGCTGCCAAGAGCTCTGTTGACTTTATTCTTGGGATAGGATGCTTATTGTTTCATGTTATCAGGCATTTTGGGGGAGTTGTTGCTGACTTACGGACTCCCAGTAGTAGTAAGAGCTATAGAAAGCCCAAGAGTTAGCGGAACAGTGGGAAATCTGCACGGACCAAAGGAACAGCTGCAGTTACAGCAATTGCTTGTTTTTGTTGCAAAGAAGGAAGTAAAATGGTCACAGGTTGGTGTGGGACCACCTCTGGCTTGGTGGTCATTTCAGAGTCTATGAAATGGAAACGGGGTCGCTGATTAGAGGACTCCAGATTTCCTATTTGTTCAAGAGGAAAGATTATTTCATCTTTCATCTGGGAGGCTATATCACAGTGTTTGCAGTTGGTCTCAAAGGAATTGCATTGAACTTTTTATTCACTTTTAACCACTTAATTTCTCACCTTTTAGCACTTAATAAATAAATTAAAATGACTCAGTGTAGTCATTTACATGAATAGAATGGAAGTGCTGTATAAGTGACTATGATGGAAAGTTTCCTGAAGGGTTTAAGTTAAATTTTAGAAAGGTAAACCTGTGAGCTGCCAGTTCGGGATGGGAAACTGGAATTAGAGCTGCAGGATTACTCAGATGGCATAGGCTTGTATAGAAAGGTAAAGCCAACCATAGGAAATCGGGACAAGTTTGGCTAAAGAGGACAGTATGAACTAAAACTAGCATATGAGAATTGACAGGTAAGATGGTGATGTTAGAAAGTAGAATTAAGCAGTTTTATATTCCTGCTGTGGTTATGGCTCTAAGTCCAGATTCCGCTAAGGGTTTTCTTACCTTTTTCTGTGTAGTAACCCCTGCCACACAGGCATATACCTGTACAGAAAGGTCAGCTAGAGGAAGCAGCATGAAAGTGACAGAACAACACGGGAGAGAGAAAACCAGACGAAGAGTAAGGAGACCTGCGTTTGGCATCTGACTTCCACAAGTTTGTTAAGAGCCAGCAGATTGCATTGGGATTAAGTACGCAATCCATCAGCTAGAAGACTGCTTTTGTTTTAGTTTTTCTGCCATTAATCTGAGGAAGCCTACCAATTGGGATTTAGAATATTAGTAGTCTCTCTAATTGTATATACCTGATAATTTTGAACGAACAGAAGTTACATTATAGAAACTTGAACATTCATATTGTTCTCTTGAGTATGGCTCTACTATAAAGAGTAATCTGGTGGAAATCTATCCTGCAAGAACTGGAAGATAAGGCAACTGAAACTCGTATATTGATTTACTGACTCACTGTGTTGGAATATGAGGATAGGCAAGTGAGCAGAAGTAGGATCCAGGGACGCCTGGGTGGCTCAGTCAGTTAAGTGGCTGCCTTCGGCTCTGGTCATGATCCCAGGGTCCTGGGATCCAGCCTGTGTCTGGCTCCCTGCTCAGTTGGGGGTCTGTTTTTCTCTCTCCCTCTGCCCTCCCCCATGTGTGTGTGTGTATACGCATGTGTGCACACACATGCTCTCGTTCTCTCAAATAAATAAAAATCTTAAAAAAAAAAAAAAAAGTAGTAGTAGTAGGATCCAGAAAGAAGAGGTGAGAATACAGATACCTGGACCTCATTCTTCAAACTCCTAATTCGCAATACATCTCTGGTGATAGGGCTCAGAAATGTTACTGGGGGGCGGGGGGGGGGGAGGTTAACCCCCAAAACTTAGTGATTCTGATTAAAAGTCAGATTTAGAAGAATTCACAGACTTAATTTATTCATGAGCACCTCTAAGAGCTATAATTTTATTTTAGAAGTATTAAAGCTGAGGTGGACTTTTTAAGTTGTAGCAGCAGATTGGTAAATTTCTTAATCCCACAACAGTAGAGATTTAGGCAATAGAATTACAAGAGACACTAAAGATAATATAACAAACTGTGGTAAGTACATGGACCAAATCTGGCCCCCTACCACTGTTTTATAAATAAAGCTTTATTGGAACACAGCCACACTCATTAATTTAGATCTGTGGCTGCCATTGTACTACAATAGCAGAGTTTTGTAGTGCAACAGAGATGATGTGGCCTACAGAGTGTAAATATTTCCTGTCCCTTTACTGACAAAGTATGCCAACTTTTGAGTAGATCAGACCTATCATTTTATCTATATGGAAATAAGATTCAAAGATAATGAGTGAAACATTCTGAGATTATACAACTAATTGGTGGTTAGAGCGCAAATACCGTTTGGTTCCCTTTTTTCCTGCTTTTGTTCCATTATTTTTTGTTGGAGGAACTGATATATGGGTAAGATCGGAAAATATATTTGTGGTACAGTATTTTATTTATAGGTTCATTATTAATTATATTATGAAACACAGTTACCATGAACAGTAGTCCAGGTGTTAGATAACATGGCTATACAAAAACCTTTTAAATTTGGGTCGGAAAAAAAAATAAATAAATAAATAAATAAATAAATTTGGGTCGGGCGGTGGAATTTGGTTGTAGTATATTCTGTTTCCTGAGTACAAATCTTTGTTTGATCTATCAAGCAGTTTGATAACAAGATTCTTGTATATTGCTCATGCAGCCAAATGGACGGACTGTTGAAGTGGCTGATGAGGAAGTTGTCCGAACTCCTCGAAATATTACAGCAAAGCAGCCCTTAGAGACAGATAAGAAAAATGAAAAGGTAAGTTTGGGAACATATGAAATTATATGCAAGGCTCTTAATAAGAGAGTAACATATAAAAATGATGCTTTTCTGTTTCACAAAAGTGTACCTATAGAGCCCATTTAAGGATAACTGAAAATCTGGATTTTTCATAGCATATAGGTGGTGAAGGTTTAAGTAAGTTGTTTTGTCTTTTAACTTTTAAAAGGAAGGATATCACTAAGTATTTTAAATATCATGTGACATTACTATTCATTTTGCCAAAAGTTTATTCATGACTTGAACATCTTTTGTATGAGTAAGGTTCCAGGTATGTGACATGCCTCTTATTTGAAAACAGAATTGTGTTATCTTTGTTAATAGTGCACTTCTGACATAAAAAGCTTACCACAATTGTTCTGTAATATTCAGTGTTGAAACAGATTGCTGTTCTCATGGAGACATAATTGTCTATTTACTGTAGACAGTTTGACTTTGTTTGACAAAAGGGAATATTCTATACTCAGGTCATTATTAAAATGTTTGGATGTGCACTCTTAAGTTTTCAAATAAGACAATCTATCATACCTCATAAATGATACATTCCTGGGATTTTATTCAGTTTTCAGTGTTAGAATTGACCCTTTTTTTTTTTCTTTTTTCTTTTTTACTCAATTTAGTTTGTAAGTAGGCAAAATGTAAAAAACTGTTAACAGTGGGTTGTCCTGCTATAGGAGAAAGACTTTTCATTTAAGTCTTTTTGGTACATTGAATACTTGTGCCCCGCCCCCCCCTCCCCTTTTTAAAACCCTACGCATGCATAACTCCTTTTCAAGAAAGACAGACAAAACAAAAGATAACCAGAGATAGGTAAGTGTTTTCCAGTAACTGGAATACAGCAGTTGCAGTCCTACAGAATACTAGTAAGAAATGGTTGCTGCAGTTTCTTAATGCTTGCAATTTTATTATTTTTAAAGATTGTATTTATTTATTTATGAGAGACACAGAGAGAGAGAGAGAGAGAGAGAGAGAGGCAGAGGGAGAAGCAGGCTCCTTGTGGAGAGCCTGATATGGGACCCGATCCTGGGACTCCAGGATCATGCCCTGGGTCAAAGGCAGGCAGTAAACCGCTGAGCCACCCAGGCATCCCATGCTTACAATTTCAAAATGTCTTTGAAGAATTGGCAAGATAATTCTCCCTCTGTAGCCCAGTAAAATTGGTCTAGGGCCAAGACAGCTCCAGGTAGGATGGCTTAAAATGAAGGGTAATTATAGAAAAGAGTTAAATTTATGCCTTTATTTTGCCTTTAGCAGAAAAATAAAATAGTAAATGATTTGTATCAGCAAATAAGCATATGATTTCGGGATTGCGAATTTACAGAATGCATATCTTATATGTCTAATATGGATTTATACTTCTTCCATCTAAAGTTTCCTTGTGGGATCCCTGGGTGGCACAGCGGTTTGGCGCCTGCCTTTGGCCCAGGGCGCGATCCTGGAGACCCGGGATCGAATCCCGCATCAGGGCTCCCGGTGCATGGAGCCTGCTTCTCCCTCTGCCTGTGTCTCTGCCTCTCTCTCTCTCTCTCTCTGTGTGACTATCGTAAATAAATAAATAAATAAATAAATAAATAAATAAATAAATAAAAATGAAAAAAATAAAAAATATAAAGTTTCCTTGTTTCTGGGCTTTCTGTGTAGTAGTGAGCATTTTATGTTTATTCTTGCTTCCACTTGCTGAATTGTCTTGAAGAATTCATAGCTGGAATAACCGATGAACTACCATTCATCTCTGATTGATGAATCATATGTAGATTGGGTATATTAGGCTATAAAACCACAGTTGAGTTTATAATCATTCTGAAATTTTTGATAGGAATTAATGATAATAATTGACATTTGTTAAATATCTGTAACATGGCAGGCACGTTGCAAGGTGAGGTATGTGTATATGTATGAATATATTTATGTATGTCTAGTAGAGACAAGTTATTGGGTACTTACTGGGTGTACTTTTAAGACTTCACAGAATATCTATACGTTACTCTATGTATGCTCTACCAGGGCACTGAGGAGGTGGTATTATACCTATCTTACAAATAAGAAATCTGGGGCAGCTGTGGTGACTCAGCGGTTTAGCGCCACCTTCAGCCCAGGGCGTGATCCTGGAGACCTGGGATGGAGTCCTACGTCGGGCTCCCTGCATGGAGCCTGCTTCTCCCTCTGCCTGTGTCTGTCTGTCTGTCTCTCTCTCTCTCTCTCTCTCTCTGTGTTTCTAATAAATAGAAATAAAAAGTCTTAAAAAAAAAAAAAGAAATCTGAGGCAAAAGTTAATCAAACCTATTGAAAGTAGTCACTTGTAACCCAGACCCATCTGACTTCAAAGTCTGTGCTTTTTACTGCTCTGAATGATCTCTGATCCTTTTATAAACTCTACCAGACAGACAGTAAGAGCCCCATTGTACAGATAAGGGCTCTGAGACATAGAGGGATTTTGTGATTTCATTCGTTTCATAGTTTCTGAGGTAGGATTTGAATCCAGCTCATTCTGATGCCAAAGCCCATGTACTTGTTAACTTGATGGTACCTCCTCCTTTCAGTTGCTGTTGCTTTTTCAGGACGGAGCTTCTGCCTTTGGTTTGCTGCCTATTTGATTTGACTTTTGGCAAAATAGTAAATGCTGCAACTCACAGCTAGTGTTTCTTTTTGCCATCTGCATCTTGGATTTATGCTTTTTTAACTTGGTTCCATCCAAGAGACCTCATTTCAATTAATTTTTTATGCTCTTGCACTGTGTGTGTTTTTGTGTGTTTTAAATATGTGTTTTTAAAGACTTTTTAGTGCTTTTATTGTAAAGATGCTTACCATAGATCTTCTTAAGAACTTTCATATACATTATTGTACATTTGTTTTCCTCTCAGAGCTATATCTTGGGCACTTTGAGAAGTACACTTTGCCTATGGAATAATTACACTCTAAGCTGTAATGTTGAATCCTTGCTTTGTCACTTGAATAAACCTTATGAAGACAGACATTGTCTAAGAACCATATATGACAGGAATTCTAGATCTTGGGCCTGTAAAGCAAGTTAAACTTACCATAGTTTTCTAGGTCTTTATTTGGCTCTGAAGGTCAGTGCTTCATTGGTACTGGTCTCTGGTGGAGTATACATAGGACCATTAGCTAGGCTTAATGCATTGTGCTAGTAGATGCAGAGGAGAATGGAAGATGTACCTAACCCTCAGAGAGGTTGCAGTCTAGTTAAGGAAATGCAAGCACAAGAGAAGATAACTGGTAACAATTGAGTGCCAATTATTCAGAGAAGTAAGATTGTCCTGTTTGGGTGGCCAGAAAAGATTGACTTAATTGGACTTCTAAGGATGAGGATGGTATTTCAGTAACTAGAAGTGAGGAGGCCAGTTCTGGCAGGTGAAAGAAACAAATGAACACAATCAGACATTATTCAGCTAAAACAAAAGAACGTATTCAGACATACTCAATGGAAAGCCAACCCTAAACGAGTTTGACCGGTCAGGGTCGGGTGGGAGTATGATAAAAATAGATACAGCTAGCAACAACACTTATGAAAGCAAATCAGGCTTGTATCAGTGATTTATGAGAGTCTGAATTAAGATGAAGTGCAAAGGTTGTAAGAGAAACAACAGAAACAAAAATATATGAAATTTGGTCACCAGGTTTTCAGGATGCAGTGGTGTCCTGCTGAAATACTAATATCACTCATTGTAAGTATTAATACGCTCCTACTTTTTTTGATGCTATATAATACAAATATTTTCACATCTCTTAACACTGATAAATAACTCTTGGTTGGGGAAGGAGGGGAATATTATCATTTTTTTAAACCAATCTCATTAAAAAGAGTTTAATGGATTGCCCAAGATCACATAGCTAGTAAATAATGATCCCTCAATTTTGCTGCGGCAGCATTTCTCTTAAAGTGTAGTTTGTGGACCCCTGAGAAGGAGTCCAGGGGACCTTTTGCTGAGTCCTGGAAGACAAAACTGTTTTCATAATAATTGAGACATTATTTGCCTTTTTCACTGTGTTGATATATGCGTGAATGGTACAAGAGCAATAGCAGGTAAAACTGCTGACTTGTAGCACAAATCATGACAGTTTACTATAGTAACTACTACAAATTACTAGTAGCTGTAATCTTTATTGCAATCCACTCGCAGTTAAAAAAGAAGAAAAAAGCCAATTTCACTTAAGAGTGTCCTTAATAAGGTTGCAAAAATGATCATTATTGGTTTAATTAAATCTTGACCTTTAAACACATGCTTTTTAATTATTTCGTATGATGAAATGGGAAGTATACATACAGCATGCTGTGTACTGAAGAAGAGTGGTTGTCTTGAGGAAAAACACCTGTACAATTGAGTTACAGTCTGGACTAGCCATTTATTTCATGTTGCTCCATCTTAACTTGAAAGAAGAGCTGATAGGCTGTGGTTATTTAGACTTAGGGTATTTGTTTTCTTAAAAACAAGGTGATCCTGTCACTTCAAGGAAAATAACAGTATTTGTTGCAAATGATACAATGATATATTTCCAAGTGAACATTAGAAATTTGGAAAATTTGTATCTGTCACCATGAGTTTGACAGCATCCCAGTGCTTAAAGAATTTCTGATGAGATCAGTTAGGATATTAAAAACATGATTTTTATTTTTTAAAGATTTTTATTTATTTATTCATGAGAGACAGAGAGAGAGAGAGAGGCAGAGACACAGGCAGAGGGAGAAGCAGGCTCCATGCAGGGAGCCCGACCTGGGACTCGATCCCGGGTCTCCAGGGTCACGCCCTGGGCCGAAGGGAGCGCCAACCAAACATGATTTTTAAAAATACTTTATACAGTGGAATATTTTAACATTGTAGAAGATGTGTGTAACTCACTGAACCAGTATTTTCCAAATGAGCAATGCTTGCATGTTACAAAATCAGGCAAGTGTAAAAGATTCATTCAAGGTGCAAGATAGACCAATAGAGTATGGGAAACTTCACCAATACGGATTCCACATTGCAACAGTTTTTAAGAAACTCCCACTTGACAAATTTTGGCGTAATATTTTTTTCCTTCTTCTCTGAAAACCCTTCAAGACTTCCCATTGCTCTTGCTCCACAATCTGTGTGTGTGTGTGTGTTTTAAGATTTTATTTATTTATTTGAGAAAGAGAGCACAAGTAGGAGGGAGGAGCAGAGAGAGAAGCATATTCGCTGCTGAGCAGGGAACCTAACACGAGCCTGGATCCCAAGACCCTTGATCCCAGACTCTGGGATAATGACCTGAGCTGAAGGCAGACACTTAACTACCAGAGCCACTCGGGTGCCCCTCTTCTTCCACAATCTTAATCATAACCTAAAGGCCCTGCCTGTGATTCAGGTCTCTTTTCCTACCCCTACCCTCCCTAAGGACACACACATTGGTTTTCTGTCTTTTGTTTTGTTAAACAGCTTTAAGATATACTATAAAATTTTACTTTGTTGAAGTGTATGATTTTAGTGTACCTGCAGAGTTGTACGGCTCTTACCACAGTGTGTTTGAACGTTTCCTCTTTCCAAAAAGAATTCTTGTGCCCATTACCAGTCATGCCCCATATTCCCCTTTTCCCCTAGCCCCAGTCCCTGTTAATCACTAATCTTTGGTGTAATATTAAAGAATGATGCAGTTATTTGGAAAATTATTAAGACAGTCCTCCTTTTTCCTGTTACATATGTATGTGTATGTAGCCAGATTTCCTTCATATGCTTCAAATAATGTATCACGCAATAAAATTAAATGCAAAAGCAGGTACGCGAACTCAGCTGTCTTTTATGAAGCCAGACAATAAAGATATTTGCAAAACGTAAAGCATAGCACTGTTCTCACCAAAGTGTTTTTTTTGTTGTTGTTGTGGAAAATATTTATATAGGTGTAATTTTTTTAATGTAGGTGCAATTATACAATATGTAATTAGTCTTATTATTTTGAAAGAAGTTAATATATATCTAAATAATATCTTTGTTTAAATTTATAATATGGTAGATATCAGTAGGTATAACCCATGTAAACAAAGGCTCTTTGACATCCTCAGTCAGTTTTAAGAGTATCCTATGAATCAAGCAGTTTTAGAACCACTACTCTAGGAGGAATCAGTGTTTAGAAGACCAAACACAAACTTATTCCAAGACCTCATAGGTTTTAAGCAAGTGTAAGGTATAGCAGCTCTTAGGAAAACAGAGAACACCTGCACGCCAGTGAGCTTACATACATTTATGGTTTACCTTCTAAAATACATCTTAGAAACTAATTTAAAACCAGGGATTGGCAAACCATGACCCTTTTAACATGTCTAGTTCTCTGCCTATTTTTAAAAATGTATTGTAAGGCAGCCACACTTATTTACTTACTTACTGTCTTTGGCTGCTTTTGTAACAAAACAGCAAAGTTGAATGGTTGCAACAGAGGCTTAAAATATTTACTGCCTGACTTATTTTTTTGCTGAAACCCTGTTTTAAACTCCTAAAGTAGTGTTTTTGGATTCCTTCAAGTGTTTCATTATCTGGAATGCTTTCAGTCTAATTGTGTAGGTCTTGGACTCTTGACCTTTTGGGCTCCTTACGCCCAAAATCTGTAGCTTCATGATTCTTGGGTTCCTATCTAAGGAATTACTTTTCAATTTCTTTAAGGTAAATACAGTATTTTCTATAAAGGAGGGAGTATCTTACCAGAGAAACCTCATTTCTGCGCCTAGAATTTTCTGTCTAAACTCCTGACAACCAACAGGAGTGAGACCAGAACCAAGACTTCTACACTAGCCCATCATTTTTCCATGATGCTGTAGTTCTATGAGGCAAGAGGGGATGGAAATTCAGTGAAATAATGAATTTTGTTTTAAAACACTAAGATTGAGGTAAAAATGGGGTCTCCAAGTGGAATTAATTTATTAGGCTGTTGGAAATACAAGAACCATATCTGGGAAAAGAGTTCAGGACTAGATTTAAGAAGTTCTTAAGAAAGGTTTCTTGTAAATTTTTAAGATTCTGGGTTGATAGCCATGCTACTTACATGGTGTACCATAATTCATGTGCTCACACTAAACATATTTAAATACTTTAAATATGGATGGTTTGGATGATGGATCGAGTACACAAATATAATAGCCCAGGGGTTTTATTTTGGGGACAGTGAGAGTTGGACAGACAAGGCCATATGTAATGTAGTCTACTTTTAGGCTCTTTGATTGATTAACCAACTATTAATTGAATATCTTCTGTCTGCAGGGTGCACTATTCTAGGCACTAGGAATATAGTAGATAAAACGGGGGCGGGTGGAGAACTAAAAACAAGCAAATATATTCTCTCATGTCAGGTTGTGCTAAGAGCTGTGAACAAAAATATACCTCAACAGGGTAAGGAGAAAGAGGTCAAGTGCAAGTCGTGGGCACTTTCCTGCACCTGCAATCCTGCTGCTTCCTTGCATTCAGGAAAATGCATCAGAATGGTAGTGAGTTGACTAGTCTTGGCTCTAGTTTAAATTACATGAACACTAGCCATCACCACCACCACCACCTGCCCCAGAAAAGGGGGAACATCAATTGCAACTTTCCTTTTAAACAGATTTGTGACACTTTTTATAATTAAATCTCATCCTTACATTGTGTCACCAAGTTACTAAGATTAGGAACTGCTGGTATAGATAAATGTAAGTAATATGCTCTTTGGACCATCTATCCTTTGCCATTTAACCACGCTGAGCTTGTTTACATGTTTGAGACAAGTGAGAAAAATAAATAGTACTAAATGTGCAGCAGTATAGGGATTTGCCGTATTTGTTTAGGCACAAAGTGGATGAAATTGATCCTAATGCAGTAGTTTTAGATTTTTCAAGTCACGGTTGTTTCAAGTTTTCAAAACAAATTTGACTAACAGCTTTTAATTTTGTTAGGTACATACATTTTTAAAACCACCACTGTCATCATTACCAGAAAAAAAGGAATTTTGACACAATGGAAAGAGAAAGAACAAAAATCTCAGAAAACAAGAGTTTTTGCCATGAGTTAGTGGAAAATCTTACATACTAGCCACTTGTCTGCACACAAAAGCATCACAGTATCTGCATCTAACCTTTAGGAAATACTCAGCATTCCTCTTTTCCAGGCTTTATTTCCTTTACCAATCCTGACATTACCAACAGTGGCTTTAGATAATTATAGGGCTTTAAATATTAGATATGTCAGTTTGCCAAAATTTTAAGGACCAGTATTTCCCAGAATAGAGAATTAAGAAATTGAGTAAGGATTACACTTAGAATCTGACTGCTTACCTTGGTATAAATAACTAATTGCAAAATAAAGTATTCTTTCCCTTAAAATTTGTAGTGTCTCTCTTAATGTTAGTTTATGACTGTATACAAATATTAAGTTATACTCCCTAAGTTGATCTTTTCAGCATGAATTTAGCTATGCTCTGCTTTATATATATATATATATATATATATATATATATATATATATATATATACACACACTTTGCAATTTCTTAAAATAGCAAGATCTGCCAAAAAAGCAGTTAGCCATTTCAGTAGATTTACTTTTGCTGCTACTATATACCTTTGTTGCTCTAATAAGTGATATCACTTATTTCTGGGTATTGTGTAATATTAGAAATATTCATTCATGTTAAGAAGTCAAAGGTAGGGCAGCCTGGGTGGCTCAGCGATTTAGCACTGCCTTCAGCCCAGGGTGTGATCCTGGAGACCCGCAATTGAGTCCCACGTTGGGCTCCCTGCATGGAGCCTGCTTCTGCCTCTGCCTGTGTCTCTGCCTCTCTCTCTGTGTGTCTCTCATGAATAAATAAAATCTTAAAAAGTCAAAGGTAAAAGATGAGCTAATCTGTGGAAGTCATTTTTGTGTCTTTTTTTAATAGCCAGTTTATAAGGTTTTGATATTTTAAGTTCTGTGAATTTGAATGCATATTACTTGTAGTCCTAGAACTAGAAGCATGTGCTTTTTTAAGACTGTTGTCTCCACACTGGAGTACACAAGAAGATATCCATTGGGATGTGAAGGAGGAAAATATTGGCTTTGTATTTATACTTCATTTTTTATTAAAAGAAATTAAGCTTTATCCATATTAGTGTATGGCTAGTCATTGGCATCCTCATTTGGAATATTAGAGGGTAGTAAGACACTACATGGGCCAGATCCTGAGAAGAATGGGAAGTGGTAATGAAAAGACTACTCTCATTTGTTCTTTTCTCTTAACATATTTTGACAGATTGCATTTGATGTGTGCTCAACTCCATGAGTTACTTGATTGTGTTACCCAGTTTAAACTAGACTAACCTTTAGTGAACAGGCTGCTAAGAAGCTGCAAATTGTGGATGATAAGAATGCAAATAAACAGTTAGAAAAATTGAATGGGCATTGCTATGCCTACCAAGACCTTTGTCAACCATATCATAAGGTTAAGATCATTTAATCATACCTGGTGAGAAATTGGTCACAAAAAATTCCAATCATCAAGGAAGAGTTTTGAAATAGAAATATATTTCTACTTCTGGTAGAAAACCTTGCCCATTTATACTGTGCCTTGAGATTTTAGCTAATAATATTCTGAAACTGTCTAAATCAGCAGGATATCTAAGCATTCAGAATGTGAAGATTTTTAAAGATGATTATTTATGCAGTACCCAATAAGACAGAATTTAACTAAATATAATTATGAATGCTTAGAAGGCATTCTCTAGGTTTGTTACTTACAGGAGGAAAAACATACGTGGGGGAAAAACACTTTTTCTTTTCTGCCATGAATAGAATTCGCAAAAAAACAATATGACAATCAACCAGAACACATTCTTTATCAGTATTTACTGTTGGGTACAGCATAAAAACATTGCTGATGAATTGAGTAAATCAGTAGCAGAGCAAAATTCAAATTGGAAAAATGTACAGATTATTCTGACATTGGAGAACTTGGTATATTCTATTTCAGTAATGAAACGCATAAGAACTATTTTTGTGAACTACTAAAGATTAAAAAAATACCTACAAAGGTAGATTCTCAAGAATAGATCACTTAATTTAAATTTTTTAGTGTGGAAAAAGTAAATAAAAACCACTGATGAAGGGCCTGTGTGAACTGGAATGAAATTTAAAAAAAAATAAAATTTGGGGAGTAGGGAAATAGAATTATAGAGATAGTACCATGCATGAAATTCATTTACTACATTATTTCTATAAATCAATGATGGCAAAAAAGGTATAAAGCCAGACTACAAATTGGAAAACAAGGCCTTTAAGTTATAGTAAGGGCAAAGTGGAAGTCATCATCTTTTATTGTACAAAGAAGAGATTCATTGACTATATTTCTCAAAATACTTTTATAAAGTTGACCAACTTAAAAAATGAACCACACATTTTTCTTTTATTAAAATTCAAGCATTTTAAATGTGTTGATCTTTTTTACAATAACAAGTGATTGTCTACTTAGCAGATCTTTTTGGGAAAAATTTGTGCTTACTAATCTGTCCCTTCAGTGTTAAGGAAACTTTAACAGATGTGTCACAAGGTAGCTGATTTTTTTTTTTTTTTAAGAAACTCATGCAATCAAGAGTATATTCTGAGGAAAAAAAAAGTATATTCTGAGAAGTTTACATCATTGTGTGTTTTGTTATTAAAAATTATTTGTTGTGAAAATTCTCATATCTGCATAATTTAATAGCTTTGGAGTAGTTTTCTAACAGAAAGGTTCTGGAGCATGCTTATCAAATCCCAGCTCTGGCATGTAATAATTATGTGATCTTGGGGTTGGTTAGTTGATCACTCAGTGCCTCCCCTTTCTCATCTGTAAGGTGGAAATAATAATATCTGCCTCATAGAGTTATTTTGAGACTTGACTGGGTTAATTAGAAAGATCCATATAAACGATAGCAATACAGGGATCCCTGGGTGGCGCAGCGGTTTAGCGCCTGTCTTTGGCCCAGGGCGCGATCCTGGAGACCCGGGATCGAGTCCCATGTCGGGCTCCCGGTGCATGGAGCCTGCTTCTCCCTCTGCCTGTGTCTCTGCCTCTCTCTCTCTCTCTCTCTCTCTCTCTCTCTCGTGTGTGGCTATCATAAATTAAAAAATAAATAAAAATTTTTTAAAAAGTGAAAGCAATACAACCAGTTTTTTATTTTTTTTTAATGGAGGAGATTTTTAAGATTTTATTTATTTGAGAGAGCGAGAGAGAGAGAGAGCGCACAAGCAGGGTGAGTGGCAGAGGGAGAAGGAGACTCCTCACTGAGCAGGAAGCCAGTCTCAATCCCAGGACTCTAGGATCATGACCTGAGCCAATGGCACTTGCTTAACCAGACTGAGCCACTCAGGCGCCCCAATACAACCAGTTTAAAAAAAAATTTTTTTAAGTCTTTTTAGTGAATCCATTTGTTAAAAATGCCAAAATAAAGTAAAACCATCAGATTCAATTGCAGGAAATATTGGTGTTGAGTACATATCCACTGATGTATGTACTCCATACACAACAACTGTATGTTGACTGCATATCCACAAAAACCTTTGCATACTTAGAATTAGAAGGTAAGGTGGAAAAATTACTGTCATGTTTTATAGTAAACATGGCCTTAATTTAAATGGATCTCAGTACCTTTGTCAGGTATGATAGTTTTTAATATTAAAAATATTAAAGTATTAAAATGCATGAATTTAGAAGATTATTAAAAAGTAATGAAGCATATTCAGTTATACTGCTTCCACTAAAAATAGTTAGGTTTTGGGCACTTGGGTAGCTAAGTGGTTGTGCATCTGCCTTCAGCTCAGGGCATGATCCTGGAGTCGGAGATTAAGTCCTGCATCAGGCCCTTTGTGTGAAGCCTGCTTCTCCCTCTGCCTTTGTCTCTCATGAGTAAATAAATAAAATCTTAAAATACATTATTGTAGTAGGATATGTGTAATAGCCTTCCAGAATATACAAATAAACATTTTGGAATGTATGTCTTGCATATTGTAGATATTTAATAAATTTTTCTTGCATGCTGCCCAATCAAGAAAGGCTAAGGCCAGCTCCATGGTAGTCTGACAAAAAATGGGGGGAAAGAACTGTGTTTAACAAGGGAGCCAGGACTTTGTATTTGCAGTTTTCTTCAAAAGTGTTAACTGTAGTAAGGTGTTTTATCTCAGTAGGATGGCTTGGGCAAATAGTAGCATGTATGCATATTTATTTTAACGCTTTTTATAATACGTTCTTAAGTCTCATCTGAGTAAGCGTGATTTTTTTGATTAGTGACTTTTAAAGGTAACTAAAAATCAAACAATACCTAGCCTAAAACCAAGATAGTTGTCTTTATTTTTCTGCAGATTTCACTTTAGAGACAAATGGCAGTATTTCAGTGTGAATATAATTTCTATCCTTTTATCATAGTTGCTCTCTCCTTGAAAAAGTCTTATTTATGTATACTGCTTCATAGTTAGCAGTCTGCTTTCATATCTTATTTAATCCTTAAAAGAACCTTATGTGAGGTTAGGAATTTTTGTCGCATAAGGCAGTTGGGAAAGAGGGTTTAGAACTACTTGGCCTAAAATCTCACATAGCTAATACATGATTAAGTTTGTATTTAGAGTTCAATATAGAGAGACAGCATAGCAGAGTATTTGTGAAGGCAGGATCTAGGGTCAGAACTGAATTTTAGTTCCAGTTTTACCACTTAATAACCCTGTGATCTCAGGCAATTTATATAATCTTTTTATGGTCTCAATTCTCTTATCTGTAAAAAGGGGGTACTTTAGTTAGTTTCTATAGGTCTGTACTATTCAATGTAGCAGCTACTTGCATGGCTACTTAGCACTCTTTCTCATACTATCTTCTTAATAGTTTTTTATATTAATTACATTTTGGAATAGTATTTTGGACTTGTTGGTTTTACATATATTATTAAAATTAATGTTACTTATTTCTTTTAACTTTCTAACCTGTGTGCTAGGAAGTTTTAAGTTACAAACATGGCTTGTATTATATTTCTGTTTTGGACAGTGCTGTTCTAGACCAGGGGTTGGCAAACTCTGGCTCCCGAAATCCAGCCAGGTGCCTGTTTTTGTAAATAAAATGTTGTGGGTACACAAGTCATACCCATTCAATTATATATTGCACATAGCTACTTCTATGCTATAGCAGCAGAGTTGTACAATTAATTGCTACGTGTAGAACTATATATGCTTTGCATAGCCTAAAATATTTACTATTTAGTCCTTTATTGAAAAAGTTTGCTGACCCCTACGCTAGGCTGTAATTGAAAAGTGCTCAGTGTATTATCTTTACTTGAGAGTGGTTATGAGAGACAGACATACAGAAAGTAGATTGGTGGTGGACGCCACTGGGAGAAAGGTGGTGAGGAATGACTGATAATAGGAACCACGTTTCTCTTTGGTGATGATGAAAGCATTCTGGAATTAGATAATGGTGATAGTTGTACAACTATTGAATAACCTTGAATACAAAAACTACTGAATTTAAAGAGGGTAAATACTATGGTATGTAGATGATATCTCAATTTTTGTAAAGTGAATGTGAGCCTGGCGTGGTAGATGTAATAAAGCAGTACATGAAACATGATATGTGTTGATGAGAACATGCAAAGAAACAAGTACAAGTCAACTGTGGGGAATATAAAAAAAAAAATTGTTTTTGAATTGTTTCTTACATACTCCTGTTGTCAAAGAATTTTTAATCACTCTTCAGAGCTGTCGTTTATTGCTTATTCAAACTAGCATTTACTGCTTTACTCATAAAAAAAGACTTAATTATCAAGATATAATTTTTTTGGTGGTAAACTTAGAGATAGTGTAGAAGAATACATATGTAGCCAATCTCAATAAATAGTTGAATGAATGAATGAATGAATGAATAAATAAATAATAAAATCACTATTTTATGAATGTTAATACTCTTCAGGAAGCACTAATCTAAGTATAGAAATCATGGCTTTATAAAGTTTTAATGAACTTTTGAAAGGAGAAAATATTAGCAGAAGGGAATTGGAAGGCTATTTCAGAATATCCATATCTTGCATGCGTGTAGGTATTTTTTTTCTTTAATGAATTATTAAATATCTACCATATGCAAATCCTAGGTATTTTCACATTGCTCTGAAACTGACAAAATATTGCCTGCTTTGTATAGTTGACTCGCTAATTTGTTATACCATAGGGATTCCAACAAGTGTTTTATAAAATCCCAACACCAATAATCAGTGCATCATTTTATTTTTGAACATTAGCAGTAGATTTTTATTTTATTGTTCTGAACCCATTATATTATAGTACCTTGTTTTATGATATGTTAGGGTAGCATGTTTCTAAGGGCACAGACTTTGGAGCCAGATAGACCTATTTCCTAATTTGACTCTACCATTTACTAACTCTTAATGTGACCCCAGACAGCCTGTTTAATATTTTTTAACAGCTCTAAGTCTCTGTTTCCTCATCTCTAAAATGGGAATAATACCTTCTCTAGTGGGTTTTTTGTTTTTGTTTTTTTTTTAGGGAATAAAGAAGAAAATGAGTGTAAAGTACTTAGCACAGAGTAACCCACTCAATACATGGTGACCTCATATTATTATTGCCATTTAATGTTAAGGTTTTTAATCAAACATTAAATTTTTTGGTTGTCAGCATCATACATTTCATTATGTATTTTACTGACTCCTACCTTTTCAAAAACATAATGAAATATTAAGTAACATTCTATTTTACTTTCAGTCAAAGAAAAATAAGAAGAAATCAAAATCAGATGCTAAAGCAGTGCAAAACAGTTCACGCCATGATGGAAAGGAAGTTGATGAAGGTACTTGAGCAAGTGAAAGGACTATAGTGAAATTTTAAATCCTTTTTTACCATGGTGCATTATATAAAAGCTGCATTTGTGTCGCTTGATCTTGTATCTAGCTTTTCTTTTAATAATTACAGATTTTACTGTGTAGATCTGTGACCTTGTTAGAAAACACTTTTTTAAAAAATCTAAATTATTTAAGGATCTAATAGTGTTTTTCCTGAAGGGAACCACCTTGAAATTTAAGGTCTAGCTCAATATTTTGAGCAATTGTTTTGTCTTTGTTTCTTAGAAATATGGTTTGGACTTTTTCCTTCTTGTTTATTATAAATATACTATCCCTAGAAGGCTGTGTACAAAATTCTTGAGGAAGCCCTTTATTGTCATCACCAAGTAAACCCATTTATTAGTAACTATTTATAACACTTTCAGTTCTCTCCAGCAGGATAAAAAGATATACAAGATGACCTACCTATTATTTTTCCTAATTCATAGATGACAGAGTTGATAAAAATGACCAGAATAAATAATAATGGCAGTTAGCTGCCTAAAACAACATACTGGAATTAGAATAAATTCTTAGGATAAATTAATATAATCAATACTCTTGGCTTTTAGTTTACTCTCTAAATTTATCATGATATTTTATGTGCCCCGCCCCATTTCCCTCCTCAAAACTACAGCTTTTTTTGTCTTCCCCTTTACTGAATAACACTTTTTTTTCTGGGGCTATGTCAGGAGCCTGGGAAACTAAAATTAGTCACAGAGAGAAACGACAGCAGCGTAAACGTGATAAGGTGCAGACTGATTCTGGTTCATTGGATTCAACTATCCCTGGGATAGAAAATACCATCACAGTTACCACCGAGCAACTTACAACTGCATCATTTCCTGTTGGTTCCAAGAAGAATAAAGGTATATTAGTGGAACATAAGAGTCATACATCAAATCCAGCTCCTTTTAATCAGATGTACAAAATATGATTACGTCAAAATTTGGCTATTTTGAACTGCTTACATGATTGTGCTGATATACCCTTCTTCGTGAGAGCACTGTGGACCACGTATTGGTTTACCTGAAAACCAGCAGTGTTACTTGTTACTTACTACTGCCTAATGAATGGCCTGCTAAATTAAAATTGCCTTTCTGCCTTGAGTCACATGAGAAAATGATGTTGCCTTTTTTTCTTGTGTGCATTGCTTTGCCCCAACTCTCTTACATCTCCATTTCTTATAGTGGATGAGACATTTACTAAATAAAATTATTTGTCACCGTTCTGCATGTTGAGTGCTTTCATTCCAAGATGAAACAAGCATGTTCTGGATAGTGCAGGCTCTATCTGGACTTCTTATCACCCTGACTTTTTGAGAATGCCATAGGTGTTTGATAAACTAGACTGGAACTTCAGAGGTTGTTGAGCTAATGTTCTTCCCATGTATTTAAAGTGCTCACACTATCCAATACTGATGGCTTCTTAGTAGCTCTTTACATTGCCATCACTTTTACCCTGGAGACATCAGTCAGGGTACTGTTCAACTTGCACATGGACTTTTCTTCCTCCTTTTTATTAATTGCCTACCCTGCATTTGTCTCCAGACCACTTTCTTAGCCTTGTTATCTTTTACTTTTTTTGCTTGATGACTTGCCAGAATTTATTGCTTTGGTATAGCAGTGGCTTCTATTTATGCATTTTCATCGTTACATATTAGCCATGCTTTAGTGCTTCTTTCTGTTGGTGGCCCTCTTTCACTGTCTTGGTGCATGCCTTCCTTGCTAGCACAATCCTTTGTCATGCTGGTTTTTTGATACATTGTAATCATTATGCTTTTTAGTGTCAGAGAAATGGTATCTTTGTTTGTAACGTCGTACCTCTTGCTGTATTTCCTAAGTCCTGGTCCCAAATACTGGCAGTGTTCTTAAGTTGGATGTGTTTGCTTCCAGGATTATTGAAAAGGCAGCTGGTATTGTTGAGAGGTGGCAAAGTTGAATCCAATTACAGAGCCCCAGTTCTCCAGTTCCTACTTAAAAGAATCTTGATAAGCCTTACAGAACAGCAGACTCTATGTATACTTGAACAGTTTTCCAGGTCCTATGTTGCCATTTTAGTTGACTAAGAATAGGGTAACTATAGAACTCAATTCCTTAAGGACATGTTAGATATGTTGTAAAACTGACTCTTTTCCAGTGTAAGAATTTAGTACTTGAAGAAGCAAGTTATTAAAATTAACAAGTAAAAATTAATGTGTTTGTTAACTCCTAATTTAATGTGCATAGTGTGGCCTATTTAGTATTAAATAAATTTTATTTCTATTTCAACCAGGTGATTCTCATCTAAATGTTCAAGTTAGCAACTTTAAGTCTGGAAAAGGAGATTCTACACTTCAGGGTGAGAGAAATTACATGTAACTTAAATTGAAGGCCCATCAAAATAGAAACTTACATACATGTCTCTTTCCTCACATGAATGATACAGAAGGAAAAAAAAGACTTAGAAATGATTTTTAATTACTAAAGTAACATAATCACAATCCAGAGATTTTGGAAAATGGATAAAAAGAAAAATCATTCCCACTTCTAACAGTCTTTGGTATGTTCTAGTTGTTTCTCCCTCTCCCCATATGTAAAAACATTTTTTTAGTAATAGTTTATACGCAATTTTTATTCTAGCTTGCATTGTGTAAGCCAATACAGAAAAAAAAAATTTGGGGTTGGGGAGGACTCGGTTTTAATATAGGCATATATGGGATAAAAGACTTTACCCCTGTTTATTAGGGAAAAATCCTTAATACCTATAATCATTTAAATTGATTCCTTAGCAAAATCAAATATTTTACAATAAATGGACTGCAATCTAAAGTTGTACTGTGCTTCACAATTAGAAAATACTTTATTTACTCGTTTATGGTAAAGATTGAATTAAGTAGAGTGGTATACCTTACCTAGAAACTAAAAGTGTTGTTGTAAAATATAAATTGAGAAATGAAAAAGCACTTTCTTGTTTCAGGTTTGTTTTCACCTTGTCAGCTTCCTTCATTCCCATGGTTCTTAATCCTGGCTACACTTTACAGTTGTCTAGGAAGCTTAGAAAAACAGCATACACACATATGTACATATACCTGCATACAAATATTCTGATTTGATTTGATTTTTATTTTCTTAAGTAATCGCTATGCCCAATGTGGGTCTTGAACTCACAACCCCAAGATTTAAGAGTCACATGATCTACTGACAAGCCAGTGAGGCATTCCTAGAGATTCTGATTCTAATTAGTCTGGGCTGAGGCTCTAGTGTCTATTTTCAAGAAATTTTTCAGTTGATTTTAATGTGCAGCCAGGTTTTAGAATCACTGCCTTATTATACATTATGTGTGTGTGTGTGCGTGTGTGTGTGTGTGTAAAAACATATAACTAAAGAGAAGTGTTCATATTTTTAGTGGGTGAGTATTCTGAATATAGCAGAATATGTGTTGTTTTCCTGTTTGCTCTGTTGTACTTTCTTTGAGCAAGTCATTCTGCTGTTGAAAACATCATTAACATATAAAGTTCAAGCCTACCCTTAGTTTTTAAATTAAAAGTCATCCATGATGGTCATGTCACTTTGAAGAGTTTTCATTTTTATCTTTAAAGCTCAGGCTGTTTAGAGGACAGGACAGTAGGGGGGAAAATGAGTGATAAGTATAAACCAAGCAGTCATAGAAATTTGAAAATATCCCAGTTTTAGAATAAGGAGTCATGTATCGGTTTTTAATCTTCTTTTCTTTTCTTTAAGTTTCTTCAGGATTGAACGAAAACCTCACTGTAAACGGAGGAGGCTGGAATGAAAAGTCTGTCAAACTCTCCTCACAGATCAGTGCAGGTGAGGAGAAGTGGAACTCCGTGTCCCCTGCTTCCGCAGGCAAGAGGAAAAGTGAGCCATCTGCCTGGGGTCAAGACACTGGAGATGCTAATGCAAATGGAAAAGACTGGGGAAGGAGTTGGAGTGACCGTTCGATATTTTCTGGCATTGGTAAGAAGTGTTAGAAAATTTTAAGTTCACTTACAGTTGTTTATTTCTGGTACATTTTGAATTTTCAAGGAATGCAAAAAGAAAAAGTAGAAAAATGAGTGAAGCTATACAGAAATAATAGTAGTAATTAATTCATCTTAACCTTCATGGAGAGCAAAGGGGAAACTAAAAAAGTCAATAATAGCATGTAATACTTCCTCTTAGTGCTCTCACACTTATCACATCTGATTATCAGTGTAGCTAAGGGGTATAATTGTGTATTTTTAGTGATGTTATAAATGTAACATGTGAGTAGGTTTTTTGATTAATTTCAACAGTTCTACTGAGTTTAATTAAAAATAATGAAAGCGGTTTACAGCATCTACTTTGATGCTGTTTTGCAGTCCGCAAAATGACTATTTATAATTAATTTCCCCCCTCAATTTTAAAAATACAGACCAGTAGTTGAGAAAGCTTATTCTTGTTGAAAGCAATCAAATTAAAAGCAACTTAATTCCGGGGTGTGTGTGTGTGTGTGTGTGTGTGATGGAAAAGAAATCCATGTTTAATATGGAAAACTACAAAAAGAGAAGGAAAAAGCCACTGTTACCACATCACCCAATGACAACCACTGTTTTTTTTTCACTGTTTTTTATAAATCTTTAATGACCTTTTATTTTTTTTCTGTGTACAGTTGTTTTTTGTTTTTGTTTTTGTTTTTGTTTTTGTTTTGTTTTTTTTACATAATACAATTTGGATATGCATTTTTATGTCCCCACTTGTAACATAAACATTTTCCTCTTTGTAAGTATTTTTATTTGAAGACCCTATGATATATTGTATAAACATAGCATATAAATTATTCAACTATTCCTATATTATAAAGATAATTTTTTTAAAAAACATTGTAAATGACATTGCATTGAATATATTTGTTTTTGGCTTATTTGGAGTGAGGTTATTGGGTTAAAGGGAGTATAAACATACGGTGCTCTGTGACACATTGTCAAGATATTTTCTAAGAGAGTAGTTCTAATTTATACAGTCAGCATCAGTATGAGGGCCAATTATCATGTGCTGACCAAGATTGGTATTTATACATCTTTTCTAACTTGATAAACAAAAAAATACATAAAGTGTTCTGGTTAACTTTTTAAATCACTAATGAGGTTGAGTATTTTTCACGACTTTCTTGATCATTGCTATGTTATGAATTGTCTATGTTCTTTGCCCATTTGTCTAATGGCCTGTTATTGTTTGTTGTTTTTTTTTTTTTAATCAAGTTGTAACTCCATACATTAAACATACACTTTTTTCTGTTGTGCTTGTTGCAGATACTTTTGTTTTATTTCTTTTATTTGAAAGAGCAATAGACACTACAGAGTGTTTAGTGTTTAAGTAGAAAAAAACTTTCTTCCAATGTTATTTGCTTTTCCCATCATTTTTAAGCCTAGAAACTCCTGTTGACTCTTGTCCCCGAGAATGCAGTTAGTAGCATTTACTGATAATTATTTTTAAGCTCATTCTTCCATACAATGTCAAGAAATTGTGTAGAAATATCAAAATTGGCTTGGAAGAAGAAGAAAGCCTCATTTTCAATAATGAAGAAAGCATAAATGCTGTAAAGCATCTTTCCATATTTAACAAAAGATAGTCAAATTTTATGGAGTAATGTTAAAAACTATGGCCTTTTCAGATATTTGCAATTTACTTATAAAAACTATGTAGCATTTTTATAGTTAGGACATAAATTAGATGGTACTTGCTTAATGTTTGCTGCAGATAAAATTAAGCAGCAGGTTAGAGTTCCTGTCTAGGTGGATTAGGACCTTTGTTGAAATTGAAAGAACTATATTAAACTGGATTTGTAGTAAATCACTAAGAAGAGACTGGTGTGACTGGTCTCATGGATGTATATGTTCTTTAAAATACTCATTTACAAGTAAGAAATATCTTGAAAATGTTGAGGAAATAGTAAGTATAGTAGAATGAGTGTGGACTAGTTGAAACAGACCTATTTGGCATGAGTCCCTATTTTCCCACATACTAACTTCTGTGGAAATCAGGCTAGTTCTTTAACCTGTGTGAATTTCCTAGTTTCAGTAGTTATGAGGATTGGCTATAATGAAGGTCAAGAACCAAGTTCAGTGCCTGTCCCAAAGTAGTAGCAGAATGATGGTAAATAATAAGGTAGCTTGTTAAAGTGGAGAAAGGTTTTGAAGATAAACTTAAGTTCCAGTCAAGGCCCAGCTGTTTTCTGGCTGTCAGCTAGTCACTTAAGTACTCTGAAATTGAGCCTTAGCAGGGTTACCCTACGGATTAGAGGCACTGGTATGAAAAGTTTGGCCTATATTAGACATTCAATAAATAGTAGCTATTGCTGTATTGTCCTAATCTCTAAGGTTATCTTTAAATATTATTATCATAGTTTAAGCCTGTACATATCTTTCAACTTTTCTTTTGCAAATTGAAGGTTCCAAGTGACGTTCTTTATTTTAACAGCTGCTTGGTCTAGTGTGGATAGGGGAATGAATACCTCTGAACAGAATTCTGCTTCTTTTGCATCTCTCACACTTAACTCTGCTGTTTCTGGTATGTGAAAACAGTCTTTCATTTAGTTAACAAAAGAATTTCTGTTTCAATTCTTTTTAGCTCTCGCTATTTGAAAATTAATCGAGTCAAGTACTGCTATCAACATAAATAATAGATATATAAATTAGCAGAGGCATTAATAAAAGGGGAGAAAGGAAGACCTAAATTCTTATCTGTCAGTAGCTTGGTTCCTTTCTGTAGTGAAGATAGAAGATTCTGTGGCCTAACATAACTGAAAGTTCCTTGGCAGGCAGACAAATGCAAATAGAAGGCCTTCCCTTCAGGCTCATGATACTTTTCTGTTACTCACATATTTCTACCATACTTCTACTTGCAGTTTGCTGTTTCCTTTCTATTTGCCCCCATTATCATGAGTTTACAACTAATCCTTTTCGGTTATGTAGACCATCACATAATAACTTAAGAGTATCTGTTGATTTAGAAAATACATTATTACTAATAAACTATTATGAATTCAGCATTAAAAATGGATATGCCTTTTATTAATCACATAGAAGTCATATCTACTTAACAAATATTACATAAACGTGGGAGGTGTTGTTGACAACATTTTTTTCACGTTGGAATCCATGGACCCACTGTACTAATTATGTAGCTCCACAGCGTCTGGAGTCCCTAGAATTATAGGTCAGCAGACTTTTTCTGTAAAGGGCACAATAATAAATATTTTAGGCTTTGTGGGTCATACTGTCTCTGTGGAACTATGTAATTCTGACATTGTAGCCAGAAGGCAGCCAGAGAGGATACATAGATAACTGTATCTGGTTTTGAAATCCTATTCTCTGGATTTTTTAAATCATTTGTAAATATAAAAAGTGATCTTGACTCATAGGTCATACAAAAAGAGAGTGTTTGCATTTGGCCTATGTGTCGTTTGCCAACCCCTGCTCTCATAGACTACATTTCAGTTCCAGAGATAGAAATTAATTGCCTCTTTTATTTGGTGACTTGGTACAACACAGATACTGTTCTCTTCTTATATTCAGAGAAAGAGAAAGCAGCATGGGCTGCTAAAGAAATAGCAGTAGTGTTGTTGTGGTGCTTATAAGCAGCTAATATGCTGATTATATGTGAATTTATAGGGTTATTCTACTTGTTAAAATTTATATTAAAAATACATAACTATTTTGAGTATGTATCAAGCCATTATATTAGTGGACGGCTGTTAAGATCATCTACAACCAGGTGAAAATGTGTAAGCTAGGAAGGACTTTTATAAGAGGACTTGATTGCATATAAGTGTTTTACACTAACAGATTCTTTTAACCATTTCTTTATATCAGTGGCCCTGAGTCCAGAGTGAGTATCAGAGTCTCCCAAGGATTCTAGTACATGTGGAAATTCTGATTCAGAAGGTCTGGGGTGTATGTATCCCACATGGAGAATCCCTGCTTTATGTTCACATTCTAAAATGAATTAATAGCTAAAGAACAGAGGTTTTAGACCTGGCACCCATGAATTTCTGTGCCACCAAAATTATATGCAAAATTTTATGTAAGTTCTAGATGATATAGTCCATCACAGTTTTCATCAGATCCTAAAGACTGTGTGACCCCATTCTCACCCCCGCCTCCTCCCCAAAAAAGAAAACAGAAGAAACTTAGAAGATAATAGTCTCTTCTCTCTAAGTGCACCTGAACTTAACTTGGCCTCTAAACCACCAGCTTCCCTCTGTCTCACCTCTCTAGATAATCATGTTTTTTTAACTTTTTCTTAGGCAGAAGGTTTCAGAAAACTCAGACATTTTCTAGCTCTCTTTCAAGGGTCTCAGGTTATAGGCATATCCTGAAACCTTCAGGATTTCTTTTGTGCTTTACTATTTTTCATTAAGAACAAAAATAAAATGACTTTTTTCCAACTTCTTGAAATTTGTAGATAATCAGTTTCAAATCTGTATTTTAAATGACAAACACTAATGGATTGGTACTAAGGACAAAATATAGTTCTGATCAGTGAATTCAGTCAAGTGATTATCACGCTTAATCTGAAATTACCCTCAACTCTACTTTTCCTTAACTCTTCTAATGTCTGCATTTTTCCTTTTAGGGGAAATAAATAATTTAGACTCCGTGTGCAAAGTATAGAACTATTGTTATGAAACATCATTAGAAAATTCCATTTTTAATTTTATTGCATTCGTTTTCATTTAAGGGTCTACTGCTGAGCCAGTTTCTCATTCTACCACTTCTGATTATCAGTGGGATGTTAGCCGTAATCAACCCTATATCGATGATGAATGGTCTGGGTTAAGTATGTCCTTTTAAAAATTATGCTTTTGTTTTGTTTTTTCAGAATTTTCTTTCTAACACCCTAAATTCATTATTTATGTTTTAATTTTAACCCTAATTTTCACCTCTTAGGCCATAATATAATTTAATACCAAATGTGTAGTACTTGTAAACTGATTATTAAATAACTGTAGAATTTAACTAAATTTACACTTTTCATGACTCAGGCAGTATTTAAACATGTTGTTTTCTTACAGTTGCTCTATAGTTTTTTATTTTTAAATTTTTTTGTTTTACATGAATGTTCTGTTTTTCTTCTTAGTTTTAGTATAATAGAATGAATATAATAGAAATGGCTTTCAGTTTATGAGGTATGCCAGTTTTGTATTATAAAACCATTTTCTTAGCCTGATTCCCAGTAGAATCTACTTGGGAAAATTAAAGACAAGAGTTATTTAAGGAGGCAAAAAAAAGAGGAAGGGAAAAAGAATTCAGTTTTTATGTTCAGAAAACTTATACTTCACTTGGAAAAAAAAATCCAAAAACCTGAGGGTTTTTTTTTTCCCCACCACAACCTCAAACCTCTATACTACTTTCTCAGAATTTTCATAGGAAATCCTTTTCTAATATTTACTTAGCAATTATATGTTACCTTGTGGACTTCTCTACCATTTGGCCAGTGCAAAAAATAAAATAAAATTCTTTTGTTTCTTCAAGTAGAGTTGAAATGAAACCCTCTAAAAATAGGAACTCTCAATAACTCTCACATCCTGGGTACCTAGTGTAGTGCTTTATACACTACACTACTATATACAGGTGTTCAATAGGAATAGTCATAAGAAAAGCGAACAGTTGGCTATGTGCCAGGCACTAGTCTAAGTCTTGTGCATTTTATTAACTTATTTTAATGCCTATAACAATTCTAAAAGGTAGGTGATTTTTTTTTTCCCCACACTTCCCAGATGAAGAAACTGAGGCAAAGAAAGTTATCTCACTCAGATCACACAGCCAGTTAAATGGAGGTGGTGGTATCAAACTATGGTAGTCTGGCTCCAGAGTTCATGCTCTTATCCACCACGTGGTCCTACCCTAGTGATGATTGTAATCATGAAGGTAAACTTGCAGTGCAATACAAACATTAGTCTGTCGACTACTTAGTCTCTGTAGATTAGCTGAAGCACAGTTCTTACAGATTAAGGGAAGTGAGATGAAAAGGTAGATTAGGCTATAAGAAGTCTTGAATTGCTGGCTAAAGATTAGGGTGGTGGGATTGGTGTACTACTTGAAAAGGTATTTCCTACTTCTAGCCATCACTTTAAAACATAGTACCTCGTATGGCTTGGACTTCAGCACTTATCTTGGAATCTAGATTAATTGAGCTGTAAGATGGAGCAAATAATCTCTTATATCTACTTCTCTAGATTGTTGTGAGGTTTTAATGCGATAATAAATGAACATGAAAGCTTTTTGCAAATTATAAAGCATCCTGTAAATCCAAGGTATTACAAGATGTGAAAATAACAATGCTGGAAAATATAGTCTCTGTACTTTGGGAAGAATGATCAGCTCTGCACAGAATAGAATCTTATAACATGGAAAACATGATTGGCTGCTAAAATAAAAGACTGAAGGAAAAGGATGTATCCACAGGACTCTACTGAAAGCTAAAGTATCAGAAACCCCATCATTCATTGATTAGGCTGTTGATAGTCTTGTTAAATCCAGTTTCTCTTTAACCTCTTTTTTTCTGTGATTTTTTATTTTTTGTGTTACCATCTTTAATGTGGCTTATTTTAGTACTCCATGAACTTAATCATTCCTTCTACATTTACAAAATGAATGATTTAGTATTTGAAATTACTAATCCACAGAGTATGTATATATGTGTGTATGTATGTATACGTAGATACATACATACACACTAGCGTTACATTTAATAGTGTGATATGATTAATATATCGACCCTCTGGTTTGAGGCATAAACATCATTATCTGACAAAAGGCCTTGGATTTAGCCAAACACTTGAATATAAAGTTAAGATGCTAAAGTACAGAAGGTAACGTTTTTTAAGACAGATGTTACTCTTATCGATTGTCTTGATCATAAAAGAACATCATCATAACCCCTATAAAAGTCAGATTTTGAATAGAACTCTGTTCTTGTTGGCATACCAGAGTGAGTGAATTTGCTGCAGCATAGTTAAAGGGGTTGAGAGCATGAGCTTTGAGGACAGACTACTTGGGTTTGAATCTTAGCCTTGGCCCTTGGACAGGTGCGTGGTTTGCTTCAGTTTCATCATCTGTAAAAATAATAGTTCTTCTTCCACAGTTGTTGAGAATTAAATGATAAAGTCCATATAGAACACTTAGAACACTAAGAATATATTCAGTAAATACCCAGTACGTGCAGTGGAGCTGTTGATATTCTTCTGGGGCGACATTCACCTTCTCAGTGGAGTTCATTAGTATTGTCTGTTTGAACACTGGAGATTCTTTCTGACATAATTGTTTTGTTGTATTAAACTTAATATTAAAGTAAGTTCTGACCAGAAACATCTGAGCAAATTTTTTACTGATGTAAAACAAGAGATTAGCTGTGAGATGCTTAAACCTAAAATATTATTTAAGCAAAGTAAATAAAGAAATTCCTTACCATTTTGAAAAGACACTAATAGGGCTCTTTGAAAAGATATTGGCAAAGTAATGGGAGAATTTTGAGAAATGAGAAGTTACTCTGTTTATAAATGGAGAAAATGATATAATGAATGACACTATACTGCATAGTTTCTTAAAGGAAAGTGGTTTGTTAGCATATTAGGCCCACAAATCTTAAGAATTATTGTTGAGAAGTCTCCTAGTGACAACTTTTATGTTTAGGTGATCTGTTGTTTTATAAAGTGATTCTGTTTGATCTCAGTTAACACAAAACAAACCTCCAATCAGTAAACCTGGAAAAATCACCATAAAGCTTTTGTGCTTCTGTTAATGTTCTTACAGAAGTTAAACGATAGGCTGTAGTCATACCTCAGACTTTCTGGTTATCTAAGCCTTTAAAAAAGTAATGTTACTAAAATACTAGATTTTTACCCATTATTCCTCCACACCACCATATTTATTAAGAAAATAGTTTATATATCAGTATATTGCCCACCCACTTGTCTAACCTTTTTTATTCTAATAAGAAAAGACCTTACAGACCTGGCATATGGAGAGCAGTTTTCCAAATCTGCATTCAGATCTCCCAACAGTGTTGTTAATGAAAGCTTAATATAAGATGAGCAGTTGGTTCTCAGTGTATCTTATTGAGAGATTTATCAGGTTTGTAAGAAATAAATTCTTAGCTATATATGCCTGATAGCTTAGAAACGGGCTTTCTATTGTTAATATCATCAGTGATACATAAACACAATCCCTGCCACTCATTGAATACTTACTGCATTGCTGTGCACTGCTTTATATGTATCTAATATAATCTTCTCAGCAGTCCTGTGAAGTTAGTGTATAACCCATTAAGATTATGAAATTTGACCCATATCATGTAGTTATGAGGTGATCAGTATTCAGATGTAGATCTGTTTTGACTCCAAGGTCCATGCTCTTAACCCCTGTGTTAAGTTAATACTGCCTCTGGATGCTTGCTCATGGTAGTAAATTTAGGAGTGGACTTCCTTTATTGTAACAGACTTCACACTTGTGATCACTTGTTCCATGTTTTTCTCCCACTAGACCATAAATTCTTATGTTTTCAGTCTCTCCATCCTCTACTGTTTTAGCCTCTCTTCTCCCTTTACATACCCCTGTGACAGATTGTCTCACTCTGTACTTGTCTCTTGTACTTACCTGTCTTCATCTCTGAAGAGATAAGACCAGGAGCTCCACGTTGGCGGGGGGAGTACATTATACTCAGTTTTGTATGTCTAGCATCTACCCCACTCCAGTTCTGGTATATAGTAAGTGCTTAATAAGGTGAAATTCCTGTAATTCCACTCTTAAGATATATCTCGTTACTGTATTATTTTCTCCAACCTCTTCCTCATATAAATTTGGGATCATGTTTTACAGACAATTTTGTCTCTTTTTTTTTTTTTTTTCTGTGAGCCTTTTCCCAGATGATTATTTTCTTCCAAAACATAGGTTTTAAAGCCTTCATGAGGTATATAATAATACCGCCCCTTTAAACAAAAAGAGAGTTCACAAGAAAAGAACAGCAAAGAAAATAAGAATGCAGGCAGATTCATCATTCTAGTTACTAAAATGAGTTACAGTTATATATGGCACCATCCCAGGAATATATTTGTGAAATAGGATAGAAATTCTAGAAATAGGCGTATGTGAAAGAACTTACTAGTTAATAAAAGTAGCATGAATGGGACATGGGAAAGGTTGCATTTTTCAACAAAGCAGTGTAGAATGACTTGTTAACCATTTAGAAATAGAGCTTAACCCTTCTCATCTTAAACCACTGGAAATGAAACCTGGCTGTAAGTAGTTGCTGCAGAAGTAGATGTGGAAGCATTTATGAAATCCAGGGAGAGGAGAGAATTGACTTTGAGAGCTACTTAACCAGGATAAAGCCAAAGATTGTTTCTTCCTTTTTAGAATGAGCAAAGGAGGTAAAGTTCAGGGCCTTCTAGAGTGAAAGAAAGGAATCTTAGATTCTCAAGAATAGAGGATAGAAACCCTGAAAGTGACTTGACTATTTTGGAATTCTAAAAGTAGCATTGAATAATCTGGAGAATGTAAGAAAGTACAGGTTAAGTATTAAAGAGGAAGTTACAGCCATTAAATGTCTTAAAGTAATTATTTAAAAAAAAATAGGAGGAAAGAAAACATTAAATATTCTGTCATGACTTGGATTGGAAGACCCTAACCTTGAGGAGCTCCTAAGGAGGGTAGAGGGACAGGCGGGGGGTTGTGGGGGGGGGGAGTATAATAAGCTCAACTAATTCTAGGAACTAAAGTCAAGTACAAAAATGGAATGACCAAGGGAAAAAAAGGAGCAGGTCCCTGACCAAGTTAGACATATAAACAGTACAAAGAGCTGAGTCGGGAGGTTGGTCACCAAGGAATTAGGGAGTTAAATGGGTAATTCTTAAGTTTCCGGGAGTTTTTTTAGAAATTCCATTTACTCAGCCATATGAGGTGCCTAGCAGAAGTGGAGCAGCGGGTTTTTTTACCATCATGTTTTTGGGTTTTCTTCTAGCTCTTAAAATGTGCTTGGGAAAAAGAAGGAAGAGCAATAGTTTAAAATTGCAGCTTAGTTCAACAGAAGGAATTGTAGTTTTTGCATCTTAGCTTTTGGCAGAAATGATAGATACCTAATTCACACTGTTAAATTTTAGATGGTCTGTCTTCTGCTGATCCCAGCTCTGATTGGAATGCACCAGCAGAAGAGTGGGGAAATTGGGTAGATGAAGAAAGAGCTTCACTGCTAAAGTCCCAGGAACCAATTCCTGATGATCAAAAAGTGAGTAAAGGCATTGGCGGGTATGTCTGTTTCTCTGTGCACCCCAACTACATTAGAATTATTAGGGGTTACGTTCTCTATTATAAATGTATCCCGTGGTAGAATTGCTTCTGAGCCACTCTGACCCTGTTTGCTTCAGTCCTTATGCCTGCATGCCTTCTCTATATCACTGTTTATTCTTTCCAAAAGTTATTGAGGATTCAGATATGTCGAAAGCATTATTAGGCACTGATCAGGAAATACAGTTCCTTTCCTCTTAAGAGAATTATTATAATAGTTGTGATGTATCAACTCTGAGTGTGTTTAGCAAAGAATAGATCAGTTGCCAATGATAGATTAAGGAAGGCTTCATAGCAACAGACAAGACTGAGAACACCATGAAAAAGACATCGATGCAGGAAAATAGGTAATGTTTAGTGGAGAGGTAAATAGTACACATGTGTGGAGTCCGTTGATGATAGGATCTTACCCTATTAGGCTGTATTCCTTAAAGTAAGGGACTATGAAGTGTTTATGTCTGTAGCTCTAACAGCATGCTTGGCATGCAGTAAATAAAGGAATGATGTGTACCTTGCCACATTTTCATGAAATTCTGTAAGTGATAACCTGATGACAGCTTTTAAACAAAGGATAACCTAATCCTCATAGGATTAGGAACATTTGGGCTGGATACAGTGGAAAAACAAGAAGCTTCAGAAGCTATTTTGGGATAAGTCGTAAAGAGGCAATTACATGAATCAGGTAGGAGATAATGAACTAAATTGATAGCTTCGAAAAATAAATGGAAGTGGTGTTTACCAGAGACCTAAAGCTACTGATCAAAACTTGACTAGTTGTAGGAATAAGGGTGAAAAGCCAAAGAGGCTCTGAAGGTAGTAGAGCCACTGGTATTCAACAAATACTAATTGAACATCTGCCATGAATCAGGTATTAGTGGAGAAGATAAATAAGACACAGTTACTGCCTTCGAGGAGCCTACAGTCTGGTTAGGAGAGGAAGGGGACCGGCATGTCAGCAGATAAAAGTAAGGTTACAGTTTGTATTAGGTATTAGGGAAGCACTTAGGAGTTTTAGCAAAGGCATCCTAGAGATAGAGGCAGCACGTAGAGCAAAAAGCAGTTAGAAATTAAACTAGAGAAGGAGGCAGAGATCAGATGCTAGCGGTTCTTGAATGACGTATTTAAAACCTGGATTTTATCCAATAAGTAATGGAAGGATTTTAAGCTAAAATGTTTTTTTCGACGTGGGCTACACCGGCAGCCCACGTAGGTAGGAAAAGGAGCAGAGGCACATGTGAATAGAGGCGGGAAGACCAGGTTAGAGGTTGCTTAGTAGTCCAGGACAGTCACTCCTAAGAATGGTAGGTGGAATACTGAATAGACTTGAAAAATACGTTGAAATAAAATCAACAGAGCATGTGGTTAGAGTTGAATGGAGGAAGAGTCATCAAAATGACTTCCAGGATTTTTGCTTGGGTTACTGGGGAAGGTAGAAGTGGTGCTCCCAACAGAGAAAATGTAGGACCAAAGGCTAGTTAATTGGGGGAAGGATGATTGGCTCCATCTGGAATATGTTAAATGCCTGAGAAAAGTTGGTTTTGTGCCAGGTTAAAGCTTAGGGAGAAAGATCTGTTTGGAAGTTCCTAGTATACGGTGGTTCAGCACCTTGAGAGTAGGTGAAATATGTAGGAAAAATCTAGAGTTGAAAAGAGCAGTGGAATGAACATGGAATCTGGGAAACCACCAGCTTTTAAGGAGGAAACGAAAGCCCACGAAAGACTGAAGGAAGAGAGCGCTGGGTGACAGAAGCGTGCTGCTTGCGCTCTGCTGATTAAGAGTAGCTTTGTTAGAGATCCTAGACTCAAAACCATGTTGCTGTAGGTTGAGAAGTTTTGTTTTTTTTCTTTTAACTAAGTTTGGATGGAAATGAAGGTGAGGTGGTAGTATCAGGAAGGGTTTTGTTGAGGGTTGTTTGAGTTTTGCTATAGAGACTTTAGCCCAGGGTAAACTTTAAAGTTCCATACGGTAGTGCAAAAGCAACCATCAGCAGTAAGGAAGTGAACCTTCTTTACAAAAACTGGCATCAGGGCAGGTTTGGAGTTCGTCAACCCGTGATTTAATGTATCTGTAGACACAGAGAAAAGGGATCTAGAATCAAGTAAAAGTTAGACATAAATGAGAGATTTGGCTCATAGAGTAAGATCCTGACAGTAGAGGTGGGGGAGCCTTAGGCGTGAGTGGATTGTCGGCTGGCCTTTGATCCAGTTAGGATGGTATTACCTCCGATCTATAGAGACCAGAGAAAGGAATAGGTGGCCATGGGACTTATACTAAAGGTGTAAATAAATGTAGAGGGGGACAGTTAATAGGTGATACGAAGGTTGAGGGGTTAGGAAGAGAGAGGGATAAATGGGCAGAGCGTAGGGCGTTTTAGAGCAGTAAAACTATATAGACACTGTAGCATGGTGAATGGATGTCATTATACATTTTGTTCCAAAGCTGTAGAATGTACGACCCTAAGGTAAACTGTAGGGGCTTTGGGTGATAATCCTGTGTCCGTGTAGGCTCATCAGTTGTAACACCTGTACCACTCTGGGGAGGGAGCATGGCAGGGGTGGGGAGCACATGGACATCTCTGCCTCCTGCTCAGCTTTGCTGTGAACCTAAAATTGCTCTAAAAATAAACCCTGTTAGGATAGAAAAGCTTCCTGGTACAGTCCCGTAACACACAGTAATCATTCTGGTATTTGTTGAATGTTTAATGAATGTGCAACCAAAAATCTGTTTCTCTACCTGAAACTTCCTGGTGCCTGATGATCAGAATTAGACAGTAGAACCACTGAATGGAGTAAAGACTGTCACGTACAGCAGTTCGTGTTCTGAGTATACTCCAAGATTGTCTTTCATTTTTCTTAGAAAAAATGGGACACCTTGAAGGAATGGAGAAGTAAAATGTGATGGGTTTGTACAATCACATGTTAGAAGTTAGAAATTTATGAAATAAGTTACATTGATATCAACATGAATAGACTCAGAAACATGCTGAATGATGGACAGGTTTGCAGAAAGATACAGTATGATACCATTTATGTAAATTTTATATGCGTGGACACCCCAGAATTTATTTAAAAAACTTAGTTGGATAGACAAAAAAGTTCTTGGTAATTAGTGGTTTACCCCTAGGGAAGGTGGTGTGGACTGGGAAGGGGGGGTGTAAAGGAATTTTATGAGTAATGTCTTTTACATTTAATGATCTAAAATAAATTTGGCAAAATGTCAATTTGATATGAGTTAAAAGATGTTATGGAATTGATTTCAGCCTTTTCCCCATGAACAAAAAATAGTGTTTTGCTATGAGGAAATTTCTCTTATGATTGGATTATAATTGGCTGAGAAGCAGAATGACCAGAGTCCTTGTGACCTGAATATCCCCCATAGGATGCATTTTTTTTTTTTTCCACGTATTTCAGTCATTATGAGCTTATGTGAAAACTTCAGTGGAGGGGCACCTGACTGGCTCAGTGGTTGAGCATCTGCCTTCAGCTCAGCTTATGACCCCGGGGTCCTGGGATCGAGTCCCACATTGGGCTCCCTGCATGGAGCCTGCTTCTCTCTCTGTGTCTCTCTGAATAAAGAAATGAAATCTTTAAAAAAAATCTTTTAAAAAAAACTTCTGTGGAAGTTTCTCCACAACTGGCATCCAATTTGTACCGGACATCTCTTAGCTAAGTTTGTGTAGGATTTTGTTTTTTCCATCTACTAGTAATTTCTGTGAACTAGTTGGTGGTTCGTGAGACCTCCAGAATCATCCTAATGACTGTTCTGCTGAGCAGAGAAGTAGTAGTTACCCCATCATCTCTTCCTATAAGGGTAGAGTAGGAATCTTGCCTATCATGGAGAAACAAAAAGCACTTTGTCATAGAAAAGTCAACAATATGCTTTGTGTGAAGGGATACTATGAATATTAATTTAAGTCCTAAATCACTATTTTTGTCATATGGGATGTTATTTTCAGTGACATTCCGTCTCACTCTGTTTTTTAAATTAAGCCTTTTATCTTGAGATAACTGTAGAGTGAAAAGCATTTGTGAGAAATGATACAGAGAGATCCCTGGACTCTTCACCCAGTGTCCCCCAGTGGTAACATCTTGAAAAACTGCAGTACAGTATCACAACTAGGGAGTTGCCATTACTGCATCAAGATATAGAAGACATTCCCATCCTGCAAGAATCCCTCATGTTGCCCTTTGTTACGGCCACTCTTCCTCCTGTCACCAGCCCCATGGTAATGCCTGGCAACCAGTAGTCTGTTTCCATCTCTATAATTCTGTCATTTCAAGAATTTTCTATGAATCGAATAATACAGCATGTAACCTTTTCATACTGTTTTTTTTTTTTTTTTTTTTTTCACTCAGCATAATTCTCTAGAGACTCATCCAGGTCGTTGTATGCATTCATTAGTTGGCTCTTTTTTACTTTTGAGTAGTCACAGTGTGGATCTGCTTCAGATTGTTAAACCATTCTCCTGGTGAAGGACATCAGGACTGTTTTTAGCTTGGGGCTGCCATGAATAAAGCTGCCATATACATTTGTGTACAAGTTTTTGTGCGAACATAAGTATTTTTGTGGGATAAATGCCTAGGAGTATAACCCTTGGGTTGTAAATAGTTACATATTTAGCATATTAAGAAACTGTCAAACTATTTTTCAGAGTGGCTGTATCACTTCCCATTCCCACTTACAATAAATAAATGATCGTATTTCTCTGAATCCTTGCCAGCTCTTGCTTGTCACTATTTTTTATTTTAGATGCAGATAAGTGTCTAGTGAACTCATTGTGATTTTAATTGCATTTCCCTAATGATGAATGATATTGAACATCTATCTCTGCATGTGCTTTGCCATCTGTCTGTCCTCTTTCGTGAAATATCTGTTCATATCTTGCACATTTTCTAATTGGATTGTTTACTATTGAATTTTGAGTGTTCTTTATATAGTCTTAGATACATAAGTCCTTTGTTGAATATATGGTTTGCAAATATTTTCTCCCATTCAGTAGCTTGTCATTCTCTTTAACAGGGTAGGATTCTGTTTTACTGCACATAGTTCTGCATTTAAACTATGAAATAAAACAGAATGACCTAACCAGTGAGTTTTTAAAAACCAAGGTTTGCACAGCTCTAGTAATTTATCGTGGAGGGGATGAAAGATGTAAAAAAAAGAGAGACGCCTGGGTAGCTCAGTGGTTAGGCGTCTGCCTTGGGCTCGGGGCGTGATCCCAGAGTCCCGGGATTGAGTCCCGCGTTGGGCTCCCTGCGTGGAGCCTGCTTCTTCCTCTGCCTCTGCCTCTGCCTCTCTCTCTATGTCTCTCATGAGTAAATTAATGAAATCTTTAAAAAAAAAAAAAAAGAAGAAAAAGTGGTCTGTCATAGACATAGGAGAAGGAAATTCCATGTACTTGTTCTTTTTTAATGTGTAATTTTAGATATATTTCATTACTCATTACTAATTCTTAGCATTTAGAAGATAAAGACCGAGCCTAATGAATGAAATTTTTCCATAATTCCTGAATAATGAAAACTTAACCAATTGGTTCACTTTAATATTTTGCTTTTAACATCAGGTTTCAGATGATGATAAAGAAAAGGGAGAGGGAGCTCTTCCAACTGGAAAATCTAAAAAGAAAAAAAAGAAAAAGAAGAAGCAAAGTGAAGATAACTCTCCTGCACAGGTAGGGTATCAGAACAACAGACGTCATTCATTAAGCACCTACTGCTGAAATGTGAAAGGCTAATATGCAGATACTAAGAATATGTAGAAATAAAAGACATAATAGGAGATAGCAGGTTTACTTGTATTGGAAAAGTCACAGAATGTTTTAAAGATCTTCTATATCCTACTGTAATAAAAACTGTGGTTCTAAAAAAATCATAACCAAAGATGTAAAACCAAAAGTTACTAAAAATAAAATAAGATACATTTTGGTTTATATTAAGGTGAAATGGAAAAGGAGATAACAGTGTTTCTCACAGAATGTCTTTTGAATAACTGGAATTTATTAGCAAGTTAGAAGTTTAGTTCAATTAGAACAACCGTGTGCATCATGAGTGAAGTGTCATCCACTCTGAGTTTGCTCTGTTTCACTTAGTATTTTCTGCTTGTTTGGCTTCTGACAGGAGCTTTGTTTATGTCATTCCTACATTTTCCTTCTTTTTTCATGGTCTCTCCTATTAGGAAAATTTTTAGATTATAATATGGGTGAAAGCAAAGCTATTTTAATTTCAAACATACTAGATTACTAGAAGTATGCATGGGTTTCTATAACCATTACATTACAAATTACGGAAATCTTACTCCTTACTTACAACATGCGGCTAGTTGTTCTTATTCCTCTAAATGTAGGAGATAGGGGCACCTGGGTGTCTCAGTCCTTTGAGTGTCTGCCTTCAGCTCAGGTCATTTCACGGTTCTGCAGTCGTCGGCCCATGTGCGGCTCCTTGCTCAGCAGGGAGCCTGCATCTCCCCCGCCCCCTCCCTGCTTGTGCTCTCCCCTCCCTGTCAACTAAATAAAATCTTTTAAAAAATAAGTTAGTAAATAAATGTAGGACATAGCCAGAGTTTCTATAGAGGATAGCCCACATAATAATTTTCCTGTTTATTGTTTTCTTTGGGAAAAGTTGCTGCATAAGGCTTTTTTAAAGGAAATATGCGTTGCATTCATTTTTGTTAAGGGAAGCACAGCCCATCATAAATGACACCAATCCATTTTCAGTATTAGTTTTTTCTCACAAGTAGTGGTTGGGTATTAAGGTTAACGCAACTGAGATCAATGGATATGAAAAACTAAAACTATGTAATAGAGGTGCTTCTCTTGTTAGCTGAGTGAGCTAATGAAAAATGTTATTGACAGCTTGATAATACTGTCTGAACTCTTTTAAGCCAGACTTTCCTGGACTTTTGTGATTTTCTGGTTTGTGAATTAGATGAGTTCCTTTTAGAAGAAATTTTGTGCAGTAGATGTAATCTGTAAAGTTCAACTTACTGGCAGAGGTCGTTAACTTGTGAAAGTTCTTTTGGTATTCTGATACTCCTTTGATCTGTTTTTAAAAATAATAGTGAGTATGGGACACCTAGGTGTCACAGTCGGTTAGGTGTCCGATTCATGGTTTCAGCTTGAGTCATGACCTCAGGGTCGTGAGATGGAGCCCCACATGGGGTTCCACACTGTGCGCTGAGTCTGCTTGAGACTGTCTCCCTCTTCCCCTCCCTCCCTCCCTCCACCCCAAGGTCAATAAATCTTTTAAATAAATCACAAGGAGTAAGTATACAGGATTTAGAGTCAGATCTGTATTCAAATTTCAGTTTTGCCATTTACTAAACTAGTAGTTTTTGTTTTACTTTGCAAAAGTGACTTAACTGCATAGGTTGCTTTGAAAATTAAATGAGACATCATGAAATTCTGTGCCAAGTATATAGAACATAGTAATCTACCTATAATACATTTGGGAATTTGTCCATTTTACTTGTGTGTATGTGGTTGGTGGGCGTCTTTACTGTTAGAGTACAGCTTAGAGGGGCACCTGCGTGGCCCAGTTGGTTAAACGTCTGCCTTCAGCTCAGGTCATGATCCCAGGGTCCTGGGATCGAGCCCCATGTCGGGCTCCTTGCCCTGCGGGGAGCCTGCTACTCCCTCTCCTTCTGCCTGCTGCTTGCTTCCCCTGCTCATGCTCTCTCTCTCTCTGTCAAAATAAAATATTTTTTTAAAAAGAAAAGAGTATAGCTTAGGATAGAACTAACTGATGTGTTCACATTAATTTTGTACAGATTGCAAATCTTACATACATACTTCCAAAGCTATTCATTTAACTTAAAATCACAACAAAATTTGTTTTGCTGTCTAAACCCACTACCATCCTGAACAAGTTTTATGAATTACCAGTATTGGCAGAAAACTTTCAAGATAATCCTGGCCAGTTGTTTGTATGTACGTGTACACTAAAAAACAATACAATTAACAGTGATAGTCCTGTTCGATATATTCTCGTTCATATTTATTTCACACACCCAAGCATGTAATGTGCTTTAGAATTACCTTGTTGGGGATCCCTGGGTGGCACAGCAGTTTGGCGCCTGCCTTTGGCCCAGGGCGCGTTCTTGGAGACCCGGGATCGAATCCCACGTCGGGCTCCCAGTGCATGGAGCCTGCTTCTCCCTCTGCCTGTCTCTCTCTCTCTCTCTCTCTCTCTCTCTCTCTCTCCGTGACTATCATAAATTAAATTAAATTAAATTTTAAAAAAAAGAATTACTTTGTTGGAACTCCTTTTTAAAGTCTGCAGGCCTAAGAATGGAAATGTTACAGCTTAGATAGGACCTTAGAAATTATCTAGGCACATTGTATTTTATAGTTGAGAAAACTGAGGTTCAGGGAATGAAATGATTTGTCCTTGACCATATGCAGCTAGACTGCAGGAGGCCAAAACCGCAATGTCCTTTCTGCTATGTCAGCCTCAGTTATCTACAGAATGTGCATACGTACAAATATTTTGTTCATTGAACAATTCATTAAGTGAAATGTTATTTCTAAAGTCTTGGTTTAAGTATCACCTAATTCACTGTGTACTTTGTTTAAAAGAAAAAAAAAACAGTTTATTTTGTTTGAGTTGGTTTAGTAAATTAGAATGGTTTGCATTTGGGGATGGGAGTGTATTGGTTTTTAATTCCCAATTGATTGAAGTCCCTGGGGATAGCAGGAGTGATCACTGTTGTTCCAGATGAACTTGTGTATTTTCAATCTTTGAATGCTTGTTTTTATATGCTCTGCTAAGCTATTTGGACAGTTATTGAAGTTAAATTACTTTCTTGGACTATCTTTTGGATATTACAAGCCAAATAGATTTTTAATTAGTAAAAAAAGAGTGATTTGTATCATCTAATAGACTACTTTTCTCTGTAGGACACAGAAGAATTAGAAAAAGAGATTAGAGAAGAGCTTCCAGTGAATACCTCTAAAGTCCGTCCAAAGCAGGAAAAAGCTTTTTCTTTGAAGACCATAAGCACTAGTGATCCAGCTGAAGCACTCATCAAAAATAGCCAGGTAATTTTTTGATATTTAAGTAATAAAATTTTGATGACTTAAGAATTGTGCCATAACTTGTATTTTGTTGAAGCACTAAGTGCTAAGCATCACTAATCACTAAAGTGCTGAGCATTTTAAATACACTAAATAATTTAGCCCTCATCACAGCCCCACAAGAGAGGTAAGATCTATTATATAAATGAAGTTGGGGAAGTTGAATACCTTGTCCCAAGCTGCATAACTATCTGTGGTGAAACCAGGATCACAAGAATGTATTTTCTCCTATTAAATATCTAAACATACAGAGGATAGATTGCTTAGAGGAAATGAAACTGGTTGCATCTTGCTAAAAGCAGGCACACAGTATATAATAGGACTCTGGTCCAACTTCTCAAAATGTAACATTTGTTTAAAATTTGGTGACCGTTTTTTTTTTTTTTTTTTTTTTTTTTTCCTTTTTTCTTTTAAACAATTTATTTATTTGAGAAAGAGCACAAGCATGGGGAACAGCAGGCAGAGGAAAAAGCAGGCTCCTCACTGAGCTGGGAGCCCAATGTGTGGAGCTTGATCCCAGCACCCAGGATCATGACCCGAGCCAGAGGCAAGACTCTCAGCCACTGAGCCGAGCCGCCCAGGCCCCCTTGTGACAGGTTCTTGAAATATGTGCCATTCAGTAGAAAATTTTAATATGTCAGAAGGGACCATTTTAAAAGTCTAGGCCAGTGACACAAGAAGTCATAGTTTTTAAAAATCTGATTTCTAGAAAGGCAAATTATATAGAAATATATGAAATCCTACTAGAGTTGCATGGCTCGTTTATGTGCTCATTCAAAAAAATGTATTGAGAACCTACTACACGCCACCCACTATTTGAGGTTCTAAGAATATATCCAAGAGCAAAGCAGATAAAAAACATCTCTGCCTTTGTGGAGCATACATATTTAATGAAACAGCTTCAGATAGGAACCTGAGTTACTGGGGCACCCGGCTGACCCAGTCAGTGAAGCATATGCTCTTGATCTTGGGGTTGTGACTTGAAGTCCCGTACTGGAATTAGAGCTCACTTAAAAATAAAGTATTTTAAAATAAAATAAAATAAAATAAAAAAAAGAAAAGAATCCGAGTTACCACTAAAAGAAGTAATTGGTAATGGTCTTGTGCTAAAATAAAATCTTAACCATACTTCCTATTGGGATTTGATGCTTTTAATTCCCTAAGAGAAAAATTCCCTTTTGAGATGAAAGGATGTGATCTCAGTACAAGCATAGATTTAATAGTAGGGCTGCAAAGGGTCATTTGACATTTTGATGTTTTACTTATTAGGAAGTCATTTTCAGAAGCCATCTGGTAAACTATTTCTGTTCTTCTGGGATTTAACATAAATTAAGTGAGACAATAGAGAGGAGAATACTGGAAATAAATACTAAAACTTTTGAGTATGAAGTAAATATAGAGAACATTAAGAAAGCTGAACTGAGCAAGACAAATGCATATGTGAAATAGGAGGGAATCCAAGTAATTACCTGCATGTACAGAGCTTCCTCCGGTTTCCTTTTCCTTTGAGCTTTTTTAAAATTTTAATTAATTAATTATTTGAGTGAGTGAATGAGAGGGAAAGAGAATCTGAAGCAGACTGTGCACTGAGCACAGAGCCTGATGTGGGGCTCAATTCCACAATCACAAATCCATGACCTGAGCTGAAGCCAAGAGTCGGATGCTTAACCAACTACGTAGCCCAGGTGCCCCTCCCAGGCGCCCCTCAGTTGAGCTTTCTTAACATCCACAGAGCCTGGAAGAACTAGGGGCAGGAGAGATGTCACCTGCCCTGTTCCCGTATTCACATCATGTTGATAAGTAACACCAAAGGATGAATGGATCTCCTCCTCCTCTGGTACAGCCTCAGGGCACTCCAAATACTGGAGCTTCCATCCTTACCTCTCCTAACCACCCATTCAGTTAGGCCTCACTTAGGCAAATCAGTTGACTTGCCCCCTTTCTGCTCCCAGGTTGGAGAGGAGAGGCAAGGTCTGAGTCTAGGCCCTCAGCCTTACAATTTCACTACCAGACTGGATAGAACTGGAAAATTTGGATTATTGCTTCCTTTAATGGATAGGACTAGTAGCTACAGTCTGCTTTTGTCTGATGCCATCTTTTTCCGTGGGTAGGAAACGGAAGTGCTTGCTGCCCTGTTTGAGTTACCTCTCAAGAAACAGAGGAGGGAATGTCACCCACTGGAAGTTCAGAAATTAGCCATTTTCTTCTTGTCTTTCATTTGAAAAAGTTTTGAGGAATTGAGAGATGGTGAAAAGTGGACAGAACATTGAATCACTAGAACTTATAAAATATATTTGTAATGCAAAAGAAGAACATAAAAGCTCATGGAAATGGAATTATTCACTCTTATTTGAGCTTCAGTAAACATCTTGTAATTTTAATACTTTTCATCCATTTTTTTTCTTGACCTTTATTGATGGATATTGTAGGTAAAGATTTACTTGGTTATGCTGCTAGAGGGCAGGCATGAGTTGTGTTTCTGCCGATAATTATTTGGAAACCGTCTTGGTGTATTTACGTATTCCTAAACAGCCTCTTGGTATTACTCTGATACTTAATTTTATCTGAAACTTTTTATAAAAGAACCTAAAATAATTTTATTCCAAAATAGCCTATCAAGACTCTTCCACCTGCTATTTCTACCGAGCCATCCGTTATTTTATCAAAAAGTGATTCTGACAAGAGCTCTTCCCAAGTGCCACCGATATTACAAGAGACAGATAAATCCAAGTCCAATACTAAGCAAAATAGTGTGCCTCCTTCACAGAGTAAGTAATCCTCATTTTTCATTTTTTTCTATGTTCTCATACACTTTATAAGTGTTAATATCTTAGAAGTCTGAAATAGTAGACTTCTGATCTTAGAAGTCTGATGGATTAGTAGGGCAACCCTCCCTTCCTTTGCAAAGGCTAGACTCCTTGGAACCTTGTGGACCTCAGCTCTGAGGGCCAGTGGGCTGACACCACTCCAAGCAAGAGGGGTGGCCGGTGACAGCGGAGGACTCGATGCTTGCCTGTCCGTCTGTCTGGTCCCGCTTGTTTTCCGTGCACATGTTCTTGGGACTATGAATTGTTCTTTGCCCCCTTTTCCCTCCTTTTGTCCCTTCAGCTACCTTCAGGGTCCATTTTGCCCATTATCACTTTTATTACTTAGATTGAGCCATATTAAATGATGGGTTTTCTAGATCAGAATCAGTGAAATATCTTCCATGTGATTAAACTAAGTAATACATTGGGATTCAAAGGAAAAGAGGAAGGCAGCCATAGAATAATCTAAAAACTTGTCACTGAAACTTGAAAACTTAAAGGTTGAAGCATTATTAGTGGATTTCAAAACATGTTTTCATTAATGCTACTTTTGTATTTTTGAGACATTGGAGTATTTACTCCTGTTTTTTCTTTCTTTTTTTTTCTTTTTCTTTTTCTTTTTTTTTCCCCCCCTTTAGCCAAGTCTGAAACTAACTGGGAATCTCCCAAACAAATAAAAAAGAAGAAAAAAGCCAGACGGGAAACGTGAATATATTTTTCCTGAATTGGACATGTGTTTGCAAACACTGTCTGGAAGATTATGCTGTTTATGCAATAATTTGTGAACATGTACAGAGTTTTATATAAATTTAAACCAATTTTTAAAACAAAACTGTGAACACAACCACCGTAAAAATGGAATCAAAGGAAAGTTAATTTATGAAATCAAGAGGTCAGCAGAATATACTCCAGTGCTGGAAGACACGTGGGGAGAGTCTTTTCAACTGAACAAGAATGATCTTAATTTAAGAATATATCCTGGTTTTACAGCAGTGCCCTGTTTACAACAGCTTGTCCCTGTCGCCTCTGCAGCTGAGGAATCCAGGGTTCTGAGGAGAGGGGGCTGTCTGCAAGTGGGCAGTCTTCTGCACGGAGCTTAGACCATCTGAGGCTGTTTATGCTTAAATCCAAGTGCTTTGATCAAATGCATAATCTGCCATCTCCTACATCTATGTTGGTAGCCGTTTGTATTAAAGGAATCACAAGTGCAAATAAAGGTCATTTATCATTTGTTAACTAAACTCCTGGTTTAGTTTACAGTTTTTAAAAAGTTCTTAATTAAAACATTGAACATGCAGTTGATGGCTTGTATGGCTTACGAAGTTATTTTTGATAGTCTTACATTACTTGAATTGTTCAAAGTTCAGTATATTTTAAATTAAGAAAGGTAAACTATATGTATTTGTTTTATACTTGTAAGGTTCAGACTCACAAATAATGCTCTTGTTTAGAATTTGAAAACTTTCAGGCAAAATCCACGTTAACATTTTTCCTTTTCCCTAGCAGTTTCTTTTTTCCAGCATCGACTCTTCTGCATTGCTAATACTTCAACTTTAAAAATGAAATCTCACAAATTAGTCATACAGACAGAACTTTGAGTATGTGATGGAGAATGAAAAACTAGAGTCAGACAGCTTTAATTGACATTGTCAAGACCTCCAGTTATCAGGAATACATTTTTTTACTGCCTTAACCTATAGTGCGTAGAATATGCATCAATTTCTTGAGGGGGATTCGTGTTTTTATAAGAATTTTCATGTAATTATTGCAATCGTGGTCAAATAAGGAACGTTTTCTGCTTGAGACTATTGATTTAAATGACGTGTGAGATGTTTCACCATTTTCAGGCACTGTGTAATTCTATTGTAATAAACTGGCAGGTATCTTTGTAACTATAAATAGTGCATGCTCAGCCATGTACACTGTAAATAGCCTTTACCAAACGTGTTTGACAAGGACCATAATTAACATCACTTAGTGAATTGTGATAAAGAAAAAAAAAGCCATGATTTATTTGATGTGATTGGCTTGTTTTTACGTGGCGCCAAGAATGAAACTGTTTAACAGCTGTAACCAATGGTACTGACCTGTCCATCCAATCTTGTCCTTTATTATATCTGATTGTGGTTTGATAGTATTGCATTGTCACACCAGGAAAGCTGAAGAAGCAAAATGGTTTTAGTAACTGCTGAAGACCGGCCTTACTAACGGACAGCTTTCCTGCCGAGGATTATTAGCTTCTATCAGGTGTTAACATCTGTTTCAGGAATACGGCAGTGTGTTTACATGTCAGAAGTCTCGTTTCATTCTATGATATTTCTAAATTGATTTCTTTAAATAAATTCAGCAAATGGATAGCATTGTTTTTATTTGCTTCAATATTGGGGTAAAATAAGCTCACCTGCCAGGAATTCATTTCTTCAGATGACTTTCTTCTGTTAGCTTTGCATAGATGTTTCTTAAATAGATCCGAGGGTTCCTAAGTTGCCAGCACTTTGTAAAGGTGTCCCAGAGGAGGATTTGAGGAGTCTGTATAAGTTTTTAGAATGTGCCAAAAGATCTATGCTCAGAAAATTGAACTCTCTCAACTCTACCTCACCATTTCTTTAGCTTAGGATTTTGTTGGCCGTGTCAGGTGTTGGACTTTATTTCTCCAGCTTAGCGTCTCCCATACAGCCACCGACAGCGGGCGTGAGAGACACTGTCTTTCGAGGAGAGATCTAGTGTGGAGATGAAGAAGTGCATTGCTAAACGGGTGGACCTGGAGTGGAGATGCCTCTGTCTCTCCTCTCCAGCTCAAGAGCCAGGACGTGGATTTTATGTTTTTGAGAGATGGCAGCTACGAGTGATAAAAGTATTATTTTCTTTCATATGCATGAGATGAAAACTCTTGCACAATTAAAGTATCATTGTTTGTTGCTCTTTACCTGTTCCAGAAGATTTTTGTATGGCACTGCCAGTTTCTGGAATGTGAACACAGGAACTGTTCTCCATCATCAACCTCAGAAGGAACTAAAATGAAGGTAGTGATTCAGGGAGGAGGAGAAAGAGAGGAGCCTGTTGTCTTTTGGAGGCTTGGATTAGATGCTTCCCAGACTGTTAGGAGGGTGGTAGCTGATCCCTTTAGGTGTCCTGAGACCTGAAGGGAAACCTTGTTCTGATTAGCAAACGAGGCCTCCTATGTAGAGATCCCCCCGACCCTGACCCGTCGTTCCCTATTCTGTAGAGGGGCTTGGGATTTCCCCAGACTGGAATCCTACCTATCTGTACCCCAGATTGAGCAAAAACAATAGTTGAGAGAGTAAAAAAAAAAAAAAAAAAAAAAAAAAGTGAAATAAAATGTCATTAATGTAATTTACCATGTTTACTTTGTGCATGCATGGGAAGGGGGGTGGGGGGCAGTGGAAATAATTTATCCAGATCTAACGGAATTATTTCACAGGCTAATCCAGTTTGTATTTGGGTTAAAGATAATGGAAAGGCAACATTTAACTACAGAGTTTAGTTTTCTGAATTTAAAAACAGTCCTCTATTAACATAGTGTGAAATATCTTTCAAAATTGAGAATTAATTAGGTTTAAGATGTCTAAGAGATGTCTTAAGACTTTCTTCTGTGAACTCATTGCACAAACTGGAATTACTTTCCAAAAGGCTTAGGGAATGCAAATATGTTATTTGTAAAATGCATTGAGTTTTGTAAATAAAACAAACCATTTTTTTGTTTAATTGCTCGTTACAGTTCTCTTATGGGAAGGGATTTCAGTCATTTTGCATCCGAAGCAGCTAGCCTAAGGGCAATTACTTTTTGATGTTCTTGATGCTTCTTTCGAAAAGCCTGGGTGCACTTGGAGGCTTTACTAGTGGGAAGTCAAATGTTTGGAGTTAAGCACCCTGTAAAATAGCCGTTGGGACACATGATGTTCTCTATGGAAAACTGCTTCCATCTTAGCAGTAGCTGTAACTGCCACCAGGTTCAGTATATGACTTGCATCGGGTTTTTAAGTTAAGGAACTGAGACTCAAATCTGGCACTATTTATTACTTTTGGCTATGTCCCCAAACAATAGTGACTTAAACAAGATAGAACTTTGTTTCTTGTGCGTGTAAAAGTCCGGAAGGCAGTCCACGGCTGCTGTAGCGCTGCGGGGTCGGGAACCCAGGTTCCCTCGACATTGGTCCCCCCCCCATTACTCAGTATGTGGCTTCCGCATCAAAGTTGCAGGCAGCTGCACAGCTAGAAACCTGTCAGCATTTCTGCCCTCTTCCTTTAGGAACACTTCTTACAAGTTAGCACCACATAGGCTCATCAACTCAAACTTGATCCCACTAGCTACAAAGAGAACAGGAAATAATCGTCTTTATTCCAGCTGTCACGGGCCAATTAACATTTCAGGATTCATAACTGAGGAAGCACAGCTAGCAGTCGCCGTCACGGGGCTGGACGTGCACTGCGTTTGTCCTGCACCCAAGCATCACTTTTAAGGTTGGGTTTTAGTTTTTCCAACTAAAATTTTGAAATCTCTTGGGTACCACTCAAGAGTAGTAGCTAGTAATGTTCAAACTTCTATGTAATAGCTTTCTGTAAGAAATTCCTGCCACTCGACTGCTTTAAATTGCAAAGACAGGCTGAGAGAGACTGAGCAGCCTGCTATCATGCCTATGTTGCAACTATAACAAGTGTCAATAGAAAAATTACCCTGGTGTATAAAGTAATTAAAAATAAAATACATCACTGTTTTTTCTAAATGCTTTAACGGAAGAATAATTTCTAACTCTAGCATCAAGATGGGGTGCATTGTGACATGCTTGCTAACTCATAATAGTTACATTACTGAGATTGGTGACAAGGCTAATTGGAGAAAAATTTCAGCAGATTCAAAATCTTCCCCATGAGAATGATATTCTTATTTGTATATGTGTGCTTTCCTTTATTTATTGTATCAAAGCATTCAGAACAAATATATGTAACATGTACATAAACTATAAAGCATAATAAAGTGAACGCCTCTGAAACCACCATTCTGCTTAAGAAATAGAACATTATCAGCCGAGGGGATGTTGGGGGTGAGCCTGACTTCCACTGTTGTTCACTAACAGGATCAAGGGGGAAAGGCGTGGATGAAGACCGCTGCTCTCAGGCCCCCAGGCTTGCACGGGTCTTTTTCCCTGCCCCAAACTAGCTGCGGGTTCCAGGTAACTTAGCCAGTCTCGGAAGGGAGTCCCGGCCTTCCTGGCGCCCCCTTCGGGCCAGTCCACTGCCATCCGCTGGGAAATTGTAATAAATTTACGTAGGCACAACGGCTGAGAGTGAATGGTGCCCCCAGAGCTGTGTAGTGCACAGGGCAGCCTTCCCGTGAGGAAGGAGGGTAGTGAGGCCCTATGGGAATCCCCGCCCCCAGCCCCAGGATTCAGAAGAGCAGCAAGTGGCCTGCTGAGGGCGAGGATTCCTTGTCAAGTTTGTTGAGGGGTTGCAGACGGACAAACACAAGGGGGTTTGTGGCCAAACAGCAGGAGCTGTGAGTAACTTTTAAAGAGAGTGTAATTATGAATGATTTCTTTCTCTTTGAAACTATATAATAATTTTAAAATATAGGATCACCTGGAGAAATTGACAGCTATTCCCATTTCTCATCAAAATCAAAATGATCATAATAATGCGCGACGGAAGAAAACCTGCCTTAGTGCCAGAAGTAGAAAGGGGGACACCCAAATGCCAAAAGCCTGGGGGCATTTCTGAGATTAGCCAACAAAACCTGGTAATTTATCAACAGTAAAACAAAGATACAAGTGTGGGCCGATACCTATTAACCTATGTCAGCACAAACTTAAAGCAGAAGAGGCCTATGATCATGACCGTGCTGAAGAAACATTTTATAAAATCCAATAGCCATTCCCAATTTAGATTTAAACAAAAAAATTTAAAATAGGGGAAATGCTGAAGTCCTCTCAATTGAAATCAGAGCAAAGCAGAGTTACCTGCTAGCCTAGATTGCTTTGGAGTGATATTAACAGATAATAAAATTTTAAAATTGGCTTAACGTCATAAGAGAACTTATTTTTTCCTGATTGTACACCTACAGAGCTCAAGAGATTTTTTTTTTTAAGATTTTATTTATTCACAAGAGACACAGGCAGAGGGAGAAGCAGGCTCCGTGCAGGGACCCCAACGTGGGACTTGATCCCAGGACCCCAAGGGTCACACCCTGAGCTGAGAGCAGACCTTCAACCGCTGAGCCACCCAGGCGTCCCAAGCTCAAGAGATTTTTAATAAAAAGCTATGATCTCTAGGAAGAGAATATACTCAAGCAGCAGACATACAAAAACTAATAGAGTTTTCTGAACTAGAATCAGAATCTAGAAAAAAAATGGGGAAAAATCCAATTATATTACAACTAGAAGCATCGTATGAAGAAATAAATATTTCAAGAAAGATACAAGACTAAATGAAAACTAAAGTCTTTAAGGACAGAAAATAACCTGAGAAATGAAAAGGATAACACTAAACACACCTGAAGGAGAAAAGGTGAGCCCAGCAAGGCTCAGATCTGCCAGCAGGGATTTATTTGTTGTAGACACAGCACTGAGTAGACACCGTGTCTGTGTAGCTCACTTTGGCCCCTAGAACTACAAGCCTCAACTGCTCAAAAAACATCTTTTCGATGAGCAGATAAATCAACGGACCCTTGCCAAATGTGTCGCCCATTTTATAAAGAAGGTGTGCTTAACCGCCTGGTGTCGACACGGGTCGCCTGTGTTCCTAGGTTAGCCGTCAACAAGCAGCGCTTTCCTCCCCGGGTCTGAGCACCTCCAAGGTTCAAGGCTCCGCGTAGGGGGCAGGGATGCAAATCACAAAGCACCACGACAAATCAGCTCCTCGTCTTCCCAACCTTGAGGACAAGTAAGCGGGTAATTGTGAACAAGAGGAGAAGCCTGGAGCGCCGGGAGAGCAGCAGCAAGTCCACGTCTACGCGTGGTTGTCACGTGCACTTCCCTGATGGCTCATAGTCTCTTCACTTGCTCATTTGCCACCCATGCATCTTCTTTGGTGAAATGTCTGTTGATGTTTTGCTCATTTTCTGGTTCAGTGGTGTGTTTTGACTACCGAATTTTGAGAGTCCTTCATATTTTCCAGAAGAAAAATCCTTTGCCGGGTACATGATTTGCAAATATTTTTTTGCAATCTATTGCTTGTCATTTCATTTTCTTAATAGGGCTGTTTACAGAAGAGTGGGCATTTTAAATTTTGATGTAGTCCAATTTATTGACTTTCATGGGCCATGTCTCTGGGGTCACGTCTAAGAACTCTTTGCCTAGCTCTAGCTACTGAAGACTCCTGTTTTCTTCTAAAATTTTTAGTTCTGTTTTACATTCAAATCTGTAATTCACTCTGAGTAATCATTGTAGAATATGTGAAATTTTTTTAATCCCAGTGTAGTTAATCTATAGTGTTATATTAGTTTCAAGTGTACAATATAGTGATTCAACAATTCCATATATATTCACTCAGTGCCTTTTATTTTATTATTTTATTTGCCTATGGATTTCCAGTTGCTCCAGCAGTAATTATTGAAAAGACTATCCTTCCACTGAATTGCTTTTGTACCTTTATCAAAGCTCAATGGCTGTACTATGTGGCTAACCGTGTAAAAATTAGAAAATTTTGTATGGTAAAAGATAGCATATACAAAGTGACTAGTCAGATGGAGTTTTAAAATGTGCAGTAAAATTTACAGATTATGAACTCATACCTATAAAACATAAAAACAGTTGACAAAAGAGGAAAAAAAGAAAACAGCAGCAAAGGGGAAGAATAAGTATATAATTCATGAGTAAGCAAATACAAAATTAAAATCAAACGTATTCAAAAATGCATGCCAGGAAAATTTAAAGTAAGAATGACTGTCTCACTTTGTAACTATTGGACTGGCAAGAATTAAAAAGAGCCAATTGCTAATGGGGATACAGAGAAGATAGCGTTTTCATTTACTGCAACTAGCAGCATATATTACTAGAGCCCTTTAGGAGAGCAATCAGGTGCCATTTTTAAAGTTAAAAATTATAGGTGACCCTAACAAGCTGGACAAGTTGATACTGAAGTTCATGCAAAAATAAATATTTTGCATGAAAAAATATTTTGCATGAAAAAAAAAAGAATAAGAAAACACTGAAAAAGAAGAGTAGGAAGAGAAACTAGCCCTCCCAGGTACTGTAACAGACGCCAAGACGTCTGTATTTGTGGTACCGACACACAAATAGACAAACCAAACCCCAGGCACAGAATAAACCCCAGTGGACCAGTAACCCAAACATAAGAAACCAAACTGTTCAAGTACTAAAGAAAACATGGACCAATTCCTATATAATGTGGATACAGGTAAAGGCTTTTCAACATCTTTTAAAAGAAATTACAGATAGCATCACATGAGCAAATCCATCAACTCAAAGTATTGATAAGTATTGATTTTGGGGATACGAGACATCAGAAGTGTTCTGAGAGCTGCAGAATGGGACCAAGACAGTGTCTTCTCATCTTGTTAGAAGGGGGGCATCTTATGGGTCCTTTGAGGCAGGAAGCAAAGGGAAATGGAACCGAGGATGCTTCAGGAAAGAAAAGCCAAAGACACACTTTGGCTGAGACTCTAAGCTCCAATATGGGCCATGCTGCTCCCTTGGCTGGGCCTTAACGCAGATCGGAGCAACCGGCGGTAAGGCCGGAAGTGGCAGATGGGCTGTCACATTCAACGTGACAGCTAAAGAAGACAATGGGGCTGGCAGGTACCGAGGGCATCCTTGACTCCAAGCAGTTTTGCCAGCAAGTGCTCCTGACTGACCTCCGGTCCTCTGGCCCCGGCTGCCTGCCGCTGCCCACCTTGGGGCAGGTTTAAAGACTTCCAGGAGGAGAGGCCCCTGGGTGGCTCAGTCAGTTAAGCATCTGCCTTTGGTCATGGTCCCGGGTCCTGGGAAGGAGCCCCTGCATCCAGCCCGGCATCGAGCTCTCTACTCGATGTGGGGGTCGGTCCTCCCTCTTCCTTTGCCCCTCCTCTTGTTTGTGCTCACGTGCACGCACATGCTCTCTTGCTCTCTCTCAAATAAATAGTCCTTTAAAAAAGAAAAGAAAAAAGTAAAAAAGAAAATGAAAGGAAAAGAGGAAAAGAAAAGAAAGAGAAAAGAAGAAAAGAAAGAAAAGAAAAGAAAGAAAAGAAAAAAAAGAAAAGATAAAAGAAAAGAAAGAAAAGAAAAAAGAAAAGAAAAGAAAGAAAAGAAAAAAGAAAAGAAAAGAAAGAAAAGAAAAGAAAAAGAAAAGAAAAAGAGAAAAGAAAGAAAGAAAAGAAAAAAGAAAAGAAAAAGAAAAGAAAAAAGAAAAGAAAAAAAAAGAAAAGAAGAAAAGAAAAGAAAAGAAAAGAAAAGAAAAGAAAAGAAAAGAAAAGAAAAAAGAAAAGAAAGAAAAGAGACAAGACAACCTTCAGGAGGAATCTGAAGCCACCACAAGATGGTGACTTGAACACAGCACTGTCACCCCCAGCCCATCCATCCGGCTGCTATTTTCGAAGGGAGGAGGAGCTGGAGGAGGTGACAGGCTGGCCCCCAGGAGGCCACCACCAGAAGCGCTGGGTTCCAGGGGACGATGCCAAAAGCGCCAAGTGTGTCCCCCATTCCTAATGCATTTGCTTGTATTGGTGAGACTGGGGAACGGCCCAGGGCCCGGGACGCCCTGGGGCAGAGCCCGCTGGCAGCTGGAGGGCAGGCGAAGGAAACCCCTGCCCACCGATCTCCCGGGGTCACCGGGGACTATTCGTTCAACCACGAAAAGAAAGGTGCTGCGGTCCGACCCCTGAACCCCAGACTCTCCCAATTCCCTTCCCCGCGGTGTCGCCCACGGCTGGCCTGTCCTCAGGCCCTCCCGGCGGTCCTTGCTGCCTCCTCCCCGAGTGGTCTTCCCCATCCCCACGGAGCCACCTTCCAGGCCGGCACAACCTTCTCGGTGACAGAAATGTCCTATATCTGTGTGGCCGCTGGCACGCGGGGTTAGCGGGGACCTAGCATGTGGCCATTGCAAGTGAGGAACTAAATTTCTAATTCAGTTCTATCGTATTGTCTTATATCATGTCGTGTCGTGTCGTGTCGTATCATGTGTTGTGTCATGTGTTGTGTCATGTCATATGTCGTATCTTGTATCATATCGTGTTGTGTCATGTCATGTCTTGTGTCGTGTTGTGTCCTGTCATATTGTTTCGTGTTGTGTCATGCTGTGTCGTGTCTTGTCCTGTCGTGTCGTATCATGTCATGTCTTGTGTCATGTCATATCGTGTCATGTCGTGTCGTTTTATATTGTGTCCTCCTGTGTCGTGTCATGGTGTGTTGTGTTGTGTTGTATCATGTGTCATGTCGTGTCGTGTTGTGTTGAGTTGTGTCGTGTCATGGTATATTGTGTCGTATCGTGTTGTGGTGTGTTGTGCTCTGTTGTATTTAAAGAGCCAGAGGCAATCACTTCAAGATCAGTTCAATGGCATCTCCTGTAATCTTTCCCTTATCTCCTTAGTCTTCATCGCTAACACGCGCCGCGGAGCGTCCTCTTCACGGCTCTGGCCTGTTCACAGGGTACTCACTCCATTCCAGACCAGGTTCACAGGCAGTCGTAAGAAATAACACAGAACCCTTTATCCAGTTTCCCTCAAAGACAGCATCCTGCAAAACTGTGATAACAATATTGCAAGCTGCAAACAGATGTTGATACGATCCACCACACTATTCAGATTCCCTTGGAGTCAGGTGCCCTCCTCTGTGTGTGGTTATTACTGTGCAACTTTATCACACGTAGGTTCATGCAGCGAGCAGCAGTGAAGGCGCGCAACAGCCCCTCACCACGGGGCCCCTGCGCTGCCCTGTATAACCACACATGCCCTCCTGGCACCAGCCCTGCCCCCCCCATGGCAACATGTGCTCTGTTCTTTATAATGTTGTCATTCCAAAAATATTGCATAGGGACATCTGGGGGACTCAGTGCTTGAGCATCTGCCTTCAGCTCAGGTCATGATCCTGGGATCCCGGGATCGAGTCCCACGTCTCCCCGCATGGAGCCTGCTTCTCCCTCTGCCTGTGTCTCTGCTTCTCTCTCCCTCTCTCTCTCTCTCTCTCTCTCTCTCTCTCTCTCTGTCTCTCAGGAATAAATAAATAAAATCTTTTTTAAAAATGTTATATAAACGGAATCACATGGTATGTACCTTCGAGGCATGGCCTTCTCCACTGAACATAATCCCCTTGAGATCAATCAAGTTCTTGTATCGAAAGTTCATTCCTTTTCCTGCCACTGTTGTTGCTGCCTAGCATCCCGGGGATCGCACGCACCAAGGCCGCTGAACTGTTCATCCGCCGAGGGGCAGTGGGCTTGCTCTCCAGGTTGCGGCTCCTGTGAGTGAGCATTTGTGTCCACCTTCCTGTGTGGACGCATGTTTCTGTCCCTCTGTGACAATGGCTGGAAGGAAATCACTACATTGTATGCTCACGACTTACTTAGTTTTACTAAGAAACTGCTAAACTCTTTTTCCAAAGTGGATGTACCATTTTACATTTCCAAAAAGCAAAGCTTTCAAGATAAAGACCTCTTCGAAAACAACTTCAAGTTCTGCTGAAAATCATGTGTCTTTTTAAGGTAAATTAGGTCAAGGTAAGGCTTTAGACCAAGGTAAGCTCTGATTTGCATATGAGATTCTGCTGATGCCTAACAGACCATAAATGCCCTCGCGGACGGTTGGTTGGGTTTATCACCTGAGTTCGATCGAGTCAGAATAACTGAAGTGAATGTTAGGTCCTGAGCATCCTCTCCAACGCACCCACGGGGAGCTGCGGCGAGGCCAGTGCGTCCGGGTAATGCGCGCACAGGAGGTACGCTCAGCAACGCAGGTGGCTCTCGGGGTAAGTGCATGCGCTGTTGGCTTCAGTGCTGCCCCCCAGAGAAGCCCGAACACGCCTGAACCCACCTGCAGGAACTCATAGAAACAAGGGCGGGACGGTGGTTGCCCGGGGCTGGGGGAAAGGAGAAGTTGCTGTTGGAGGACCAAGCTTTAGTGAGGCAAGGTCTGCTGTGCAGCCTTGCGCCCATGCTCCACAGCACTGCACTGTGTACTTAAAAATTCATTCAGGGGTCCAGGGGTGCCCGGCTGGCTCAGCCTGTGGAGCAGCAGCTTTTGACCTTGGGGTCATGAGTTCGAGCCTCACACTGGGCATAGAGATTACTTAAAAATAAAATGCTTAAAAACTTCTGTCCAGAGGGTTAGATCCCATATTGTGTTCTTACCACAGTAATAACTAAATACATCCTTAAGACAGCCGTGATGAAAATCAAGAGGATGAGATCCTGACAACAACGTCCTTGAGAAATGATTGAGAATCTTTGAACTGTTATGTTAGACTCTGGGGTGGAAAGCATTGCCCCAGCCCCAGATGAGGATGAGAGGCTGGAGGTCATTACGAGTCACATGGCTTGAAGACATCAACAATATAAACAGTAGTCAGTTTGGTGTAAGAGTCCTGGAAAAGGTATATTACTCTGTATATTATCATCGTAAATTTAAATATTTTATTTGCAAGAAGCTCTCTTTCTGAGAACTTTAGTGATCACATATTATACAGCTTTTAACTTCAATGCTGTGTAGTAAAGTATCGATGGATGTGTGGACTCCAAAATATTTCGTCCCATAAATCACATAAATTGTGAGGTGGTGGTATTTTTTGCAAACTAACAAAACACACTAGCTCTCAGCCAATCATACTGTCTCATAGAGCACAAAGGTAAAGGTGATGGGACTCAGCACATCCGACCAAACCCCGCACCGAGGCTTTCAATGAGCATCATAAGGCAGTTCCTCCTCAACCTCCCTGCAAGATGAGCACGCCTCTTCACAGTCCCCTCTTGCCACCTGAGAAGGGGGCTGGGCAGAGGATGAGAACGATCTAATTATATCCCAACTCCTCTTATCTCAAGTGCATGTCATGTTGAAGGAAGTTGTTTATACTCATTGCATGTTTGTAATAGGAAATTGAATTTCCTAATATTTAACCCAGTCTCTGTTAATTTGAGTAGTATTAAAACTGTCCAGACCTTGCCTTAGGAAAAATGCATCACACTTCCTCCACGTACCAATTTTGAAACAGAGAGAAATAGTGATGATAGCAAAAATACTTTTAAAAACACAATTCAGGGACCCCAGAGTGGCTCACTTGGTCGAACAGCTGACTCTTGGTTTTGGCTCAGCGAGGAGTCGAATTGAAGAATGTCCCCCTTCTGTCCCTCTCCCACCTCCTGCGCATGTGTTTGCTCTCTCTCTCTTTCTCTAAAATAAATAAAGAAATCTTAAAAAAAAACACACACACAATTTAGAATTTAGACCCCTTAAGAGTACACCACACATTCGATTGTTCTTAGAACAAAAGAGCCATTGGGCAAAACATCTACTCAGGGTAGGATGGGTTTTGAGTTGATTCCATAACCATGAACATTACATCTCATTCATGGTAATAGCTAGAATTCATGGAACATTGATTCTCTGGTAGGTGCTTTGTGCATGTTCTCAGACGCCTCGGGGTGGGGGCGCAATGGTAATGCGAAATACTTAAATCTGAGAAATGAGGGGTTCTTGAATGTGGGTTTCAACAAGCCCCTCACATAAGGGAGTTAGATACATGGGAAGTTAGATCCCCACAGAAGGTGTGGAGGGGCGGTACCAAGTGCTGGAGGGCCTCTGGGACACCTCAGCTCCTTGAGTACAGCTCTCCACTGGCCCCTTCCCTGAGGAAAGTAGAAACTTTCAGCCCAGCGGATGAGCCTGGGCAGTGGAAAGGCTGTGGGCCTCAGGCTGAGAACCAACCCTCCCAGTGGGTACCATTCATCTCTCCTCTCACATATGGGAAGAGGATCCTATCTCTACAGTGGGGTATATAGGGTAGGTATACAAGTATATGCAGTAGGGATGTACCCAGGCTTTCAACTAGCCTCACGCAAAACAGAACATGAGAGATAAGGGGGTGCAATGGAAATGGACTGTAGAGTACGCCTGGGACAGGGGTAGGGAAGGGAAAGGTTTGAGGTAGGGTTAAGATTAGAATCACGATAGAGTTGGATTAGGTACAGGAGTAGATGTAGGGTTAAGGTTCAGGGTTAGGGTTCGGGTTAGGGTTTGGGGTTAGGGTTCAGGTCAGGGTTCTGGTTTGGGTGAGGGTTCAGGTTAGGGTTTGGGTTAGGGTTCGGATTAGGGTTCGGGTTTAGGGTTAGGGTTTGGGTTAGAGCTCAGGTTCGGGTTCAGGTTAGGGGTTAGGTTTAGGGATTATGGAGTAGCGGTTAGGGTTAGAGTTAGGATTCGGTTTGGGATTAGGGGTTAGGGTTAGGGGTTAGGGGTTAGGTTTGGGGTTGGGATTAGGGTTGTGGTTGTGGTTATGGATTAGGATTAGTTTTACAGTTAGGTTAGGGGTTAGGGTTAGGGTTGGAGTTGGGCTTAAGGGTTAGGTTTAGGGGTTAAGGTTAGGGTTAGGTGTTAGGTTTAAGGGTTATGGTAAGGGTTTTTGTTGGGGTTGTGGTTACAGTTGGTGTTAGGGTTTAGGGTTATGGTTAGGGTTAGGGTTTAGGGTTAGGATTAGGGGTTAGGGATAGGGTTAGGGGTTAGGGTTAGGATTAGAGTTATGGTTAGAGGGTAGTTGTAAGCATAGGGTTATTGTTGTAGCCAGGGTTAGGTGTATGGATTAAGGGCTAGTGGTTAGTATTTGCTTTTCAAATAATAGGTTAATAATAGGTCTATTGTTAGGCTAGGTGAAGGTTAGGATTAAGGTTAGTGTTAGGGATATTGTCTGTATACAGGTAGAGATTGAATCTGGTGTGTGCTTGGCACTGGGACTCCCAGTATCTTCATGGGTTTAAGTATTTTATTTAGGTTTGGGGTTAGGGAATTTGCCCTGCATCCGTCCATTTAGAGGCCTCTTCAGAGAATCAAACTCTTTGCTTCTGCTGGGGTTTGAATAGACATGGCAGGCATCTCCTGAGCTGGGATTTGTGGCTCTAAATATTCTTCATTTGGATTTTCAGTTTCCTTTCGTTTTTTATCTCGTTTTATCACCATTTCATCAATACTAGCAATTGTTAAGGTTTTACTTGAATTCCCATTTGTTAAACAGTATGATATAGTTTCATGTGTACAACATATTCAACCCTTGACTACAATGCCTGGTACTTGTCACAGGTGCCCATCGTCATCCCCACACCTGTTTCCCATCCTCTCTCACCTTCCTCTGGTATTTATTTATTCTCTATGGTTAAGAGTGTGTTTCTTCGTTAGCTTCTTTCATTTACCCCCTTTGCCAGTTTATCTTGTTTCTTAAAATCCACATATAAATGCAATCATCTGGTATTTGTCTTTCTCTGAGTGACATAGTTCATTTAGCATAATTCCTTTCCGCTTCTCCACGTCCTTGTAAATGGCTTCATTCCATCCCTTCTGATGACCGAGTGATGTCGCAGTGTGTGTACTTACCACATCGTCTCTGCCCATTCATCTGTCGATGGACACCTGGGCTGTGTCCACAGTTTGGCTGCTGTTGATAACGCTGCTACAGACATTGGGCTGCATGTCCCCCTTCGAATCTGTACTTTTGTATCCTCGGGGTAAATACCTCACTGTGCAATTTCTGAATCGTAGGTAGGTTCTATTTTTAACTTCTTGAGTCCCCTCCACACCGTTCTACACAGTGGCTGCACCTGTTCACATTCCCACCAGGAGTATAAGGGGCTCCCCCTTCTCCCCAGCCTCACCAACACCTGTTGTTTCTCATGTTGTTAATTTTAGCCATTCTGACGGCTGTCAGGTGACATCTCATTGTGGTTTGGGTCTGCATTTCCCTGCTGATGGGTGATGCTGAGTGTCTTTCCGTGTGTCTGGTGGCCATCTGGATGTCCTGTCAGAGACAATGTCCATTCATGTCTTCTGCCCATTTTCAGTTGGACAATTTGTGTTTAGGATGCTGAGATTTATATTTGCTTTATATATTTTGGACACTAACTATTGGATGTGTCGTTTACGAATATCTCCTCTCATTTTGTACGTTGCCTTTTAACTACAGTTGTTTCCTTCATTGTGTGGAACCTTTTCAACTTGATGAAGTCCCAATAGTTTAATTTTGCTTTTGTTTCCCTCGCCTCAGAGGCATATCTAGAAAGAAGATCCAATGGCCAATGTCAAAGACATTGCTGCCTATCTTTTCTTCTTTTTATGGTTTCAGGTCTCACATTTAGGTCTTTAATCCATTTTTTAAATAAAATAATTTTTATTGGTGTTCAATTTACCAACATACAGAATAACACCCAGTGCTTTAATCCATTTTTAATTTATTTTTCATATATGGTGTAAGAAAGTGGTCCTGTTTCATTCTTCTGCACGGGGCTGCCTAGTTTTCCCAACACGTTTGTTGAAGAGACTTTTTGCCATTGGGTATTCTTTCCTGCTTTGTTGAAGATTAATTGATCATAGAGTTACAGGTGTGTGTCTTGTTCCGGTTTTCCATTCTATTCTATTGATCTAAGGGTCTACTTCTTGTGCCCGCACCATACTCTTTGGATCACTAGAGCTCGGTGATATAACTTGAAGTCTGAAACTGCGATGGCCCAACTTTGGTTTTCTTTTTTAACACGACTTTGGCTATTTTCAATGTTTTGTGGTTCCATACAAATTCAGGATCATTTGTTCCAGCTCTGTGAAAGATGCTATGGCTATGTTGATAGGGATCGCATTAAATGTGTAGATTGCTTTGAGTAGTATATAACCTTCTTAACAATATTTGCTCTTCCAATCCTTGAGCATGAAATGCCTATTTTGTTTGTGTCATCTTCATTTTCTTTCATCAGCGTTTTATGGTATTTACAGGGCATTCACCTCTTTGGTTAGGCTTAATCCTATGTATCTTATTGTTTTTGGTGCTAGTATAAATGGGATTGAGTCCTCAATTTCTCCTCCTGCTGCCTCATTATTGTTGCATAGAAATACAACAGATTTCAGCAAGTTCAATTTGTGTCCTGTGATTTTGCTGAATTTATCAGTTTTGCAGTTTTTTGACAGAGATTTGTGGGTTTTCTATACAGAAAATCATTCATCGTCAAAGGGTGAAAGCTTGACATCTTCCTAGCTGATTTGGAAGCCTTTGATTTCTTTTTGTTGTCTGATTGCTGTGGCTAGGACTTCCGGGCTGTGTTGAATCAGAGTGATGAGGGCGGACATCCCTGTCTTGGCCCTAGCTGTAGAGGAAAAGTTCTTGGTTTTTCCCTATTGAGGATGATATTCTGGGTTTTTCATCTAAGGTTTTTTTTATGTTGAGATACATCCCCTCTAAACTTAACCTTTTGAGGGTTTTCACCATGACTGGATGTTGTGTTTTGTCAGTGCTTTTTCTGCATCTGTCGAAATGATAACTTGGTTCTTATCCTTTCTTTTGATAAAGTAGTATATCGCAGTGATTGATTTGTTAATATTGAACCATCTTGGCAACCCAGGAATAACTCCCACTTGCTCATGGTGAATAATTTATTTAATATGTTGTTGGATTCACTGTGCTAGTTCTTATTGAGAGTTTTTGATCTCTGTGAGGGTCCTCTGGGGGCGGGGCCCGCCGCGCTATGGTCAGGTGTGCACCTGCCTCAAGGGTGATGCACCTGCCTCAGGAGCCATGCACCTGCCTCGGGGGCGATGCACCGTGGGTCAGAGGCGAGGTCTGGCCTCCCGCGGGCGGCGCTGTGCTGCACCCGAGCCTTGGCGCTGAGGGCGGGATGCGGGCGGGGGCGCCGGGTCCCCTGGGCCTGGGGCTTAGCATCCTGCTCCCCGGTCTGCAGGGGCCTCCGCAGAGGAGCCCATGGGCCCCGGGCCTCCAGTGCTTCTACAGACCCCGTATTCACCCTGCCTGTGTCCCAGCTTCTGTTTGTTTTTTGATCTCAGACAGGTGACTGAGTTTCAAAACGCCAAATTTTAGGGGCTGCCCTGGGGGAGACCCATGCTCCTCCCGCCCAGGAGGGTCTCCTCCCACTTCTGGCCTTTGCTGGCCCGGCCCAGGGACGCAGCCTTGTGACTGCACAGGGGTTTGCAGTTTGTGGCCACACAGGACAGACAGCTGGCCCTAGTCCCGCGGCTCTCGGCCGGGGTCCCCACTCCTAGGCCTGGGGACCATTGGCGCCACCGTCCTTGGGACCCCGGGGACCCTGAGCCCACCCTGTCACTCCAGGAGCCGCCCCCCACTTCGCCTCCCGAGCACCGTCAAGGCCGGCGTGTCCCCCACTCTAGCAGACTTCTGAAAGTTCTGACTTTGTGCTCTGCTGCTTCTAATACTGTGCGTAGACCCGTCAGCTGGCTCCCTGCCCCTGTGGGGTCCGGGGCTGTGTCTCCCCCAGACTGACTGATTGATTTTCTTTTTAAGATTTTATTTTTCTGTCATCTCTACACCCTAGCGAAGGAGAGGAGGACAGATGTCAGCATCCGGAGCCTTCGCGGGGACCTGGCGTCCTTTCCCAGGAGGGGCCCCCCTCTGTAGGGTGCTTCCCGCCGCCCCGCGCTCCCCGTCGGCACCCATAGGCACATCCCCAGGCCTCCAGCGCCTCTGCAGCTGTGGTCTGGAGCGTCCTCCGTGTGTCCTACCAGGGACCCCAGCGTCGTGTCTGTAACCGTCCGGCTGCTGTCTGACAACGATGGGGGATTCTGACGTTTGTTGGGTTTGGGGTGTGTGTGTGTCTGTCGCCGTGCCGCAATCTGATCCTCGGGCTGCGTCGTCCTGACGCCGAAATGGTTGAAACACCATCATTTCTGGTGCTGGCGCTGGGCGGCTAGCTGGGTTCTCCTGGCCGACCCGGGCTCCCTCGTGCCGTGCCGTCCCGCCGGAGGGTCAGCTGAGCTGGAAGGTCCGGCTCGGCCACATTCCCGTGGGTGGCAGTGGGTCCCCGCCGAGCGCCGGCCGCTTCTCTTCTCCCCGATGCCTCTCCAGCGGGGATCCAGACCTCGGGGCCGCCCTGGGGGGAGCTCCTGAGGAGCCGGCTGCCCATGGGGGGAGCCCTGGGGCTGCCTGTGTGTGGGAGTCGAGGTGGGGACGGGGCTGGGGTCCTTCAGTCCTCTGCGCTGCCTGCCCCCAGGCCGAGCCCCACGCTCACCCAGCCCCTACTCTCTAGGGCGTGCAGGGTGCCCTCCACACTCTGGTGCGAGAGATCCAGCAGCACCAGGTGTGCACGCTGAGGGTGGCCCAGGTGTGAGAGCTGCAAGGGCCTGCTGTCCTGACATCCCCTCCGGGGCCACGCTGACCGCCCCATGGGCCCTCTGTGCCCCAGGGAGAGGAGGAAGCGCCCCGGAGCCCGGGCAGCCCAGGCCCCCTGAACAGAGGGGGCACAGACCTCCCAGGGTACTTAGCACAGACCCTGGTGACCTGAGGCTCCCCAGCTGTCACTCTGTCCCAGGGCACAGGCTGAGTCGCAGTAGAGTCTGTGGGGTCCTGACCCTGGCATCTGGCCACCCCTGGAAGGCACATGGGGATGTCAGCTGTGAGTGCCTGGCAGCGCCCCTGCAGGGGCTGGTCAGGGCCTGGGAGGTGCCCCCTCCTCCTCTCTGGGGGTGTCTCCGTACCCCGTGCACAGAGCTCCAGGAGACGCAGAAACGAGCCAGCCGTGCATTTTCACACAACAACACTTCATTGAACTTGCAACAGCAAACAGGGGCTCAGAGCCGAGGGTGCGTGCCTTCCCCTGGGAGACCTTCCTGTCCTTAGAGGAAAGCGGGAATCCCACAGGGGTGCGGGTGCCGGAGGATCAGCCCTGGTGGGGAGGGGACACGGGAGTTCAGCCCGGGTGGGGAGGGGACATGGAGGGTCAGCCCTGGGCAGGGAGGGGACTGAAGGTCCACGGGGAGTGGACGGGTCCCACCTGGTATTTCCCGGCATTCCTGGCCTTAACCTGGTCGACGTTCAGCAATCACAGCCACACCTGTCCCCGCACCTGGGGCGGGACCCCCTTGTAGACCCTGCGTCGCAGCTGCGGGGAGGAAGGCAGTGCTGGTGAGAGGGGCCCAGGACGGCCCCTTGGAGCCCAGGGGGTGCGAGGCATCTAGAAGGTTCCGGCTTCAGCTCCAGGGTGTCTGCGGAGAGGCTGGGTCTCCCTGGAGCTGGGCCCCGTCCCCTACGAGGAGCAGGGACCGTGGCCGCGACCTGACGCTCCCTCACCGCCGTCCCAGGGCCTGGGTAGGCTCGGGCTCCCAGCAGACTCTCCCCAGGCAGGAGGACACTGAGGGCGGCCCCCCAGCCCCGTCAGGACGGAGAGCCCTCGGGGGCACCCAGCGCCCCACCTTCTCGCTGGGGAGGTAGTGGTCCCATAGCTTGAGCATTTTTATCCATTTGTCCGCGCGCCGCCCACGAGGAGGGCGTAGGTGTGCTCGCACACGGTGCACGCTCAGCGGGCCGCCCCAGGGACCCCCGGCCCTGCCTTGGGGCCCTCGTGCTGCACACGGTGGCGTGGAATTCCTGCTCACGCTGGAGACAAAGCGAGTGCATGTGTCAGAACCTGAGCTGTTGGTTCACGCCTCTGAGCAACTCCTTTGACTTTTTCCCTAGATCTTTTGCGATTAAGGAGTTTTTTTCGAAGCCCAAGTACAACCACATTTTGCAGCCAGAAGACTGTCTGTCTGAACCGTGCACCATCCTGCAGCTGGACATGAGAACCGTGCAGATCGCTGACCTGGAGGTGAGAGCCCCGGAGGCTAAGTGGGCGGCGCACGTACTAGACTCTGTGTGAATACACAGATTGAGGAACCTTGCCTTTGATTTTCCCTGAGTCTTGTCTTTTTTATTCTCTGATTTTGCATTTTTACAATATTTTTTCACGGACCTCTTTAATATCATCAGTCATTTTTATATTTATGTTTAATATTTTCAGCATCTTGAGATTCTAATAAATTATATCTAGTTTCTTCAAGGATTTCAAGGTAAAAATTTTTTTTCTAAGTTGTGCTGCCCTGGATGACAAAATTCTTAATTCTTACTCTTACATTCCCCCTGTTGCCACGAGGTGGCGCGTGTGCATTCAGGAGGGTCTCATTTTAAGGGTGTGCTCGGAGGTGCAGAGCTTGGGAGCGGGTCCCTGGAACCCCCTGGAGCTCAGCCGGGAGCTGAGCTGTTGGCTCTGCACTTAGTTTCGCAGTATAGAGAGGCCCGGTTCTTTATGCCAAGAATTGAGAAGAAAGGATTCCACTCAAATATGGGGCCAGAAAATGAGGCAAATGAGGCCCACGTTGCTTGAAACCTTTTCTGATTATCTGCAGCATGTGAATTTGTGCTGCCAGCTTTAGTAGTTCTTTCCCGAGGAGCAGGTTTGCTGTGTTTGGCGACACTAGCAAGTTGCATCCACAGTTACTGGACTAGACGTGGGGCCGGGCAGTGCAGCGGCATCTGAGCGGGGCTGGCGGGGACAGCTGCTAGTTCCTGCCCCGGAGCCCTCGCCGCCTGCTGTCACGCGCTCACGGGAGCCACGTCCCTTCCTTATTGTTTGCCTGAACAGACCATGAAAGGTGAGCTGCACTTTGAGATCAGGAAGGCCGGCACGCTGCATGGATTCACGGCCTGGTTCAGTGTCCGGTTCCAGAGCCTGGAGGAGGACGAGCCGCAGCTGGTGCCGAGCACAGGCCCGTTTCACCCGTGAGTGTGCAGCACCCGCAGGGGCTCCGCTGCCCCGGGAGGAGCAGGTGCAGGTCCCCTGCCGCGCTGCCGTCGGGGAGGCAGCAGCGTGTGCGGGCGGTGGGCAGGGGACCGGGACCGTGCCCCACCCGCCCCTGCCCTGGGCTGCCCTGCTTGTCCTCTGACCCCTGCATGAACGGGCGGAGCGCACTTTGCCTGCCTCAGTTGCCCTGGACGCTGCTTCAGCTTCCCATGGTCTAATACAAGCACAACCCGTGGAATTGTAGGGGCTTTTAACTCCCCAAGACTTTCTTGAGGAAGGTCAGTGTTTCTTGAGACAAATTTTTTTTTAAGATTTTATTTGAGGGAGAGAGTGGGCGAGAGAGCACATGAGCAGAGGGCGGGGGCAGGGGAGGGAGAGGCAGACGCCCCGCTGAGCAGGGAGCCCGATGCGGGACTCGATCCCAGGCCCCAGGGTCATCCGTGAGCCGAAGGCAGACGCTCCCCTGACTGAGCCCCCAGCCGCCCCTGGGACACTTCTGTGCAGTAGCATCTTGGCGCTGCTCGCTGCTCGGGCGTGCCGGGCGCTGCGGTCGGCCTCGGAGCTGGACCCAGCAGCCCGGCGCAGCGCTGCCTTCATGGGGCCTCCGTGGGCCTGCGCGGTAGTGCCCGGGCCGGGGCGGGCAGCCGCGCTGCTCAGGTCAGCACTGGCTGCAGCAGGGGTCCTCGGGGCCTCGCGTCCGTCCGCACCACAGGAGCCAGGCTGTTGGCCGGAGCATCCGTGGAGGTGGCGAGGCCAGGCCTCCGGCCGCCCTTCCCGGTCCTGGCGCACAGATGCGAGCTGTCGCCCGCCGAGGGTGGGAACTCAGGCCCCGGGGTCGTGCGCCCGCACACGGTGGGGTGGGGCAGGCAGGTGCCGAGCCCGGGCAGCGCTCTGGGACGTGGGGACAGGGGCCCTCACGGTGCCTGGGGCCGGAGGGACAGGAGGGCTGAGCGTGACCCCGAGGCTGTGGAGCCGTGTCCTCAGGGCCTGCAGAACCCGGAGAGCGCGGAGCGTGACCATTTGTCCCAGATGTCGCACTTGCCACACCCCCTCCAGCCCGACTCCCAGGGGCAGTGGCCTTCCTGCGCTGCAGAAACTAGAACTCAGCGTTGGCAGCCTAGGGACCAGGCAGGGACGCGGTAGACGCCCCGTGCCAGGGTGCAGGGGCCTGGGCAGCACCTAGAGCCGCATGCTCGCTGGGCTGCGGCCCAGTCCCTGGCGCCCACAGAGGCCTCATGTGGGCCTGGTGCATCTGCCCCGCGGGGGAGCCTGGGGGTCTGCCCCACAGAGGTGACTCGTGCCCCGTGTCTTGCAGAACCACCCACTGGAAGCAGGTGCTGTTTATGATGGACGAGCCCGTGTCCGTGCTCTCGGGAGATGTGATCACAGGCTCGGTTATGTTGCAGAGAAACCCCGTGTGGAGGAGGCACATGTCCGTGGCACTCAGCTGGTCCGTCACTTCCACACAAGACCCCACATCGCAGAAAGTAAGGCTCGTGCCGCAGGGCAGGTGCTGGGCGCTGGTGCTGGGAGACGGGCCTGGTGGTCGTGGTGCCACGGCCTCGGCCTCGCGCGCCTGCGCTGCTTTCTCACCCTCCTCACGGGAAGTGGATGTTGTTATTGGTAGAACAGGAAACGGGGGCAGGAAGGTGAGTCTGAGGGCAGGGGCCCAGCCCAGGGCCACCCTTCCCGTGTGCAGGAGGCCCCGGTGGAGAGCGGGCCTGGCCGCCGTTCCCACACGTGGTGCAGGACGGCAGAGGGGATGCAACGGTTTTCCTCTGGTCTCCTACCTGCTTTGTGCTAATTTTATGTCAAAGTCTTAATGTTTGTCATTAAGAAAACTTCTCCGCCTGGAAGTCGCTCTTGGGTGCGATCCTGAGTCGTCATCAGGAGGTGCTGCGTGTGAGTCACACTCAAGCAGTTTATTATGATTGATTTGCTTTGTCTGTTTTCAGGTTGGAGAGAAGGTCTTTCCCATCTGGAGATGAGGGTTGAAGTTGTGGGAAGCAGGTGCTGCAGGAACGAGCCCGGGGCCTCCACAGGCGCCGCGTGGGGCTTGGCGGGGACCCCTCACCCCTGTCACTGCCCGTGTCTGTGCTCTAGAAGTAGGCTGTGTCCCCAGGTGTCCACAGTCTGGCTCGTGGCCGAGTCGGTGGCACCGTGTCTCTAAGCTAGGTCTAGATCTCAACTCGTAGGGCACACGCGCATCAACCTCGTACTCCTGTGAAAGTGGCTGTTCACGCATCATGTGTCATGGTGTCCTTGCTGCCCGGGCCCCTCCCTGTCGTGCGAAGGTGGGCGCCCCAAAGCCGTGCAGGGCCTGGAGGCAGTGATGCATGTGACAGGACTCTGCATGGATAGTACAGTCGTAGAGATGTCTTCCACGTAAATTATGTGTTGGCGCATAGCACATACTCAATAAATATTTTTAAAGAAATGAGTGTTGGCGTGTTTCCGTGCGCACAGGGTCCTCAGTGTCGGCTCCTTGGCGGGGCCCGGCTCGAAGCCCTTCATAGGCTTGTTCTGCGAACACCTGCTCCGTGGCTTAGTCTTCTCTCTATTTTGATAAACGGAAGTTCTTAAGTTTTATTTTGTCCGATTCGACATTATTTTCCTTAAGGATGCACTTGCTGCGTCCCGTGGAAGGAATCTGTTCTCCGTTTACGGCTCCGTCGGTCGCCCTGGCGCACAGCTCAGTGCCCCCAGCCTCGGTTTCTCTCGGGCCGTCTGGGCGGGCTCGGGATTCGCGTCCCCAGGGGTGGCTGCTCCGGCGGTGGAGTTGCAGCTTCTTTCCTCTCCTGCTGCGTGCACCCTTGCTTTCTCCTCTAGAGCTGCTGCGGCGGCAACAGCATGTTTTGATTTATTTTCAGTATCTTCCGGTTCCAAGTATTTTCTAATTCCCATTATGAGTTCTTCTGCTGTCCCAGGGCTATTTAGAAATTGTGGCTTAATCTCCAAAGGTGGAATTTTCTAGGTATTTTTTCTTATTAATCTCTAGCTGAATGTCACTGTGCTCAGAGGATGACCTGAGTCATCTCACTCCCCTGAGGTCACAAGGACTTGAATGTGCGTCATGCTGTTGGATGATGGAGAGGCCACCATGTCGCCGGGATCGGCTCGGGCAGCCGTGTTGCTCGCTCGGCCCCGATGCTTCAGCTGTGCCTCCTCATCCCCTCAGGCAGCTGCCACGGGAGGGAGCAGGGCCTCCGAGGACACAGCTGCACCTCGGCGGCCTCATTTGACCCATGTCCTTAAGGCCCCGATCTGCAACGCAGTCACACTGCGGGGCCCTGCTGTGACCCCCGACATCCCCGTGCTGGGATGGAACCCCCACTGCAGAGCGGGCCTCTGGGGATGTCGGGGGCACCTGAATGATGGGGGGGTGGCAGGGGATGTCAGGGGCACCTGTGGGGGCTCCTGGCACTCCTGTGGCACAGCCCCACCCTGTGCTGCTCACAGTGCCACGAGCTTGCCAGCCCCCATCCCGGCGCCCCTTGGAGGTCTGGCAGCTGGCCTGTGCTCGGGGTGGGGTGGCTTTAGGGGTATCTGCTCACCGGGGCTGCCCCCGCTGTGGGGGTGGGGGTGGGGGGATCAGCCCCCTGAGCAGCCCCAGGCCGACCCCCTGGCCCAACCCCGCGCCCTCTGCACCCCAGAGCTGACCCCGTGGTGGACCTGGAGGCTCAGGCAAGGTCATCGTTGCAACAGGAAGACCTCGACTGACCTGGATCTGTCTGCTTTTTTACAAAACGTGTTGTGCCCATGTGTGGCGGCGCCCAGGGCCGACTGGGTGGGGGTGACTCGTGGGCGTGCAGCGCGGCCTGCTGCCCCTGCTGCAGCTTTGGGGCCCTCGAGGGTAGGCTCCAGCCTCCGGCCTCCAGCCTCCAGCCTCCGGCCTCTGGCCTCTGACCTCCAGCCTCCAGCCTCCGGCCACCGCAGCCCGGCCAGCCCGGGTTCTGAGCAGTTCCCAGCCTTCCCCCCTGAGGCCAACACGGGGTCCAGCACGTGGCAGGCGCTGCGGGAGCGGGAGACCGAGGGGGAATGAGGCCGGTGCGACCCAGGGAGCCTGCGGGGGGCCGGGCGGGGGTGGCCCTAGGCCAGGCCCGCTGCCCCGCAGCCTCCCGGCCCTGTCCCTGCTGCTGCACCCCGAGAGGCCTGCAGGCGCCCCTGCAGGCACACACCGGGCCGCCGTCCCAGCAGCGGGGAGGGCGGCGAGCAGACGGCGGGAGGGAGCCAAGGCTCGGCCCGGATGCGCCGGGCGCCTGGGTGCTGGGCTGCCCCGGTCCGTCTGCTCGCCGCCCCTGGGGAGCTGAAGCTCAGCACCTCGGCCTTGCGATGGCCCCGCGTGGAGAGAAGCCCCCTGGGATGGCTGCTGCGTCCCGGCCCCAGCTGGTCTCCCTGCCGCTCTGCTTCCACAGGAAATACGGAAAGTAGCAAGTGGAGCCTGGGGCCTGGCCTGGACTGAGCAAGGGGTGGGGGGCCGCGGCGGGGCGAGTCCCCCCTGGAGCCCTGCCCCGGGTGCTGGTGGCAGCCGGAGGCACCGGCAAAGGGCTCTATTGATAGTCAGTTTATGCATTTGCTTGGAGTTTACACTAACCTATATTTAAGGTGTATGATAATTTAGGTTGACATAGTGGGATAGAAATTTTTTCTTTAGAAATTGTCCATACATTATTCATGCGAGAAATAGTGACCTGACACAAGACACCTGTCCTCAACTTCACATCGTGGTGAGAGGTAACCAGGATAAACTGCACTTTACTGTGAAAACCGACACCCACTTCCATCCTGCCAGGGTCTTGCGTCGTTTGCCTCATTTCAAGGAGACTTTACTTTCCCTGCTCACATCACAAGGATGTGGCGAGGATCAGGTATATGGAACTGTGTTGGGATCTGTAAGAGACACACTCCAGCCAGCCAGCCATCTGTCCATCCATCCATCTGTTTGTCTATTTATTGCCTTTATTGAGCTTCCATTCACGCTCACGCATGCAGATGCTCACAGAGCCCTGAAATCACAGTGTCCCTCTTTTACAGACTAATAAATGGAACTTGAAGAGGTTAAGAGGTTTCCCCAAGGTCATGCAGCTGCCAGGCAGGTGCTGGCGTGACCATGTGTTGTGACAGGCACTGGATGGTGACTTCGGGTGTGTTAAAAGAAGGCCCCTTGTGGGTTGGGAAGGGGCAGGGATGGGCAGGCTTCTTCACTGCCCTGCAGCTTTCTCCCTAATGCACGAACCTCATTTGAGCTGTTCTGCTCCACTGCACACAGCCCAGAGGGCCGTGAATAATGTGGGAGGAGCTGGGACCTCTGGGGGAAGCAAAGGGTCGGCTTTTGGGGGAGACGGGCCGTATCAGCTGGGAGTACTGTTAAGTGAGGCCTGGGAAATGAGTCCCATTTTAAAAATATCATTTCATAAACTCACCCTGGAAGCAAATGCATTCTCTGCCATGCCGGGAGCTCCACGTGGACTCAGAGCAAAGCAAACGGTGGTGATGCTGGTGATAATGACCATTGACATTTATTGCTATTTTGGGCCAGACTTTATGCAGCATCCCAAAATAGGTATTAGTGCCAATTTTACAAAAAAGAAATGGGCTACATATTAAAAAATACATAAAAGTGGAGGTTGAGTGGGGGCCATATCAGGAATAAATGTGTTTGTTTTTAATGTGCCAGAACATAATTAATATTAAATGACGTGTAAACTAACTAGGAAAACGTGGCTGTAGCCGGCCACAATCTACTCTTTTCCATCCAAGAGCAACAGCTCACCTCTGAAATTCATCAAAGTTCAGTTTGAACACAAAAGAGAGAAACTGAAGGCAAGCATAACTTCAATATTTTCAGCATTACTTTTTGTTAATTTGACATTTCACATTGCCCTTTTTATATTCTGGGGAACTGTATTTCCTGAAATATTCTCCCTTAAGAAGTACTGTCTTGTCAGGGTTCTCCCGAGAAGCAGAACCAATAGGATTTACTTGCGCTACCCATGTCATCTCTCTCAATCTACAGCGTCTCTATATTTATCCTTCATCACTATCTGTATATGTGGATCGTGCCTCTCTCCCGCAGGCTGGAGACCCAGGAGACGTCATGCTGCAGCTTGAGTCCGAAGGTCAAGGTCGTCTGCCATCAGAATCCCCTTTCTCAGAGAGGTCAGTCTCATCTCTACCAAGACCTTCAACCGACTGCACGAGGCTCATCACACTGGAGAGCCTCATCTGCTTTACTCAAAGTCTAATGATCTAAATGTTAATCACATCTAGAACATACCTTCACAGAGAAATCTAGAACAATGTTTGACTAAATAGGCCTAGCCAAGTTGGCACAACATTAACCATCACAAGTGTCATTCATTAAAATATATATATATATTTAGTTTTAAAAATATTCTTGAACAAAAAGGATCCTGCATCTAGTCAAACATTTAGAGCTAACTTCTACTCTACAGGTAGAAGGTCTAGTGAAACAGCAGTCCACAGACGCCAGGTCCCAACTGGGGAATTCTGGGGGATGGATACACCACTCAGTCACTTGTGGCAGTGACAGCACAGATCCTGTCTCCACTCGGAGAGGGTGGGCTGAGAGAGAGGTCTAGGAGGCACAGGAACAAAATACAGCGTGTGCACCACGTTTGAGTCTTGATGGGAATAAAACCAACCGTCAAGGGACCCCTGGGTAGCTTAGTAGTTGAGCATCTGCCTTTAGCTGAGCACATGATCCCAGGGTCCCAGGGTCCAGGTTCCCCGCAGGAAGCCTGCCTCTCCCTCTGCCTATGTCTCTGCTTCTCTCTCAATATCTCTCATGAATAAATAAACTAAAAAAAAAAACTGTGGAAGAACATTTTCTTTTTCAGAAATGGCAAGTTTAAATTTGAAATAGGCACAAACTGACGTTAAGAAATCATGGTGAGGGGATCCCTGGGTGGCTCAGCAGTTTAGCGCCTGCCTTTGGCCCAGGGCACGATCCAGGAGTCCTGGGATTGAGTCCCGCGTCGGGCTCCCGGCATGGAGCCTGTTTCTCCCTCCTCCTGTGTCTCTGCCTCTTTCTCTCTCTCTCTCTATGTCTATCATAAATAAATAAACAAACAAATAAATAAATAAATCTTTAAAAAAAAGAAATCATGGTGAATTTTCATAGGTGTAAAACTGCCACAAGTAAGAAAATGTTTTTTCTCTTAAAAGAATTTATTTGAGAGACAGCCAGAGCGAGCGAGCGAGCAAGAGAGAGCATGGGGAAGGGCATGGAGAAGGACAAGCAGACTCCCTGCTGAGGGCAGAGTATGACCTCAATCCCAAGACCCTGAGACCATGACCTGAACTGAAACCAAGAGTCAATCACCCAGGAGCCCCGGAAAGTGCCTTTTTTTAAATAAAATAATTTTTATTGGTGTTCAATTTACCAACATACAGAATAACACCCAGTGCTCATCCCTTCAAGTGTCCCCCTCAGAGCCCGTCACCCATTCACCCCCACCCCCCGCCCTCCTCCCCTTCCACCACCCCTAATTCGATTCCCAGAGTTAGGAGTCTTTATGTTCTGTCTCCCTTTCTGATATTTCCCACACATTTCTTCTCCCTTCCCTTATATTCCCTTTCACTATTATTTATATTCCCCAAATGAATGAGAACATACACTGTTTGTCCTTCTCTGATTGACTTACTTCACTCAGCATAATACCCTCCAGTTCCATCCACGTTGAAGCAAATGGTGGGTATTTGTCATTTCTAATGGCTGAGGAATATTCCATTGTATACATAGACCACATCCTCTTTTTCCATTCATCTTTCAATGGACACCGAGGCTCCTTCCACAGATTGACTATTGTGGACATTGCTGCTATACACATCGGGGTGCAGGTGTCCCGGCGTTTCATCGCATCTGTATCTTTGGGGTAAATCCCCAACAGTGCAATTGCTGGGTCGTAGGACAGGTCTATTTGTAACTCTTTGAGGAACCTCCCACAGTTTTCCAGAGTGGCTGCACCAGTTCACATTCCCACCAACAGTGTAAGAGGGTTCCCTTTTCTCCGCATCCTCTCCAGCATTTGTGCTTTCCTGCCTTGTTAATTTTCCCCATTCTCACTGTTGTGAGGTGGGATCTCATTGTGGTTTTGATTCATATTTCCCTGATGGCAAGTGATGCAGAGCATGTTCTCATGTGCATGTTGGCCAGGTCTATGTCTTCCTCTGTGAGATTTCTCTTCATGTCTTTTGCCCATTTCATGATTGGATTGTTTGTTTCTTTGGTGTTGAGTTTCATAAGTTCTTTATAGATCTTGGAAACTAGCCCTTTATCTGATAGGTCATTTGCATTTGCACAGGTCATTAGTTTTGTTGACTGTATCCTTTGCTGTGCAAAAGCTTCTTATCTTGATGAAGTCCCAATAGTTCATTTTTGCTTTTGTTTCTTTTGCCTTCGTGGATGTATCTTGTAAGAAGTTACTGTGGCCGAGTTCAAAAAGGGTGTTGCCTGTGTTCTCCTCTAGGATTTTGATGGAATCTTGTCTCACATTAAGATCTTTCATCCATTTTGAGTTTATCTTTGTGTCTGGTGCAAGAGAGTGGTCTAGTTTCATTCTTCTGCATGTGGATGTCCAATGTTCCCAGCACCATCTATTGAAGAGACTGTCTTTCTTCCAATGGATAGTCTTTCCCCCTTTATAGAATATTAGTTGGCCATAAAGTTGAGGGTCCACTTCTGGGTTCTCTATTCTGTTCCATTGATCTATGTGTCTGTTTTTGTGCCAGGACCACACTGTCTTGATGACCACAGCTTTGTAGTACAACCTGAAATCTGGCATTGTGATGCCCCCAGATATGGTTTTCTTTTTTAAAATTCCCCTGGTTATTCGGGGTCTTTTCTGATTCCACACAAATCTTAAAATAATTTGTTCTAACTCTCTGAAGAAAGTCCATGGTATTTTGATAGGGATTGCATTAAACGTGTACATTGCCCTGGGTAACATTGACATTTTCACGATATTAATTCTGCCAATCCATGAGCATGGAATATTTTTCCATCTCTTTGTGTCTTCCTCAATTTCTTTCAGAAGTGTTCTGTAGTTTTTAGGGTAGAGATCCTTTACCTCTTTGGTGAGGTTTATTCCTAGGTATCTTATGCTTTTGGGTGCAATTGTAAATGGGATTGACTCCTTAATTTCTCTTTCTTCAGTCTCATTGTTAGTGTTATAGAAATGCCATTGATTTCTGGGCATTGATTTTGTATCCTGCCATGCTACCGAATTGCTGTATGAGTTCTAGCAATCTTGGGGTGGAGGCTTTTGGGTTTTCTATGTAGAGTACCATGTCATCGGTGAAGAGGGAGAGTTTGACTTCTTCTTTACCAATTTGAATGCCTTTAATGTCTTTTTGTTGTTTGATTGCTGAGGCTAGGACTTCCAGTACTATGTTGAATAGCAGTGGTGAGAGTGGACATCCCTGTCTTGTTCCTGATCTTAGGGGAAAGGCTCCCAGTGCTTCCCCATTGAGAATGATATTTACTGTGGGCTTTTCGTAGATGGCTTTTAAGATGTCGAGGAAAGTTCCCTCTATACCTACACTCTGAAGAGTTTTGATCAGGAATGGATGCTGTATTTTGTCAAATGCTTTCTCTGCATCTAATGAGAGGATCCTATGGTTCTTGGTTTTTCTCTTGCTGATATGATGAATCACATTGATTGTTTTACGGGTGTTGAACCAGCCTTGTGTCCCGGGGATAAATCCTACTTGGTCGTGGTGAATAATTTTCTTAATGTGCTATTGGATCCTATTGGCTAGTATCTTGTTGAGAATTTTTGCATCCATGTTCATCAGGGATATTGGGCTGTAATTCTCCTTTTTGGTGGGGTCTTTGTCTGGTTTTGGAATTAAGGTGATGCTGGCCTCATAGAACAAATTTGGAAGTACTCCATCTTTTTCTATCCTTCCAACAGCTTTAGTAGAATAGGTATGATTTCTTCTTTAAACGTTTGATAGAATTCCCCTGGGAAGCCATCTGGCCCTGGACTCTTGTGTCTTGGGAGGTTTTTGATGACTGCTTCAATTTCCTCCCTGGTTATTGGCCTGTTCAGATTTTCTATTTCTTCCTGTTCCAGTTTTGGTAGGTTGTGGCTTTCCAGGAATGCGTCCATTTCTTCTAGATTGCCTAATTTATTGGCGTATAGCTGTTCATAATATGTTTTTAAAATCGTTTGTATTTCCTTGGTGTTGGTAGTGATCTCTCCTTTCTCATTCATGATTTTATTAATTTGAGTCTCCTCTCTCTTCTTTTTAATAAGGTTGGCTAATGGTTTATCTATCTTATTAATTCTTTCAAAGAACCAACTCCTGGTTCTGTTGATCTGTTCCACAGTTCTTCTGGTCTCGATTTCGTTGAGTTCTGCTCATATTTTAATTAACTCTCTTCTTCTGCTGGGCGTGGGGTCAATCTGCTGTTTTTTCTCTAGCTCCTTTATGTGTAAGGTTAGCTTTTGTATTTGAGTTGTTTCCAGTTTTTGAATGGATGCTTGTATTGTGATGTATTTCCCCCTTAGGACTGCTTTTGCTGCTTCCCAAAGATTTTGAACGGTTGTATCTTCATTCTCATTAGTTTCCATGAATCTTTTTAATTCTTCCTTAATTTCCTGGTTGACCCTTTCATCTTTTAGCAGGATGGTCTTAACCTCCACGTGTTTGAGATCCTTCCAAACTTCTTGTTGTGATTTAGTTCTAATTTCAAGGCATTATGGTCTGAGAATATGCAGGGGATGATCCCAATCTTTTGGTATCAGTTCAGACCCGATTTGTGACCCAGTATGTGGTCTATTCTGGAGAAAGTTCCATGTGCACTTGAGAATAATGTGTATTCAGTTGAGTTTGGATGTAAAGTTCTGTAAATATCTGTGAAATCCATCTGGTCCAGTGTATCATTTAAAGCTCTCATTTCTTTGGAGATGTTGTGCTTAGAAGACCTATCGAGGGTAGAAAGAGCTAGATTGAAGTCACCAAGTATAAGTGTATTATTATCTAAGTATTTCTTCACTTTGCTTATTAATTGGTTTAAATATTTGTCAGCTCCTACATTCAGGGCATATATATTGAGGATTGTTAAGTCCTCTTGTTGGATAGATCCTTTAAGTATGAGATAGTGTCCCTCTTCATCTCTCACTACAGTCTTCGGGGTAAATTTTAGTTGATCTGATATAAGGATGACTACCCCTGCTTTCTTTTGAGGACCATTTGAATGGTAAATGGTTCTCCAACCTTTTATTTTCAGGTTGTAGATGTCCTTCTGTCTAAAATGAGTCTCTTGTAGACAGCAAATAGATGGGTCCTGCTTTTTTATCCAGTCTGAAACCCTGCGTCTTTTGATGGGGTCATTAAGCCCGTTCACATTCAGAGTTACTATTGACAGATATGAGTTTAGTGTCATCATGATATCTATTCAGTCCTTGTTTTTGTGGATTGTTGCACTGAACTTCTTCTTAAAGGGGAATTTTAAGAGCTCCCCTTAAAATTTCTTGCAGAACTGGTTTGGAGGTCACATATTCTTTCAGTTCCTGCCTGTCTTGGAAGCTCTTTATCTCTCCTTCCATTGTGAATGAGAGCCTTGCTGGATAAAGTATTCTTGGTTGCATGTTCTTCTCATTTGGGACCCTGAATATATCCTGCCAGCCCTTTCTGGCCTGCCAGGTCTCTGTGGAGAGGTCTGCTGTTACCCTAATATTCCTCCCCATAAAAGTCAGGGCTTTCTTGTCTCTTGCTGCTTTAAGGATCTTCTCTTTATCTTTGGAATTTGCAAGCTTCACTATTAAATGTCGAGGTGTTGAACAGTTTTTATTGATTTTAGGGGGGGGGATCTCTCTATTTCCTGGATCTGAATGCCTGTTTCCCTTCCCAGATTAGGAAAGTTTTCGGCTAAGATTTGTTCAAATACATATTCTGGCCCTCTGGCCCTTTCAGCGCCCTCGGGAACCCCAATTAAACGTAGGTTTTTCTTCCTCGGGCTGTCGTTTATTTCCCTTAATCTATCCTCTTGGTCTTTTAATTGTCTGTCTCTTTTTTCCTCAGTTTCCCTCTTTGCCATCAACTTGTCTTCTATTTCACTCACTTGTTCTTCCACCTCGTTAACCCTCGTCGTTAGGACTTCTAGTTTGGATTGCATCTCATTCAATTGATTTTTAATTTCTGTCTGATTGGATCTAAATTCTGCAGTCATGAAGTCTCTTGAGTCCTTTATGCTTTTTCTAGAGCCACCAGTAGCTGTATGATAGTGCTTCTGAATTGGCTTTCTGACATTGAATTGTAATCCAGATTTTGTAACTGTATGGGAGAGAGGACTGTTTCTGATTCTTTCTTTTGAGGTGAGGTTTTCCTTCTAGTCATTTTGCTCAGTGCAGAATGCTCAAAAACGAGTTGTATTGGGAAAAGGAGAAAAAGAGAAAGAAGGAAAGAAAAAAGAAAAAAGGAAGAAAAAAGAAAAAAGAGAAGAAAAAGAGAAAGAGAAAGAAAAAGAATGAAAGGGAAAAAGGGTGGGGGAAGCAAACAGAAATCAAAAAGAAAAAAATACCACGGGGGAGTATCTTCTGATTCTGTATACTTAAGTCCCTTGGCTTCCCCTGGAACTTGTCCGCCTAGCTGGTCTTCTGGGGAAGGGCCTGTTGTGCTGATTTTCAGGTGTTAGCACTTGAGGGAGCTGCTGCCTGGTGCAGGGCTCAGTGGGGGTTGTTTACCCCTTGAGGCCCCAGGAGGAACAACCCCAGTGGCGGGGCCAGCTCTGCAGCCCTGGAGTCAGCTCCCGCAGTAACCATGGAGCTCTCCGTCTGCAGGGCCTGGATGCTACGGGGCGAGGCCGCTGATCTGCTCAGCTCGGGCAGGAGCGTCCTCGCTGTCCTGGGCCCTCCCGGCCTCTGCCTGTCCCGGGGGGTGGCCGAATCCTGGGCTGTGTCCCGGCGCCCTGTGCTCCGGAACCTGCGCTGTAGGATTCGCGCTCCCGCCCCGCAGCCCCCTCCGTGGAGCCGCCGCCCGAGCCCCCTCCCGAGCTGCTCCCGCCCCGCAGCCCCCTCCACGGAGCCGCCCCCAGCCCCTCCGAGCTGCTCCGGGTCCCGCCGTGCCCGCTGCAGCCCTTAGGGAGCTCGGCGCACTCTCCCGGGGTGCAGGTGTCTGTTACTGTTCCCGGGAGCCCGAGGGCATCCCCGCCCTCCTGGGTCCTGCTCCACCTCCCTGCGAGCCCCTTTCCCCCGGGAAGGTTGGTGCAGCTCCTGCTCCTCCGGGACGGGGCTCTCCTGTCCTGGGGACACTCGCCCCCGCCTCAGCCCGGCTCCTCGGCGGGGCCCCTCCCCCTTGGAGGCCTTTTGTTTCTTTATTTCTTTTTTACCCCGTCTTCCTACCTTGATAGAAGCGCGAACTCTTCTCACTGTAGCATTCCAGCTGTTTTCTCTTTAACTCTCAGGCTGAATTCGTAGATTTTCAGGATGATTTGAAGGTTATCTAGGTAATTTGGTGGATACAGGTGATTTGGGGACCCTACTCTTCAGCCCTCTTGCCCCTCCTTCGACATTTAATTTTCAAATTTGATGTTCTCTTAATGCTACCTGGCCTTTATTTTCATCATTTCTCCTTCCACTTTTCAGGGAGGCTTTGAAACTACTTTTGGTATGTGAAGCAATGGAGTTTTGCATCCCAAATACGCAATAAAAAATAGCCTGGTTCTGGGATAGGTTTCTGGTTTTACTATGGTTTATTACTGAATTTTTCTTGTAGTCAACATAAAATGTTGTATTAGTTCCAGTTATAGGCATAGTGATTCAACACTTCCATACATTAGACAATGTTCCATGTGTGTTTTGTCTTGGGACATTACCACTCAAGATGCCTAAAGAGCCAAGATCTGTGGTCACATGACCTCATGGGGTGGAGGCTCTCAGGCTAATTTTTACAGTGTTTATGCAGAGTACAGTTGATTGGAGATGAAGGACACCCCTCAGGAGACGTGATTTCTCCCAGCATGAGACAGAATCAGCTTCTGAGGCTGTAGGAAATCAACGCCATGATGAGGGATGGCCTACAATGTGCTATCTTTGGTTCTGTTCCACCAGCCATGGTGTAACTTCTGTAGCCACATCATGAAAGCCAGAATTAAAGTGGGAAGAACAAAATGCTAACAAAGTGCCCTAGAAGGATGTTGATTTAAGGATCTGAGTCTTCACAGTGACCAAAATAATCTTCCTTGTGAAGCAGCATAGGAATTGGGATGCAGTGGCCTTCTTGGCTCAATAGGCTACGTGTCTGACTGCAGCTTGCATCATGATCCCAAGATCATGTCAGGCTCCCTGTTCAGTTCAGGGTCTGAATATCCCTCTTCCTCTGCCATTCCTGCACTCCTTTATCTCTCTCTCTGTGAGGATTCCTCGTCAGCAATGTCATCCTCAATATTCTCCACCACCCAATCACTTTCAAATTTCCTGAGGCCACCTTGACAATATTTATTTGTTCTTCCTCATTAATATTTTTTATGAACCTTCTCATTATGAATGTATCGAAGGGTGAATCATAGAAGTGGGTGGAGAGTCACTCACTGAGTTTCGGTGGACAAAATCTGGCACCACAGCCTTGGCAACATCATCGCAGCAGCAACAATTGAGGTTGTCCATTGTCAAAGACGCTAGGTAGAGAGCTGACAACTCACTCAATATCAACTATGAACTGCTCAGCTCAAAGAGTGACAGTTGGGAAGAAAAGCAGAGGTATATTTCTCGTCACCATGGAAATGTGTGACATCATAGTGCTTTCAAAGTGAATGCAGCTGCACAGCAATCACCTGCTGTCTCAACAGGGGTGTATCTTTTGATTTGTAGAGTCAGGCATTCTTCCTTACATCTCAGCTTGAATTCACTGCTGTTCAGGATAGCTTGGTAGTTATGTAGCTAAATTTAGGGGACCAGCTGACATGAGGAATTCTATTCCACCATCTTCCATCCATCTGAAATATGTTTTTTAACAGGCCTAATCCAAACTGATTCAGGATGGTAGCCCATAAAGCCTGTCTTTTTGCAAGGTATTCAAGTTTGTTTTGCAAATAAAGTCAGTTTTATTTAGGATTGCCCAAACTAGAGACAACTAAGCTGTCCCTATTTATTTTTTCTTATTTATTTATTTATTTATTTATTATTTTTTATTGGAGTTCTATTTACCAACATATAGCTTAACACCCAGTGCTCATCTGGCCAAGTGGTCCCCTCAGTGCCCATCACCCAGTCACCCCAACCCCCTTCCCACCTACCTTTCCACTACCCCTTGTTTATTTCCCAGAGTTAGATGTCTCTCATGTTTTGTCACCCTCACTGATATTTTCACTCATTTCTCTCCTTTTCCCTATGATCCCTTTCACTATTTCTTATATTCCCCATATGAGTGAAACCATGTATTGTTTGTCCTTCTCCAAGTGACTTACTTCACTCAGCATAATACCCTCCAGTTCCATCCACTTTGAAGCAAATGATGGGTATTAGTCCTTTCTACTGGCTGAGTAATATTCCATTGTCTATATAGACTACATCTTCTTTATCCATTCACCTGTCAGTGGACACCGAGGCTCCTTCCACAGTTTGGCTATTGTGTACATTGCTGCTATAAACATTGGGGTGCAGGTGTAAGAGCCTTCGTTTACACCTATCAACAATTTAACCAATTTGCATGCCCACCTCCATTCCAGTAACAGTTTGCTCTGTGTAGTTAAGGATTTATTTCCTGGTTTGCCTTTTTTTAGGTTACTTTTCTTTAGGTAGTAAAGAGTTACTTCTTTTTCCCTCCCATGTGACATCTTCTTTTTTCTTTTTTTCTCCAGTCAAGAAACAATTATTTAGATAAGAAAGGAGTCCCTAGGGCTTGGGCCTGGGAGGCTGGCCTCGGTTTTAGGCCTGGGACCCAGAAGTCCCAATAGGCTAGGAGGGGCACGTCCTCTTGCTGCAGGTGATGAAGCTCTGGTTCTCATTGGACCAGTAGAGAATCACAAAGGCCTCTGGCGGAAGGATAGAACCTCTGTTCTCTTCCACGTGGCCCATCATCAGATAGCTGGTTCCTCTCTTTTCTTTTTTTTAAGATTTTATTTATTTATGAGGGTGGGGGAGAGAGAGAGAGAGAGGCAGAGACACAGGCAGAGGGAAAAGAGAGGGAAAATCAGGCTCCATGCAGGAAGCCCGACGTGGGGCTCGATCCTCGGTCTCTAGGACCATGCCCTGGGCAGAAGGTGGTGCTAAACCGCTGAACCATCAGGGCTGCCCATCTGGTTCCTTTTTCATGGGGAGGCATTGCTGGTAGGGAATGTAAAACTTCAGGGGGGTGTCCGTGAGTGGAGAGTGCAGGTCCAGGCTTCTGGTTTTGTAAGCACCAATAAGACTGACAGAGACCTTGAGGGCTTTCCCTGAGCCCCGAACCATGGACTTTACTGTTGCAGTCACCACCAGGTTGCTGATACAGAAGTTGGTCTGCAAGGTGCCTATCCTTTGGCAGGGGACACTGGGTGAATTGGGGCCCCCCAGAGTTGCCTGGCTTCAGATGAAGCCTTTGGTGTCTTTGCAAATGAAAGTCTGGACTTGGGGTTTGGGTTGAGGAGTGGGATGCCCTACTGAGCATCCTCCCCAAGGCCCTGGACCTGCCCATCTTTGGTGGTGCCCGGTGGCAGGCTCTTGAAGGAGACAGAGAAGCTGTTGGATGGCTGTGACTGAGGTCAGAGATGAACTGGACCAGGAGCACAATTCCCTTCAGAAGAGATGGGACCAGGAGTGAATGGGTGTTATTGTCTAATGGGTACAGAATTTAAGTTTGGGAAGATGAAAACTTCTGGAGAAAATTATTGCTTTGGCTGATGTCAAAAACATTATTCTCTGCACTTTTATTTAGGACTTTTTTGGTTTCAGGTCTCACATTTAGGTATTTGATCCATTTTGAATTTATTTTTGTCATAGTGTTAGCAAGTGGTCCAGTTTCATTCTTTTACATGTAGCTGATCCAGTTCTCCCAACATCATTTCTTGAAGAGACTGCCTTTTCCCCCATTGGATATTCTTGCTTCCTTTGTCATAGATTAATTGACTTATATTGTGGGTTTATTTCAGAGCTCTTTATTCTGTTCTATTGATCTGTGTGTCTATTTTTGTGCCAGTATCATATTGTTTTGATTACTACAGCTTTGTAGCATATCTAGCTTTGTTTTTCTTTGTAAGATTTCTTTGGCTATTTGAGGTCTTTTGTGGTTCCATACAAATTTTAATTTTGTTTGTACTATTAAAAAATTCTGTTGGTATTTTGATAGGGATTGCATTGAATCTGTAAATTGCTTTGGGTAATATGACATTTAAACAATATTAATTCTCCCAGTCCATGAGAATGGAATTTTTTTCCATTTTTTGTGCCATCTTCAATGTCTTTCATCAATGTTTTAGAGTTTTCAGGGTAAACCTCTTTAGTTAAGTTTATTCTGAGGTATTTTATTATTTTGGTGCAACTGTAAATGAAGTTTTCTTAATTCTCTTTCTGCTACTTCATTATTAGTGCATAGAAACACTACCTCTCTCTGGGTATTAATTTTGTGTCCTGCCACCTTACTGGATTCATTTATTACTCATAGTTTTTTGGTGGAGGCTTTAGGATTTTTTTGTGTAGTAACATGTTGTTTATGATGAGTGACAGTTTAGCTTCTTTACCAATGTGGATGCCTCTTATATCTTTTTCTTGTCTCCTTGTTGTGGATAGGATTTCCAGTACTTCATTGAATAAAAGTGGTGAGAGTGGACATCCTTGTATGAGATGTATCCTTGGATGACATTGTGCCATTTGATACAACATGGATGGAACTAGAGGGTATTATGCTAGGTGAAAAGTCAGACCGTGAAAAACAAATGCCATATGATTTCACTCATAAGTGGAATCTAAAACAAGCAAATGAATAAACAAAAAGAGCAGAGTCAGACCTATAAATACAGAGAACAGACCGATGGTTGCCAGATGATGGGCAGATGGTGAAGGGGAGTGGGAGATACAGGCTTTCATTAACAGAATGAATGTCATAAGAATGAAAGGTACAGCATAAAGAATATAGTCAATGATATTGTAAAAGTGTTATATGGTGACAGATGGTAGGTGTACTTGTGATGAGTATAGCATAATGTATAAACTTGTCAAATTACTATGTTTTACACCTAAAACTAAAGTACTATTGTGTGTCAAACTATACTGAAAAAAAAATTTTTTTCAGAAGCTCTGGAGGTAGATGTTGGTGATGATGGTGACGTGCATGATCCTAATGCCAATGAACTGGATACTTAAAAATAGTAAAAATGGCAAAGTTTACCTTTTGTCTATTTTACCACAATAGAAAAGTAAATGTTAAAAAACAAAATGACCAAATATGCCACAAAATATTTTATTTGGACTTTAAACTCTCAATTATAAATTTGGTTACCTGAATAAGAAAATACTTCAATATTTACCCAAGTTGTTATCATTTTTGGTACTCTTTTTTCACAATTAGAAATATGGATATATAAAGTTATAACATATTTACACAATAGGGAAACTTTGCACAAATGTGAACTATTCTCTATATAGTTAAAAATGCGTATACTTACACTTACACAAGATTATACAAATCTAAGGGCAAAGATATAAATGCCTATGCATGTATAAACATATTATGATTTTGTATTTGTATAAAATATTCTTTTTTAATAATAAACTTATTTTTTATTGGTGTTCCATTTGCCAACATACAGAATAACACCCAGTGCTCATCCCGTCAAGTGCCCCCCTCAGTGCCCATCACCCATTCACCCCTACTCCCCGCCCTCCTCCCCTTCCACCACCCCTAGTTCATTTCCCAGAGTTAGGAGTCTTTATGTTCTGTCTCCCTTTCTGATATTTCCCACACATTTCTCCTCCCTTCCCTTCTATTCCCTTTCACTATTATTTATATTCCCCAAATGAATGAGAACATATAATATTTGTCTTTCTCCAATTGACTCATTTCACTCAGCATAATACCCTTCAGTTCCATCCACCTTGAAGCAAATGGTGGGTATTTGTCATTTCTAATGGCTGAGTAATATTCCATTGTATACATAAAATATTCTTGGAAGGCACCTAAGAAACTCCTAACACCCATTGCCTTTTTAAAAAAAAAAATGTCTTTTATTGGAGTTCAATTTGCCAACATATACCATAACACCCAGTGCTCATCCCATCAAGTGCCTCCCTCAGTGCCTGTCACCGTCACCCCAACACCCTGCCGACCTCCCTTTCCACCACCCCTTGTTCATTTCCCAGAGTTAGGAGTCTTTCATGTTCTGTACCCTCTCTGATATTTCCCAAACATTTTTTCTCCTTTCCCCTTAATTCACTTTCACTATTTTTATTCTATTTATTATTTATTTATAATAAATTTATTTTTTATTGGTGTTCAATTTGTCAAAATACAGAATAACACCCAGTGCTCATCCCATCAAGTGTCCCCCTCAGTGCCTGCCACCGAGTCACCCCCATCCCCCGCCCACCTCCCCTTCCACCACCCCTAGTTCAATTCCCAGAGTTAGGAGTCTCTCATGTTCTGTCTCCCTTTCTGATATTTCCCACTTATTTTTTCTCCTTTACCCTTCATTCCCTTTCATTATTCTTTATATTCCCCAAATGAATGAGACCATAATGTTTGTCCTTCTCCGATTGACTTATTTCACTCAACATAATACCCTCCAGTTCCATCCACGTTGAAGTAAATGGTGGGTATTTGTCGTTTCTAATGGCTAAGTAATATTCCATTGTATTCATAGACCACATCTTCTTTATCCATTCATCTTTCAGTGGACATTGAGGCTACTTTCACAGTTTGGCTATTGTGGACATTGCTGCTATAAATATTGGGGTGCAGGTGTCCCAGCGTTTCGCTGCATCTGTATCTTTGGGGTAAATCCCCAACAGTGCAATTGCTGGGTCATAGGGCAGGCCAATTTTTAACTCTTTGAGGAACCTCCACACAGTTTTCCAGAGTGGCTGCACCAGTTCACATTCCCACCAACAGTTCAGGAGGGTTCCCCTTTCTCCACATCCTCTCCAACATTTGTGGTTTCCTGCCTTGTTAATTTTCCCCATTGTGTGTGAGGTGGTATCTCATTGTGGTTTTGATTTGTATTTCCCTGATGGCCAGTGATGCAGAATATTTTCTCATGTGCTTGTTGGCCATGTCTATGTCTTCCTCTGTGAGATTTCGTGTCTTTTGCCCATTTCATGATTGGATTGTTTGTTTCTTTGGTGTTGAGTTTAATAAGTTCTTTATAGATCTTGGAAACTAGCCCTTTATCTGATACGTCATTTGCAAATGTGTTTTCCCATCTGTAGGTTGTCTTTTAGTTTTGCTGACAGTTTCTTTTGCTGTGCAGAAGCTTTTTATCTTGATGAAGTTCCAATAATTCATTTTTGTTTTTTGTTTCTCTTACCTTCATGGATGTATCTTGCAAGAAGTTACTATGGCTGAGTGCAAAAAGGGTGTTGTCTGTGTTCTCCTCTAGGATTTTGACGGAATCTTGTCTCACATTTGGATCTTTCATCCATTTTGAGTTTATCTTTGTGTATTTTGTAAGAGAATGGTCCAATTGCATTCTTCTGCATGTGGATGTCCAATTTTCCCAGCACCATTTACTGAAGCAACTGTCTTTTTTTCCAGTGGATAGTCTTTTCTCCTTTGTCGAATATTAGTTGACCATAAAGTTGAAGGTCCACTTCTGGATTCTCTATTCTGTTCCATTGATCCATGTGTCTGTTTTTGTGTCAGCACCACACTGTCTTGATGACCACATCTTTGTAGTACAACCTGAAATCTGGCATTGTGATGCCCCAGCTCTGGTTTTCTTTGCTACTCTTCCCCTGGCCATTCGGGGTCTTTTCTGATTCCACACAAATCTTAAGATGATTTGTTCGAATGCTCTGAGGAAAGTCCATGGTATTTTGATAGGGATTGCATTAAATGTGTAAATTGCCCTGGGTAACAGTGACAGTTTCACAATATTAATTCTTCCAATCCATAAGCATGGAATATTTTTCCATCTCTTTGTGTCTTCCTCAATTTCTTTCAGAAGTGTTCTGTAGTTTTTAGAGTAGAGATCCTTTACTTCTTTGGTTAGGTTTACTCCCAGGTATCTTATGCTTTGGGTGCAATCGTAACTGGGACTGACTCCTTAATTTCTCTTTCTTCAGTCTCATTGTTAGTATATAGAAATGCCACTGACTTCTGGGCATTGATTTTGTATCCTGCCACACAGCTGAATTGGTGTATGAGTTCTAGCAATCTTGGGGTGGAGTCTTATGGGTTTTCTATGTACAGTATCATATCATTTGGGAAGAGGGAGACTTTGACTTCTTCTTTGCCAGTTTTAATGCCTTTTATTTCTTTTTGTTGTATGATTGCTGAGGCTAGGACTTCTAGTATTATCTTGAATAGCAGTGGTGAGAGTGGACATCCCTGTCTTGTTGCTGATCTTAGGGGAAAGGCTCCCAGTGGTTCCCCATTGAGAATGATATTTTCTGTGGGCTTTTCATAGATGGCTTTTAAGATGCTGAGGAATTTTCCCTGTATCCCTACACTCTGAAGAGTTTTGATCAGGAATGGATGCTGTATTTTGTCAAATGCTTTCTCTGCATTTTTGAGAGGATCCTATGGTTCTTGTTTCTTTCTTGCTGATATGATCAGTCACATTGATTGCTTTATGAGTGTTGAACCAGCCTTGCATCCCGGGGATAAATCCCACTTAGTCATGGTGAATAATCTTAATGTATTGTTGGATCCTTTTGGCTAGTATCTTCTTGAGAATTTTTGTATGTGTGTTCATCATGGATATTGGTCTATAATTCTTTTTGGTGGTGTCTTTGTCTGGTTTTGGAATTAATGTGATATTGGCCTCATAGAACGAGTTTGGAAGTATTCCATCTCTTTCTATCTTTCCGAAAAGCTTTAGTAGAGTAGGTATGGTATCTTCTTTAAACATTCGATAGAATTCCCCTGGGAAGCCATCTGGCCTTGGACTTTTGTGTCTTGGGAGGTTTTTGATGACTGCTTCAATTTCCTCCCCACTTATCGGCCTGTTCAGGTTTTCTATTTCTTCCTGTTCCAGTTTTGGTAATTTGTGGTTTTCCAGAAATGGGTCCATTTCTTTTAGATTGCCTAACTTATTGGCGTAAAGCTGCTCATAATCAGTTTTTATATCATTTGTATTTCCTTGGTATTGGTGGTGCTCTCTCCTTTCTCATTCATGATTTTATTAATTTGAGTCTTTTCTCTCTTCTTTTTAATAAGGCTGGCTAATGGTTTATCTCTCTTATTAATTCTTTCAAGGAACCAACTCCTGGTTTTATTCATCTGTTCCAGAGTTCTGGTCTCTATTTCATGGAGTTCTTTTTTTAAGATTTATTTATTTATTTATTCATTTATTATTCTAATTGCTACAACTATTCTATCTATATTTTTATCTATATCTATATCTATAGTTTATAGTTTTCATCTCTATGTTTGATTTGTATCTTTTTAATATTTTTCTCTTTTTACTTAATATGTTCAATCTTTCTTCACTCTTCTTCAATATACAAGGTATAGTTATAAAATTACTGTTTTAACTGTATTTTGTTTTAATTATATTATCTTTTACATTTGAGTTCTATTTGTATAGCTTGGTCTCATTATAAGTTGCATTTTCCTGCTTATTTGCATGCTTGGTGAATTTTAATTGTGTCAGGCTTTATGAATTTGCCTTCTTGAATGCTGGATGTATTTTTATCCCTATGAAGATTCTTTAGCTTTATTCTGGTATCACTTGAATCTCTTGGAAACAGTTTTGTCCTTTCAGATTCTGTGTTCATATGTGTTTGATTGGACTAGAGTAGCATTTAGCCTAGTCATTTCCTTCCCCAAACTGAGGCAAATCTTTCTGAAGAATACCCAGTAAATTATGACATTTTGTTTTTCTTTTTTTAAAAGATTTTATTTATTTATTCATTAGAGAGAGAGAGAGGGAGAGAGAAGCAGGCTCCGTGTAAGGAGCCTGATGTGGTACTTGATCCCGGGTCTCCTGACCATATTCAGCTGAATGATCATGATGGAGCCATCTGTAGATCACCAGATATCTTTTTGTATGCCTATTCCACCTCTTTGTATTCTTTCTCATGAACTTTAGAATGGTATCTCTTGGTACTTTCTGAAGTACCACCTACATCTTCTTAACTCTGCCAGACTGATGGACTTTGCATGGGTCTGCCCACCACTATCTTCAGAAAGCAAGCTGAAGTAATCTAATCACCTCTCAGGTATCACTTCCCTTTTTTGACTGATGTCAGTTTTCTGGAAAATGTTGGCTTAAATTTATAGTGGTTTGAATTGGAAGAGAATATATGCTCCCAGTTACTCCATTTTATCTTGAGCTTATTATATTTTTGTGCTCTTTTCCTCAATATAAAACGCTTTGTAAAGTTCTAGATTTTTGAAAATCTAGAGTGATTAATAATCATAACTTGCTTCTTTGCTTATTTTAAATATTCCTGTAAACATTTATTTTCTTTAGTTATGGTTAAATTTTATTTTCTCTTATAACTCTTTTTATTTGGGTATATTGTATGTTTTGTCCCTCACCTTACAAAATGAGTAATACTGTTTGCTACCTAATAGACGTCTATTATTATTATTATTATTTTTTTGGGGGGGGATAGATATTGATGGCAGGAATAGCAGGGAAAGTAGGAGATGAAATGCTATCCAAGATCTTGCAGTCTAGCTTAGACAAGTCAAACACCCATTAAATGCTGATTTGTAGAAATATCCATAATACTTTGCTGTCCTCGTATTAGTAGACGGGTTTTGTCATCTCTTGAGTGTGTACTGCCATTATGGCTTGCTTTTATCAAGTAGCTACTATCATTTAATATTTTAGTGGGATATGAGAGCTATAACTTTGGCTATTTTGAAGTATCTGGAGAACTTGGAGAAAGAGAAGTGATTGTCTCACAATTTTAAACTTCCATCTCAAGGTATGGAAAAAGGAGTTAGAAAACTCTGACTTCCTTAAAATAAATCCTATATCTCCTATAACTATAGGATTGAAACTTTTTGAAACCAACCCAAGTCTAATCATGTGCTTGCAAATTGAATTCATAATCTCCAGGGGTTACTTGAGGACACATGTGAGTAGATTTTACTGAAAGCCTCAGAAAAGCAGACATTTATTATCCTTCTTAAAGGTTTGATTTCCTCTTGCTTGAAAAATATATAAGTTTTGAAGTAATTTTCTTGCAGGATAATGCTGAGCTTGGTCCAGACTCACCCCACCTTCTCTCATTGCTTGATACCTAATAACAGACTCAAGTTCAAACAGACTCCAGGGTGTTGGATACACATTATGATATAGAAGGAAGTAACATGCACACCAAAAGAATTTCATGACAGCTAATTTATATCAACTAAAACCTATGGAACATCTATGGGAATAGATCATAAGAGTTATGTAATCATGGTAAAATGAGAAGTAACAATGCATGTTTTTTTTTAAATGTTTGTTTATTTATGATAGTCACAGAGAGAGAGAGAGAGAGGCAGAGACACAGGCAGAGGAAGAAGCAAGCTCCATGCACCGGGAGCCCGACGTGGGATTCGATCCCGGGTCTCCAGGATCGCGCCCTGGGCCAAAGGCAGGCGCCAAACCCCTGCGCCACCCAAGGATCCCACAATGGATGTTTTTAATATAAAAATATTTTTAGTTTTCTAATCCTTTGAAAGAAAGGCCATCTTTTTAATTGAGTCCTTAAAGGCTTGTTTGACTTGCTTATTCCGTAGTGTATAAATGAAAGGGTTCATCAAAGGGATGATTGAGGTATTGAGCAATGACACTACCTTATTAAGAGCCACTCCTTCCTTTGCAGGTTTGATATAGATGAAGATGCAACTTCCATAGGTGATAGAAACTACAATCATATGGGAAGAACAAGTGGAGAAAGCCTTTTTCCTTTGCTGAACTGAAGGGAGTCTTAAAATGGTCTTGACAATATATGTGTATGACACAAATACACAGACAAATGTGACTATGAGGGTCAACACAGCCATGATTAAAACAAGTTGCTCTACAAATTGAGTGTCTGAGCATACAATCTTCAGGAGAGGAGATGCATCACAACCAAAATGGTCAATGAGATTGGAGTTACAGAAATCTAGCTGAACTCCCAAGCTAAGTGGTGGGAGTATGACAATTAACCCAATCAGCCAACAGCAAAGGACAAGAATTGTGCATACCCTTTCATTCATGATGATAGTGTAGTGCAAGGGCTTGCAGATGGCGACATAGCGGTCATAGCACATGGCGGTTAGAAGAAAAAATTCTGTTGCTCCAATGAGGATAACAAAAAACAATTGGATGACACAAGCATTATAGGTAACACTTTTGTCCCCAGTTGTCAGGCTGTATAAGAATCGAGGAACACAGACAGTTGTAAATATTATTTCTAAGATGGAAAAATTCCGAAGGAAAAAGTACATGGGTGTTTTGAGGTGAGAGTCTACAAGAGTGAGGAGGATAATGATTAGATTTCCAGCAACAGTGAAAATGTAGGTGAAAAACAGAAATAATGAAAGAAAAACCTGTAGTCGTGGATCATCTGTTAATCCTAGTAGGATGAATGTTATTGCAGAATGATTTTTCATTACTGACTTCAGATATATAATGAGTCTGTATTATTAAGTTACAAACCTTGAATCTGAGGAATAGAATATAAAAATAATATATCAATAAGCTATTTAGAGAAAAGTAGTCCAGCAAGCTAGTAGAAGCGTATTTTAGAACTTTTATTTGATTATCAGTAATCTGGTGTAGAAGTGATTGCATCATGCTTCATTTCCCTGGACTCTGCTTTACCTTGGTCTTCAGAATATGGCTTATAGAAAAGATCCCTCTGAAATTTAATTTCCACTCCAGTTATAGGACCAATTTTAAAGTATACAGAAAATACCACAAGGATTTCACAGTCTCCTGAGATTAGGGCCAGCCATCTTGTATCTCTAGTCCTCAGTGTAGAGTAGGAAATTCATAAATGTTAATAAATAGAAAAAATATGTATAAAATTTTTATTTCCCACCTGTCAGGACAGCATATCAGCAAGTCATTCTCATAGGCTATAATAGTATAATACCACCAGTGGCTTAGTTGTATTATTTCCATGCTTTGTAACACTCGTTCCTTCAAATAATTACTTAATCTCCCCAAAATCCTGGAAAAGTTTCTACTGTGTGGGTGAACTGGGAGCAGTATTACAGAGTTACCATGAAATTTCTTGAGTCTCATATTTCTCCAGAATTTCTTCTTTGCTCTCTTTTTATAATAGACTGAAATATTCGAGTCTTTGTATCCCCTGTATCAGTTTGATCAGTCTTCTTTTGTTTCCTTTCCTGAATTCCACTTTCAACATCCATATGTTCTCTAGCATCCCACCCATCCCAAGCCTTCCCAGAATAATAACAAGTAAGATGTTCTGATATCTTTCCCAGAGAACAGAGTCCTGTCCTTAGGCTTCCATGATCCATATTGGGGTTGTGTAGCTTACACATAGATGTTTCAGCTTCTAAATGCCTTCTAAGTCTACTTGACATCTGCATTAATAACATAAAATCTAGATCCTTCAAGGTGATCAGACATAAGGGAATACCACTTGGGTGAGGAGTTGATTTCTTTGCCTTTGTTCCATTCTCTGAAGACTTGGGAATGCCAAGGGAATTGCTATCCCTATTTTTGGTCCTCAGCACTCTGGCCCAAGGATAGACTCAGCCTGTGCTTATTTCCCCAAAGGACAGTTATTATCAGGCATTAATGCTTAAGAAGGCTTAAATATGACACAGAGAATAAAGAAATCTGGTTATTAGGTGTGGGTATTCTTAAAAACTGAAAAATAACCATCTTTTTTAGTTTCCCTACAAAACTGTCTCCCTGTGATGCTTCTTTTGAAGATCCTGTCAAAGAAACGATTGTCACCACCTTCCAGGAAGCCACTGAGTACTTTCTCATTTCTCACATTCCCTACCTATTTATGTACCCTTCCCAGCAATTGTGGCAATACTAAGAAGTGTCAGAGCTGGAATTACTGACCCAGGTCAAACTGGATTAAAATTAAAGTGTTTCCAGGAAATCGATAATTTTAGGATTTGGGGCAATTGCTTATCTTTAGACCATTCTAATAATCACAAGTTAATTAAAATGTTAGGTTTTTTTAAATGTTTCCTAGCCAAAAAGTATGTCTGGGGCATCTGAGTTTCTTCAATAAATGACTAGAATGAAATCTCATGAGTCACCAATTATATTGTAATATAAATGTTCTTTTAGAGTGCTGCTCTAAGATATTCCTCACAAAATGTCTTAAGCGTTGTTTCCCTTTGTGGTTAGAGAAGGCATCATTTCTTTTCCATTGACAAGCGTTGCCACAGTGTGACAGGCATTATAGATGCACCATAATAGAAGGCTGCTGACCTAGACTTATGTGATAAAGAGTGTCAGCAGATAAATAATGCATGCTGATTCAAGATTGCTTTCTTGGACTAAGACATGAAAATTTCCTAAGAGCCACACATATTTTTCATGTTGGCCAATACACTGACACCCCAATTAATATCACTGGATGGCGCACCATTACATATCATAAAAATATATAATCTTTGTGCCCTAAATTCAGAAGAAATGGCTGAAATAAAATTTGTAAATACCTTCACATAATTGGATGACTACTTTAAGAAGAAGGACTAGCACAAAGAAATTATATTAAATATTGAAGTTTTAGGCCATGTCTATTTTACTTTCTGCTATCAAGGATAATTTTAAATTATGGAGAGTTGTTATTTATTATTTTTCCCTTTACTTATTAAAAAGTATTTATTTATTTTAGACAGAGAGTGAGCAAGCAGGGGGAGGAACAGAGGGAGAAGGAGAGGGAGAATTCTCAAGCAGACTTCCCACTGAGCATAGAGCTCTACTGAGGCTTTATCCTAGGACCCCAAGACCATTACCTGAGCTGAAATCAAGTCAGATACTTGACCAACTGGGCTACCCATTGCCCCATTATTTTTTCCTTAAATGTTTCCTTCAAACATTACTTGTTTGAATCCTCCATAATAAAATATGAGCCTAGTAAATGAATATTTACTTGTTTTATTATATTTTATAAAAATAATATTATATTGAAAATAGTATTTGATGCTTTTCTCATTTAACCTCACTTTATCCATTCAATTATTTTCAAGCACTTATGATGTATTTTCCTCATGTTATTAAATATTCTTCAAAATTCAATTTTACTTGCTTGTCATATCTCAACATATAAGGAACAAAATGATAAAAGTAATAGTTTTTTTGCAGCTTCCACATGACCTATATTAGAAAGACTCAACTTTACACTAAGGATCCCGATGTGGGACTCCGACCTGGGACTCCAGGAAAACGCCCTGAGCCCAAGTCAGACACTCAACCACTGAGCCACCCAGGAGTCCCACATTTTCTAAACCTTATAATATTTTAAATTAATAACAAATGTACTTATTTTTACATTTTTGTGCTATTTGATTGAATGTAGTGGTAAAGAAACAGTGAATATCAGAGTCTCCAAATCCTACAATGTAGTTTAATCTAATTAGCATGACATTAATTATTATTATTATGGATTCTTTTTAGGACTGAAGCAGCTCAAGATAGACTGGAAATGTTCAAGGATAAGTTAAATAATCATTCAACAGGATGTTTTAGATGCATCTTTGAAGTTATTTGTAGCCCTCATATTCTAACATCTTATGAAAAAGGGAGAAATAATTTTTGATATCCTTGTTTTGGCCCTTCTCATTATTGCACAACAGTGACTACACTCTCCAGTTGTGTTTGTAGCTAGTTGTATTCTTAATTCTGATATTTTCCAAGAGCACTGCTTAAAAATCATGTTCAGATTCATTATTATGTTATATAGAACAAAATGGAAACTCAGCAATTACTTTTCGAATCCTCTCTGAAAATTTAAGCACGTCTTGTACTCAGATTTTTTAGTAGAAATATATAAACTCACTGCCTTTTTTCAGGGACAGCTTTTATACACCTTCCATGAGTTCAGCTCCCAAACATTTAGGCACAAAATTAACAAGCACTTCATACTTACTTTCTGGTGGTTTCTCATCACTTTTTTGGGAAATTTAATCTAAACTTGTTTCTTGAATCTGAGAAACACTGGGTGCTAGTGGTTAAAATTTTGAGTTAACTTTGGTATACGTTGAAAGTCCACATGCTCTTCTGGGTAGGAGTGGCTGGAAATGCAAGGTAATATGCAAGGGCATAGAGAATAGCATCATTTGCTCTTATCATCACCAAGTCTAACATGGGTCAATGAGAGTTCCTATCTTTCATTGAGCTATGAAATAATATTTTCCTGAATTATTTAACTGAAAGGATGGACAAACATGGCAAGCAAATGCTAGCAACTCTCCCTGACTATGGAAATCAAAATGGTTTGACCTCTCTGTGCAAAGAAATGATTTGCTCTATAAATTTTCATTAATAGAAATGGCATGGCCTTATTGGTGCACAGGGAACAATTAAGTGAACAGTGAAAATGTCCTTAGTGACTATATTAGAACCACTAGTGAATCTACAGTAAATTTAACTTTGGCAAACAAAACAAAATAGAGAAAAACAAAGAAAAAAATTTAACCAGCACCTTTGGGGCAATGTCCCCAGGTAAGAAATGCAATCATAATAGTATTAGTGGCAGGGGAAAAAAAGTCTGATGATAAAATGGCAATCAGATTCTCACTATGTTCTTTTTATATTGTTGAAATGCTGGGGGTCATCTGATGATTTCTGTTGTAGGGCATACTCGTATGATCTACTTGTTAGTCTTCCCCATCTATCTGATTATTCTTAAATGCTTTCTTTTAATCATTAGGAGAATGAAAGTTTATTTTGTTCTACTAATCATGTAGTTCATCCATGGGTCCTATTAAGGTAGAACTAATTATCATTCATATATTCATTAATCACTGCTATTTCATAAGTCCACTACTGCTCTTTCATACTCAAAACATGAACAGAACTTGGTAAACTGAAAGATGTTATTCTGCTTATGAGGAATGTGGAATCTGAGTGTATTGTGCTTAGTATCCACCATTTTATAAGTCCAGAGATCACCCCTACCTTTCTACAATACTCAGCAGTGCCAGATTTTCATACAGCCCAGTAGCTGAGAACTGAGAAATCTGAGCTGAAGTTGGAGGATCAACACATGCATGTAACTGACTTGGTGGCTCTTACCCCTAACATGAGAACTATCCTGCAGAATATGCTATATGCCTCTGAGAGAAATATGTATTCTGCTGCTGTTGGATGGAATGTTCTATGGATGTCTGTTAGGTTCATTTGGTGTAATATATGGCTCAAGTACAATGTTTCCTTGCTGGTTATCTGTCTGGAAATTCTCTCCATTGCTGAAAGTAGGGCATTGAAGTCCGCTATGATTATTGTATTGCTATTTTTCACTTCAGATCTGTTAGTATTTACTTGATACTCTTCAGTTTGTTTTCTTTAATGATTTCTATCTCTTTGTAAATTTCTTATTTTGCTCATGAATTTTTCCCCGATTTCACTGATTTCATTTCATTTCTATCTTATGTTTTCTCATAGCTCAGTGAGTTATCTTAAAACCAGTATTTTGATTTCTCTATCTGTTAGATCACCAGATTCCATGCCTTTGAGTTCAGTTATTGAGTAGTTATTGTTATCTTTTGTGATGACATGGTTTCTTGATATTTCATGTTCCTCGAAGTTTTGAATAGATTTTTTTTGCATTTGAAGTAGCAGAAGTCTCGCCCCAAATTTTTGTTTTATTGAAGTATAGATGACATACAATGTTACACTGGTTTCAGGTGTACAGCATAGTGATTCAACAACTCTATATGTCGTGCCAAGTTCAATACAAAAGTAGCTACCATCTGTCACCACATAATGGTATGACAACATCATTGACCATATTCCCTGTGTTCTACCTTTTGTGCTCATGACGTATTCATTCTATAACTGGAAATCTATAACTCCCACTGATCTTCATTTATTTTGCCCATATCTTTTCTGGCAACCACTAGAAAGGTGGTTCTCTGTATAATTGATCTGTCTGCTTTTTTTGTTGTTTTTTTTTAATTTTTTATTGTTCAACTTGCCAACATATAGCATAACACCCAGTGCTCATCATATCAAGTGCCCCTCTCAGTGCCCATCACCCAGTCATCCCAACACACCACCCACCTCCCTTTCCACTACCCCTTGTTCAATTCCCAGAGTTAGGAGTCCCTCATATTCTGTCTCCCTCTTTGATATTTCCTACTCATTTTCTCTCCTTTCCCCTTTATTCCCTTTCACTATTTTTTATATTCCCCAAATGAATCAGACCATATGTTTGTCCTTCTCCAATTGACTTATTTCACTCAGCATAATACCCTTCAGGTCCATCCACATCGAAGCAAATGGTGGGTATTTGTCATTTCTAATGGCTGAGTAATATTCCATTGTATACATAGACCACATCTTCTTTATCCATTCATATTTCAATGGACACCGAGGCACCTTCCACAGTTTGGCTACTGTGGACATTGCTGCTAGAAACATCGGGGTGCAGGTGTCCCATCATGTCACTGCATCTGTATCTTTGGGGTAAATCCCCAGCAGGGCAATTGCTGCATCATGGGGCAGATCTATTTTTAACTCTTTGAAGAACCTCCACACAGTTTTCCAGAGTGGCTGTACCAGTTCACATTCCCACCAACAGTGCAGGAGGGTTCCCCTTTCTCCACATCCTCTCCAACATTTGTGGTTTCCTGCCTTGTTAATTTTCCCCATTGTGTGTGAGGTGGTATCTCATTGTGATTTTGATTTGTGTTTCTCTGATGGCCAGTGATGCAAAACATTTTCTCATGTGCTTGTTGGCCAAGGCTAGGTCTTTCTCTGTGAAATTTCTGCTCATGTCTTTTGCCCATTTCATGGATGGATTGTTTGTTTCTTTGTTGTTGAGTTTCATAAGTTCTTTATAGATCTTGGATACTAGCCCTTTATCAGATGGGTGATTTGCAAATATCTTCTCCCATCTGTAGGTTGTCTTTGAGTTTGGTTGACGGTGTCCTTTGCTGTGCAGAAGCTTTTTGTCTTGATGAAGTCCCAATAGTTCATTTAGCTTTTGTTTTTCTTGCCTTCATGGATGTATCTTGCAGGAAGTTGCTGTGGCCAAGTTCAAAAACGGTGTTGCCTGTGTTCTCCTCTAGGATTTTGATGGAATCTTGTCTCACATTTAGATCTTTCATCCATTTTGAGTTTATCTTTGTGTATGGTGTAATAGAATGGTCCAATTACATTCTTCTGCATGTGGATGTCCAATTTTCCCAGCACCATTTATTGAAGAGACTGTCTTTTTTCCAGTGGATAGTCTTTCCTGCTTTGTCAAATATTAGTTGACCATAAAGTTGAAGGTCCACTTCTGGACTCTCTATTATGTTCCTTTGATCTATGTGTCTGTTTTTGTGCCAGTACCACACTGTCTTGATGACCACATCTTTGTAGTACAACCTGAAATCTGGCATTGTATTGCCTCCAGCTATGGTTTTCTTTTTTAAAATTCCCCTCGCTATACAGGGTCTTTTCTGATTCCACACAAATCTTAAGATAATTTGTTCTAACTCTCTGAAGAAAGTCCATGGTATTTTGATAGGGATTGCATTAAATGTGTAAATTGCCCGGGGTAGCATGGATATTTTCACAATATTAATTCTTCCAATCCATGAGCATGGGATATTTTTCCATCTCTTTGTGTCTTCCTCAATTTCTTTCAGAAGTGTTCTATAGTTTTTAGGGTAGAGATCCTTTACCTCTTTGGTTAGGTTTACTCCCAAGTATCTGATGCTTTTTGGTCCAATTGTAAATGGGATTGACTCCTTAATTTCTCTTTCTTCAGTCTCATTGTTAGTGTATAGAAATGCCACTGACTTCTGGGCATTGATTTTGTATCCTGCCACTCTGCCAAATTGCTGTATGAGTTCTAGCAATCTTGGGGTGGAGGCTTTTGAGTTTTCTATGTACAGTATCATGTCATCTCAAAGAGGGAGACTTTGACTTCTCTTTGCCAATTTGAATGCCTTTTATTTTTTTGTTGCCTGATTGCTGAAGCTAGGAATACTAGGACTATGTTGAATGGCAGTGGTGAGAGTGGACATCCCTGTCTTGTTCCTGATCTTAGGGGAAAGGCTCCCAGTGTTTCCCCATTGAGAATATTTGCTGTGGGCTTTTCATAGATGGCTTTTAAGATGCTGAGGAATGTTCCCTGTATCCCTACACTTGAAGAGTTTTGATCAGGAATGGATGCTGTATTTTCTCAAATGCTTTCTCTGCATCTAATGAGAGGATCCTATGGTTCTTGTTTTTTCTCTTACTGATATGATAAACCACATTGATTGCTTTATGTGTGTTGAACCAGCCTTGTGTCCCGGGGATAAATCCCACTTGGTCATGGTGAATAATCTTCTTAATGTATTGTTGTATCCTATTGGCTAGTATCTTGTTGAGAATTTTTGCATCCATGTTCATCAGGGATATTGGTCTATAAAACTCCTTTTTGGTGGGATCTTTGTCTTGTTTTGAAATTAAGGTGATGCTGGCCTCATAGAATGAGTTTGGAATTATTCCATCTCTTTCTATCTTTCTGAAAACCTTTAGTAGAATAGGTATGGTTTCTTCTTTAAACGTTTGATAGAATTCCCCAGGGAAGCCATCTGGCCCTGGACTTTTGTGTCTTGGGAGGTTTTTGATGACTGCCTCAATTTCCTCCCTGGTTATCAGCCTGTTCAGGTTTTCTATTTCTTCCTGTTCCAGTTTTGGTAGTTTGTGGTGTTCCAGAAATGCGTCCATTTCTTCTAGATTGCCTAATTTACTGGTGTAAAGTTGCTCATTCTCAGTTTTTAAGATCTTTTGTATTTCCTTGGTGTTGGTGGTGATCTCTCCTTTCTCATTCATGATTAGATTTTATCAATTTGAGTCTTTTCTCTCTTCTTTTTAATAAGGCTGACTAATGATTATCTATCTTATTAATTGTTTCAAAGAACCAACTCCTGGTGTTGTTGATCTGTTCTACAGTTCTTCTGGTCTCTATTTCAATGAGTTCTGCTTGAATCTTTATTAACTCTCTTCTGCTGGATATAGGATCTATTTGTGGTTTTTTCTCCATCTCCTTGAGGTGCAAGGTTAGCTTTTGTATTTGAGTTCTTTCCAGTTTTTGAATGGATGCTTGTATTGCAATATATTTCCCCCTCAGGACTGCTTTTGCTATATCCCAAAGATTTAAACGGTTGTATCTTCATTCTCATTAGTTTCCATGAATCTTTTTCATTCTTCTCTAATGTCCTGGTTGACCCATTCATCGTGTAGCAGAATGGTCCTTAACCTCCACGTGTTTGGAATCCTTCCATACTTCTTCTTGTGACTTAGTTCTAATTTCAAGGCCTTATGATCTGAAAATATACAGGGACAATCCCAATCTTTTGGTATCAGTTAAGACTTGATTTGTGACCCAGTATGTGGTCTATTCTGGCGAAAGTTCCACGTGCACTTGATAAGAATGTGTATTCAGTTGCGTTTGGATGTAAAGTTCTGTAAATATCTGTGAAATCCATCTGGTCCAGTATATCATTTAAAGATCTTGTTTCTTTGAAGATGTGCTTAGAAGATCTGTCGATTGTAGAATGTGCTACATTCAAGTCAGCAAGTATAAATGTATTATTATCTAAGTATGTCTTAACTTTGGTTATTAATTGATTGATATACTTGGCAGCTCACACCTTAGAGGCATAAATATTCATGATTGTTAGGTCCTCTTGTTGGATAGGTACTTTAAGTGTGATGTAGTGTCTCTCTTAGTCTCTTACTACAGTCTTTAGGATAAACTTTAGTTTATCTGATATAAGGATGGCTACCGCTGCTTTCTTTTGAGGACAATTTGAATGGTAAATGGTTCTCCAACCTTTTATTTTCAGCCTCTATGTGTCCTTAGGTGTAAAATGAGTCTCTTGTAGACAGCAAATAGATGGGTCTTGCTTTTTTATCCAGAAATCCTGCGCCTTTTGATGGGGTTATTAAGCCCATTCACGTTCAGAGTTACTATTGAAAGATGAATTTAGTGTCCTCATGATACCTATTCAGTCCCTGCTTTTGTGGATTGTTTTCTTGGACTTCATCTTTCTTTTACAGAGTCCCCCTTAATATTTCTTGGAGAGCCGGTTTGGTGGTCCCATATTCTTTCAGTTTTTGCCAGTCTTGGAAGATCTTTATCTCTCCTTCTATTCTGAATGAGAGTTTTACTGAATAAAGTATTCTTGGCTGCAGATTCTTCTCATTTAGGACCCTAGATAGATCCTGCAAGCCCATTCTGGCCTGCCAGTTCTTCTGGAGTGGTCTGCTGTTATCCTAATGCTTCTCCCTATAAAAGTTAGAGATTTCTTGTCTGTTGCTTCTTTAAGAATCTTCTCTTTATCTTTAGAATTTGCAAGCTTCGCTATTAAATTTTGAGGTGTTGTTTGGTTTTTATTGATTTAAGGGGGGATCTCTCTATTTCCTGGATCTGAATGCCTGTTTCCCTTCCCAGATTAGGAATGTTTTCAGCTATGATTTGTTCAAATACATATTTTGGACCTCTGTCCCTTTTTGGCACCCTAAGGAACCTCAATTAAACGTAGATATTTCTTCCTGAGGCTGTGATTTATTCGCCTTAATCTATCCTCATTATCTTTAATTGTTTTTCTCTTTTTTTCCTCAGTTTCCTTCTTTGCCATGAACTTGTCTTCTATGTCACTCACTCGTTCTTCTACCTCGTTAACCCTTGTCGTTAGGACCTCTCGTTTGGATTGCATCTCATTTAATTGATTTTTAATTTCTGCTTGATTAGATCTAAATTCTGCAGTCATGAAGTCTCTTAAGTCCTTTATAATTTTTTCTGGAGCCACCAGTAGCTTTATAATTGTGCTTCTGAATTGGATTTCTGACACTGAATTGTAATCCAAATCTTGTAACTGTGGGAGAGAGGACTATTTCTGATTCTTTGTTTTGAGGTGAGTCTTTCCTTCTAGTCATTTTCCTCAGTGGAGAGTGGCCAAAAAGAAGTTGCACTGGAAAAAGGAGAAAAAGAGGGAAAGAAAGAAGGAAAAAAAACGGGGGAGGGGTAACAAAGAGAAAACAAAAAAGAAGGGGGAGTATCCTCTGATTTTATATACTGTAAATCCCTCGACTTCCCCTGAAGCTTTCTAGTGCAGCTTAGTCAATAACTTGCTTTTCCCCGTCCTTCTAAGTGGTCTTCTGGGGTAGGGGCCAGCTGTGCTGATTTTCAGGTGTGTGCACCTGTGGGAGCTGCCCAGCCCCCCTGCCAGGTGCACGGCTCAGTGGGAGTTGCTTATCCTGTGAGGCCCCTGCTCAGTCCCAGGTACAAGATGACACCAGAAGGAACAACAACAGTGGCGGCGGCCAGCTTTCCAGCTCTGGAGTCAGCTCCTGCAGTAACTATTGCAGCTCTCAGTCAGCAGGGGCCTGGATCCTCGGGGGGTGGGGATGGGGTGCGCTGATCTGCACAGCTCAGAGCGCCGGGCTACAGGAGCATCCTGGCTGTCTTGGGCCCTCCTGGGCTCTGCCTGTCCCGGGGGGAGCACCGGATCATGGGCTGTGTCCCCCAGCGCCCTGCACGGGCAGAATCGCGCCCTCAGGGCTGCTGCGGACCCACTGTTTGAGCTCCTCCTGGCACCTCTGAGCGCCGCTGCAGCCCTTTAGGGAGCTCGGCCGCGGGGTGTGGCGCTCTCCCCAGGGCTCAGACGCTCTATTAGTGTCCCTGGGAGCCTGAGGGCATCCCTGCCCCTCCTGGGATCCTGCTCCAACTCCCTGCAAGCGTGTTTTTGTCCGGGAAGATTGTTAAAGCTTCTGCTTCTCTGGGCTTGGGCTTTCCTGTCCTGAGGTCACTCGCCATGTGGCCTGAGCCCAGCTCCTCGCCAATACAATTTCTTTTAAACATTAGTTTATAGAGATCCCTGGGTGGCGCAGCGGTTTAGCGCCTGCCTTTGGCCCAGGGCGCGATCCTGGAGACCCAGGATCGAATCCCACGTCAGTCTCCCGGTGCATGGAGCCTGCTTCTCCCTCTGCCTATGTCTCTGCCTCTCTCTCTCTCTGTGTGACTATCATAAATAAATTAAAAAAAAATTAAAAAAAAGAGGTAAAAAAATGAGTTTATATATACTGTATATATATATACAGTTTCAGGGGTAGAATCCAGTGATTCATCAGTTGCATAATATCAAGTGCTCATTACATCAAGTGCCCCCCTTAATATCCATCACCCAATTACTCCATCCACCTGCCCACCTCCCCTCCAGCAACCCTCAGTTTGTTTCCTAGAGATTTTTATGGTTTCCCTCCCTCTTTGTTTTCATCTGTTTTGTTTCTTAAATTCCACGTAACTGGAATTTTCACATGTGTGAAATCGTACGGTGTTTGTCTTTCTGATTGACTTATTTCCCTTAGCACAATATTCTCTAGTTTCATCCATATTGCAAATGGCAATATTTCTTTCTTTTTGATTGCTGAGTAATAATTCCAATGTATACAGATACCACATCTTCTTTACACACTCATCTGTTGAATGGACATCTGAACTCTTTCCATATTTTGGCTATTGTAGACATTGCTGCTATAAACAATTTCTATCAGAATCCCAGCAAGATTAAAATTCTTTTTAAATTTGAGTATAAAAAAAAAAAAAAATAAAAATAAAAAAAAAAAAATAAAAAAAATAAAAAAAAAAAAATAAATTTGAGTATAGTTGACACTCAATGTTACATTGATTTTAGGCATACAGTGTAGTGATCTGATAGATATATCCAGCAAGATTTTTTTACCTATATGGACAAAATCATTTTAAAATTTGTATGGAGAAGCAAAATAATAATAATATGAAATACATTTTACTTAACTATTAATAATTAAATAATATTAATAAAAAGAATGATTCTACAGGCAGGCATATAAATATAAATATATATATACATATATACAATGAATTATCAGGATGAGTAAATATCAGATTTTTATTTAATTATCCACTCAGAAGAGAAGATCACAATTGGGCATTGGTCATAAGTGGGAAATTTATTCTATAAAGTAATTGACTTTTGCAAAAATTCTTTTTAAATTCAAGTTTAATAATTTTTTAAAATTGAAAATTTTTTAAGGATTGCAAATACTTAATTGAAATTTTAAGTGCTGGAAATAGTGATTGAATAATATAATCAAGTATAATCAAGTAAAGAATGATCATTATGCTGAAAATTTAGAATAGGTAACTTTTTCTGAAAACAAAGAAAGAGTAGAGAAATAATAAGTTGTGCCATAACTGATGGATCAATTAATTCTAACATCCATACAGTGTGCTATAGTAAAAGAATAGCTGGAAAGGGAAATTAGATGAAATTATAGAAAAAAATTTTCTTTGTGGTCAATAAGATTTTAATCACTGAGTGGGAATCAAGATAAAAAATCAAAATGAATTAAATACATAGTAGTAAACTTAAGAATAGTATAAATAAATTGAAAAAAATTAAACACTTTCCAAGAATAATTATCTCTCAATGTACAAATAGATAAAAACAGACACTTCATTGGAAATATTAGATACAAGGTAAAATTAATCCAGGAAAATTACTTCTAATAGAGATTTATACACCCAGACAGGTATCGTTCAAGTGTAATTAAAAATCAATTTAATTTAAGAAATTAAAGAACTCAAAATGTTTAGGGTTTATTACAACTAAAAAATTACTAACTGGTATACAAGAAAAAGAAAATGTTTTAGTCCAAGAAAGGAAACTATCTGTAGGGCAACAGGAGTTGGATAGTGACAGAGATGAGTAACATTTATTCTTAAATCAGAGGCAATATTGACAATAAAAAGAAAAATAATTACCATCTCAGAATAAAATCTAGAGGCATGCCTGTGTGGCTCAATGGTTGAGCATCTCCCTTTGGCTCAGGGCGTGATCCTGGGATCTGGAATTGAGTCTTGCATCAAGCTATTCCTATTCCCTCTGCCTATGTCTCTGCCTCTCTGTGTCTCTCATGAATAAATAAATAAAATACTTAAAAAATTAAAAAAAAACTCTAAACAATAGCATCCTGAAAAATGATCCAAAGGAAGAGGAAGAGTAAAAAAATCAGAGTGACATGTCTTAATGGGAACAAGGGTCTAGATATCAATTCCTAGATAATACAATAAAAACCAGAATTAAATATGTATGCTAAAGTATTGGGGATAATATACATAATAAAAATGTACTTAACCTACTGAACTATACTCTTAAAGTTGGTGGTAAATTTTGTTATATATAACTTACAAAAATTATAAAAAATAAAATAAGAGAGTATAAACAAAACAAACAAATTTGAGAGTAACCACAAATAATACAAAAACATAGGTAAATCTCTTTAAAAAGTCAAACATAATGAGAGAAAACTATGAAAGTTAGTATTGCAGTATTTAACAGTTATTAAACAAATTTGAAAAATAAAATAGTATGACTCATTTTAAAACTATGAAGTATGAAGAATGGAAAAAGAAAAATATGCAAGAGCTATTCAGATAATTTTTTTCTTAATATATCAGGAAATTCTATGTCAAAAAAATAGCCTGGCATACACACAATGAAGACTAATAAAAAAGTGGGGAAAATATTTGTAACATACATAATAATCAAGTTGTTAATATCTATACAAGTAATAACACTAATGCTCACTTCTAGGACAAACTGTAAACAGACAAAGGTATTTGTACAAAAATGCATGTTGGATCACAGCTAATGGTTGATTTAAAATGAAACAATACAAATGTATAATAAAAATGTAGAACCATATGATCAGTTCAAAGTAGCCATTTTTCTATAATGGTGAAAAGGTTTTTTTGAGAAATCACAAAGTTTCAACTGTTAGGATTGATTTCAAATTCTGACGGAATGCTCCAAAAAGAAATATCCAAATGATGATGCAAATTTATAATTATTAAGATAAAAAGTTCGTTTTGTTTTAATTATCAGAGTAATTTGAAAAACAACATGTAAAGAATGTTTCATATTTGAAAATATAATAATATGAATATATTTACCTAGGAAATTTCTGGAAGGTTATAATCTGAGATATTAAGGGTGGTTATTACATGTAAGTTTAAATTATGTTGTCTTAATTTTGGTTTATAATGAGTAGTAATTACTTAAGGTAATAGTATGCCCCAGAGGGAGAAAAGGGGTAACTGTGTTCTGTTAGCAGCTATTAGCAGCTATAGATGTTATTGAGTAAAGGGAAAAAATGGTAGGCTTGTCCTTTATAATTTGGTTTAATTTTGTGTAAAAGTCCTGTGTTGAATGTCTTTGTGGAATCTTCAGTTCCCTGAGGACACAGTCCCCAGTCCTGCATGATTCAGGATCTTTGCCAAAAGATTACACAAGAGATTCATTAATAACTTTGTAACCCAATTCACCTAGAATTTGTGTTTATTCACTTGGTTTCATTTTGGCACATAAAACAAACATCAGTCTTGTTATTGTAAAAAATTCTCATTTTGTCTAGGAATGTCCAAATATCAGGTCTCTCTAAACCAGAAGAGGGTTCCAGGTTTATTCTCCCAGACTTTGGAGTAGCATTTCCCTTTCAAAATAACACAAATACCTTGATAGAAGGTCTTGGCCATATGTTAGAAATGATCAGATATATCAATGTCATCTTAGTGCTGTCTATGAGGTGAGTGTGGATCCATGAGTAAGAGTGACCTATAAGTCCATATACAAGCCTGTGCAAAAATTCTCCTCTTCATTTTTATGATCTGCATGAGCTCAGGGATAAATCAACTGAAACAACTATGTCTGTAGTTTTTGAGAGACTTAGAAAGTCATTCCCTTAGAAACTTTCTTATATCTTGCCAAAATTAGAGAAATGTGAATAGTTGAATTAAAAGAAACAAGAGTTCATAATCTTTTAATTGATTGAAGATATTGAATAGGCTGGGTTTGTCCATCATTGAATACCAGGTCACCTAAAATATGTGACATAAAGGACTTCTAGAAGCAACCCTGAATTGGAAATTATCTGCTGATATAATTAAGTTTACCCTTCACTCTTTAAAATGTTCTGTTGTCTAAAAGAGCTAAAAAGTAAACATATCAACCAAACGAGAGTGTCCATTTAATTTTCAAGATATTTAGGAGCAAGGACATAGTCTAGTTTCCAGAGTTGTGTGAGCATCAATTAGATGTCTCAAGACTGAAGAAAAGAGAGGTAGGTATATATAATCCTTTCTATCTGGAGTCTAATATTCTATTTAATTATTTTAGATACTGAATCTATTGTTAATATTTATTTAATTTATTGTTACTTATGTGATATATTCTTGTGAGTGCCCCCAGCTCATTGTAAAACATTACAAGATTCCTCTGTCTCCTTAATGAAGCCTGTAAACACTGGGAGATTTACTATGGGGGATGGGCAGGTGATGGATTGAGAGTATCTCTCACATCTAGAGGAAAAGAATATTTTAAAGCAATCAAATGAAACATTTCACTTAGTTACTTGGAATTTCTAAAAGAAATTGTGTTTTTTCCCTTCAATTTATTGATGGCCTAGAGCAAGCTTTGGAGAGTGAAATCATTTCAGCTGATGGTGTAGTTAATTGGTATTGGCTGAGGAACAATCCTAGAGCAGCTATTGATCCAAATACAGAAATCAAGAGTCTTTCTTTTTTTATCTTTTAAAGATTTTATTTATTTGTTCGTGAGAGACACATAGAGAAGCAGAGACACAGGCAGAGGGAGAAGCAGGCTCCATGCAAGGAGCCCAGAGTGGAACTCAATCTGAGGACACTGGAATCAGGCCCTGAGCCAAAGGCAGATGCTCAAGCACTGAGCCACCCAGGCATCCCTCAAGAGTCTTTAGTGTCTGGTGTTAATATGTTTCTGATAGGTGGATTGAGGCAGCATGAATGGAAACCATAAAAGGAAAGCTATCCTGTTCACTGTCAGACATAGTGAGATCAATTTTTGCCTTAAGGCAAGGTATATACAAGACTGACAGATAGTCAGATTATGGTGTGATTTAAGAGTCACTCAGAACATTTCCTCCACCAAACATAAAAGCCAACAAAAATTCCCTAAATTAGAGTCAGGAATATGGAAAAGATAAGAGGTGTGAGATTAGTTTTAAAATTGAATCAACATAATAAACAATATAATTTGCTGTAGATCTGAGAGCAAATATTGTCTTGAATTAACTCTATATCTCAGATTCTTCCCGCTTTTTGGTTATTACATTAGACAACATAAAAATCCATATTTTCAGCAATTTTTAAAAAGATTTATTTACTCATGAGAGACACACACACAGAGGCAGAGACATACGCAGAGGAATGAGAAGCAGGCTCCATGTAGGAGCCTGATGTGGGACTTGATCCCAGGAATCTGAGATCAGGCCCTGAGCCAAAGACAGATGCTCAACCACTGAGCCGCTCAAATGCCCCCCAAAATTTTTAAGTCGTCTGTTAAGCATAGGATGAAACAAAATACATAGAAGGGTTATAAATGTAGTTCCTAATAATTTGGGAAGACAAGAACCATATGATCCTCTCATTAGATGCAGAGAAAGCATTTGACAAAATACAGCATCCATTCCTGATCAAAACTCTTCAGAGTGTAGGGATACAGGGAACATTCCTCGACATCTTAAAAGCCATGTATGAAACGCCCACAGCAAATATCATTCTCAATGGGGAAGCACTGGGAGCATTTCCCCTAAGATCAGGAACAAGACAGGGATGTGCTCTCTCACCACTCCTATTCAACATAGTACTGGAAGTCCTAGCCTCAGCAATCAGACAACAAAAAGACATTAAAGGCATTCAAATTGGCAAAGAAGAAGTCAAACTCTCCCTGTTTGCCGATGACATGATACTCTTTATAGAAAACCCAAAAGACTCCACCCCAAGATTGCTAGAACGCATATAGCAATTTGGCAGCGTGGCAGGATACAAAATCAATGCCCAGAAGTCAGTGGCATTTCTATACACTATCATGAGACTGAAGAAAGAGAAATTAAGGAGTCAATCCCATTTACAATTGTACCCAAAAGCACAAGATACCTAGGAATAAACCTCACCAAAGAGGTAAAGGATCTATACCCTAAAAACTATAGAACACTTCTGAAAGAAATTGAGGAAGACACAAAGAGATGGAAAAATATTCCATGCTCATGGATTGGAAGAATTAATATTGTGAAAATGTCACTGTTACCCAGGGCAATTTACACGTTTAATGCAATCCCTATCAAAATACCATGGAGTTTCTTCAGAGAGTTAGAACAAATTATTTTAAGATTTGTGTGGAATCAGAAAAGACCCCGAATAGCCAGGGGAATTTTAAAAACGAAAACCATAGCTGGGGGCATCACAATGCCAGATTTCAGGTTGTACTACAAAGCTGTGGTCATCAAGACAGTGTGGTCCTGGCACAAAAACAGACACATAGATCAATGGAACAGAAGAGAGTACCCAGATTGGACCCTCAACTTTATGGTCAACTAATATTTGATAAAGCAGGAAAGACTATCCACTGGAAAAAAGACAGTCTCTTCAATAAATGGTTCTGGGAAAATTGCACATCCACATGCAGAAGAATAAACCTAGACCACTCTCTTTCACCATACACAAAGTCAAAATCGATGAGAGATCTAAATGTGAGACAAGATTCCATCAAAGTCTTAGGGAAGAACACAGGCAACACGCTTTTTGAACTTGGCCACAGGAACTTCTTTTAAGATACATCCATGAAGGCAAGGGAAACAAAAGCAAAAATGAACTCTTGGGACTTCATCAAGATATGAAGCTTTTGCACAGCAAAACAAACAGTCAACAGAACTAAAAGACAACCTACAGATGGGAGAAGATATTTGCAAATGACGTATCAGATAAAGGACTAGTTTCCAAGATCTATAAAGAACTTATGAAACTCAACAGCAAAGAAACAAACAATCCAATCATGAAATGGGCAAAAGACATGAAGAGAAATCTCACAGAGGAAGACATAGACATGGCAAACACGCACATGAGAAAATGCTCTGCATCACTTGCCATCAGGGAAATACAAATCAAAACCACAATGAGATACCACCTCACACCAGTGAGAATGGGGAAAATTAACAAGGCAAGAAACAACTAATGTTGGAGGGGATGTGGAGAAAGGAGAACCCTCTTGCACTGTTGGTGGGAATACGATGTGGTACAGCCTCTCAGGGAAACTGTGTGGAGGTTCCTCAAAAAGTTAAAAATAGGGCAGCCTGGCTGGGTTGGTGGTTTAGCACCATCCTCAGCCCAGGGCCTTATCCTGGGGACCCAGGATCAAGTTCCACATCAGGCTCCCTGCATCAAGCCTGCTTCTACCTATACTTTTGTTTCTGCCTCTCTCTCGCTCTCTTACTCTGTGTGAGTGTGTCTCTCATGAAACAATGAATAAAATCTTTTTAAAAAGTTAAAAATAGAACTACTCTACAACCCAGCAATTGCACTACTGGGTTTTACTGCATATATACAAATGCAGTGAAATTGCAGGACACCTGCACCCCATGTTTATAGCCGCAATGTCCACAATAGCCAACTGTAAAAGGAAACTCGGTGTCCATGGAAAGACAAATGGATAAACCAGCTGTGGTCTATGTAGACAATAAAATATTCCTCAGCCATTAGAAATGACAAATACCCACCATTTGCTTCAACATGGATGGTATTATGCTGAGCGAAATAAGTCACTTGGAGATGGACAACATTCTAAAGTTCCATTCATAGGGGAATATGAAAAATAGTGAAAGGGATTATAAAGGGATGGAGAGAAAATGAGTGGGAAATATGAGGAAGGGTGACAGAACATGAGAGACTCCTAACTCCCTGAAATGAAAAAGGGGTAGTGGAAGGGAAAGTGGGCAAGAGTTGGGGTGATTGGGTGATGGGTGGGTTAGGGTTAGGGTTCGGTTTGGGTTTGGGTAGGGTTTGGGTTCAGGTTCGGGTTCGGGTTAGGGTTCGGGTTCGGGTTTGGGTTCGGGTTCGGGTAGGGTTATGGTTCGGGTTCGGGTTGGGTTTCGGGTTAGGGATCGGGTTCGGGTTAGGGATCGGGTTCGGTTTCGGGTTAGGGATCGGGTTCGGGTTAGGGATCGGGTTCGGGTTAGGGTTAGGGTTCGGGTTCGGGTTCGGGTTAGGGTTCGGGTTCGGGTTAGGGTTCGGGTTCGGGTTAGGGTTAGGGTTCGGGTTCGGGTTAGGGTTCGGGTTAGGGTTAGGGTTAGGGTTCGGGTTCGGGTTCGGGTTCGGGTTCGGGTTCGGGTTCGGGTTAGGGTTCGGGTTCGGGTTAGGGTTCGGGTTCGGGTTCGGGTTAGGGTTCGGGTTCGGGTTCGGGGTTAGGGTTAGGGTTAGGGGTTAGGGTTAGGGTTAGGGTTAGGGTTAGGGTTAGGGTTGGGGTTGGGGTTGGGGTTGGGGTTGGGTTAGGGTTAGGGTTAGGGTTAGGGTTAGGGTTAGGGTTAGGGGTTAGGGTTAGGGTTAGGGTTAGGGTTAGGGTTAGGGTTAGGGTTAGGGTACGGGTTAGGGTACGGGTTAGGGTACGGGTTAGGGTACGGGTTAGGGTACGGGTTAGGGTTAGGGTACGGGTTAGGGTTAGGGTTAGGGTACGGGTTAGGGTACGGGTTAGGGTTAGGGTTAGGGTTAGGGTACGGGTTAGGGTACGGGTTAGGGTTAGGGTTAGGGTACGGGTTAGGGTACGGGTACGGGTTAGGGTACAGGTTAGGGTTAGGGTTAGGGTACGGGTTAGGGTACGGGTTAGGGTACGGGTTAGGGTACGGGTTAGGGTACGGGTTAGGGTACGGGTTAGGGTTAGGGTACGGGTTAGGGTTAGGGTACGGGTTAGGGTTAGGGTTAGGGTACGGGTTAGGGTTAGGGTACGGGTTAGGGTTAGGGTACGGGTTAGGGTTAGGGTACGGGTTAGGGTTAGGGTACGGGTTAGGGTTAGGGTTAGGGTACGGGTTAGGGTTAGGGTACGGGTTAGGGTTAGGGTACGGGTTAGGGTTAGGGTACGGGTTAGGGTTAGGGTTAGGGTACGGGTACGGGTTAGGGTACGGGTACGGGTTAGGGTTAGGGTTAGGGTACGGGTACGGGTTAGGGTTAGGGTTAGGGTACGGGTACGGGTTAGGGTTAGGGTTAGGGTTAGGGTTAGGGTTAGGGTTAGGGTTAGGGTACGGGTACGGGTACGGGTTAGGGTTAGGGTTAGGGTACGGGTACGGGTTAGGGTACGGGTACGGGTTAGGGTACGGGTACGGGTTAGGGTACGGGTACGGGTTAGGGTACGGGTACGGGTACGGGTACGGGTACGGGTACGGGTACGGGTACGGGTACGGGTACGGGTTAGGGTTAGGGTACGGGTACGGGTACGGGTACGGGTACGGGTACGGGTACGGGTACGGGTACGGGTACGGGTTAGGGTTAGGGTACGGGTTAGGGTTAGGGTACGGGTACGGGTACGGGTACGGGTTAGGGTTAGGGTTAGGGTTAGGGTTAGGGTTAGGGTTAGGGGTTAGGGTTAGGGTTAGGGTTAGGGTTAGGGTTAGGGTTAGGGTTAGGGTTAGGGTTAGGGTTAGGGTTAGGGTTAGGGTTAGGGTTAGGGTTAGGGTTAGGGTTAGGGTTAGGGTTAGGGTTAGGGTTAGGGTTAGGGTTAGGGTTAGGGTTAGGGTTAGGGTTAGGGTTAGGGTTAGGGTTAGGGTTAGGGTTAGGGTTAGGGTTAGGGTTAGGGTTAGGGTTAGGGTTAGGGTTAGGGTTAGGGTTAGGGTTAGGGTTAGGGTTAGGGTTAGGGTTAGGGTTAGGGTTAGGGTTAGGGTTAGGGTTAGGGTTAGGGTTAGGGTTAGGGTTAGGGTTAGGGTTAGGGTTAGGGTTAGGGTTAGGGTTAGGGTTAGGGTTAGGGTTAGGGTTAGGGTTAGGGTTAGGGTTAGGGTTAGGGTTAGGGTTAGGGTTAGGGTTAGGGTTAGGGTTAGGGTTAGGGTTAGGGTTAGGGTTAGGGTTAGGGTTAGGGTTAGGGTTAGGGTTAGGGTTAGGGTTAGGGTTAGGGTTAGGGTTAGGGTTAGGGTTAGGGTTAGGGTTAGGGTTAGGGTTAGGGTTAGGGTTAGGGTTAGGGTTAGGGTTAGGGTTAGGGTTAGGGTTAGGGTTAGGGTTAGGGTTAGGGTTAGGGTTAGGGTTAGGGTTAGGGTTAGGGTTAGGGTTAGGGTTAGGGTTAGGGTTAGGGTTAGGGTTAGGGTTAGGGTTAGGGTTAGGGTTAGGGTTAGGGTTAGGGTTAGGGTTAGGGTTAGGGTTAGGGTTAGGGTTAGGGTTAGGGTTAGGGTTAGGGTTAGGGTTAGGGTTAGGGTTAGGGTTAGGGTTAGGGTTAGGGTTAGGGTTAGGGTTAGGGTTAGGGTTAGGGTTAGGGTTAGGGTTAGGGTTAGGGTTAGGGTTAGGGTTAGGGTTAGGGTTAGGGTTAGGGTTAGGGTTAGGGTTAGGGTTAGGGTTAGGGTTAGGGTTAGGGTTAGGGTTAGGGTTAGGGTTAGGGTTAGGGTTAGGGTTAGGGTTAGGGTTAGGGTTAGGGTTAGGGTTAGGGTTAGGGTTAGGGTTAGGGTTAGGGTTAGGGTTAGGGTTAGGGTTAGGGTTAGGGTTAGGGTTAGGGTTAGGGTTAGGGTTAGGGTTAGGGTTAGGGTTAGGGTTAGGGTTAGGGTTAGGGTTAGGGTTAGGGTTAGGGTTAGGGTTAGGGTTAGGGTTAGGGTTAGGGTTAGGGTTAGGGTTAGGGTTAGGGTTAGGGTTAGGGTTAGGGTTAGGGTTAGGGTTAGGGTTAGGGTTAGGGTTAGGGTTAGGGTTAGGGTTAGGGTTAGGGTTAGGGTTAGGGTTAGGGTTAGGGTTAGGGTTAGGGTTAGGGTTAGGGTTAGGGTTAGGGTTAGGGTTAGGGTTAGGGTTAGGGTTAGGGTTAGGGTTAGGGTTAGGGTTAGGGTTAGGGTTAGGGTTAGGGTTAGGGTTAGGGTTAGGGTTTAGGGTTAGGGTTAGGGTTAGGGTTAGGGTTAGGGTTAGGGTTAGGGTTAGGGTTAGGGTTAGGGTTAGGGTTAGGGTTAGGGTTAGGTTAGGGTTAGGGTTAGGGTTAGGGTTAGGGTTAG